>NC_055980.1:11818251-11925751 GCF_018492685.1 Alosa sapidissima | reverse complement strand
ACTATAAATATATAAAAAAAATATTCTAAAGCCACTTTATATCTACATAGTATTGCTATATCTATATGTTTATTATTGATATTCTCCTTTATTTTCATTGTTTATTTTCATTAGGCTATTGATTGAATTGACATTATTGTGTATTATTGCTATTCTCCTTAACAAGTGTTAAGGAATCATAGTTTTAGGCAAAACTAAAGTCAGCAATGACATTTCCCTGATGTAAAGAAAACAATAACAACCTATAAGCACTGCCATATACCTACAGTAAGGGAGCCTTAATGATCTGACAAGACATCCTCTAAGCAGATAACAATGTAACCTCAGGCAGGAATATATCACGCATGAAATTTAGGATCTTCAACAGACCTGGAAAAATAACAAAGAAGATATGTTGCCTCCTCTTAGGTCATAAAAGAGACAGGGGAGTAAACAAGACCGCTGAGCCTTGACACTGGAAAATATGTCTCACTTCTAGTTCGACTAAACAGGACTTAGACTTGTCTTTTGTATACGGCGAGGGGTCAGAGACAATTTTCTCAGGATGACTTCTCCATTAACTCTGCATTGAATTTCACCTCTTATTTTCCGCTGCAGGATTTCATCGTGTCTGTCAGTTCATGCACACATTTCAAACCAAAGCATAAAAGGGTTTAAAAGCCTCCTCCTGTTAAACCTGTTGACACCAAGACGACACTGCTAAGAGCAATGTCAGATTCAAGGATTTACTCAAGAGCTGATTGTCATAAAAGCATAACAAGGAAAGTCGTAATTCAAAAGCATCAAAACCCTTCCTCACTTAATTATAACTCATTGGGATTGATGCTGTGCAATCACCTGCCTAATTTATTGCTCCAAATTCAGCAGCTGACATTGTGCATAGGTCTGTAAAAGGTCAGTAGGCATATTGATTTATTTCAAATTAATGTGTTGAAACTAGTGGCAGTGTTGTAACTTGTCCAACAGTTGACTTATGTGCACCATTCACACTGACAAAAACCAGCTAAGAAAATCAAACTGACTGTAAATTCACCCTTTATGTCCCTAGTCGGCCCCATTCATGAGATTTCCAAAGCCTTGGGAACAGGTTTTTGTGTCGGGGAGAAAAGCTGTTGGATGCTGATGGTGCTTTATTGCGAGAGGCCTCAAGGCTGGACAGCTGCGGTCCTACATGCGAAGAATGCGCTACTTGGCACGCTGCCCTATTCCTCTGAAGAATAGGTCTTTTGTTTGGTTACGGCACACATTAAAAGATAACCAGCATGTCTCTGGAGAGCTATCAGCATCTCGTTCACTCCTGTCTCAAAAAATATTCCCACCCGTAGGAGAAAAAATAGCTCAGATATTCCCATGGCAATGGTTTGTAGCCAGCATACGCAGACTGGAGATCAGCTGACATTGGGGCTTCGTGAAAGGTGACGTCAACCCCATGATTCGACGGCCTGCGATACAGACACACACACTGGACACTCTATGAGAGCAGTGGAGAGGAGGACAAGCCCTTGCTAGTCACACTTTCATCGCAACACCGACCAGATTATCATTTTAGGAAAACATTATCCAAGTATTTTTCACGAGGCGATGGCCTAATGACAGGTTTTTACCCCATGATTGATATAATTTCACTCCTTTCGATTCCGCACGTAATAACAGGTCTGTGTGTTTAAGGTGAAATATTTTATGTCATCTTCACTGAGCACTTTGAGGCTCTATGGGTTTGTCGGAGTGGTGTGACACATGCTAGTGGAATTCCAGTGATTAGAGGACTCTGTAGACACCTCTGTGCGTCTCTACATAAAGCTTTGCCCCACTTGCATCTATGATTTCAGACACATGGCTCCAAACTGAAGAGACTATTTGGGTCATGGTAGTTTTTGGCATCCAATCCTAGAATGTACCGGTTTCACTGCAGGAACCCTTTAAGTTGCATTTTGGAATATGAATCACTGAAAATGTCTACCTCTCTGATAAAACCAAGATAAAACGCCATTATCGCTACCATCAACAGATCAAATACAGTACACACATGTATAATTCCACTATTTCTCTTTTCCAGTAAAGAAATCATTATATCATTAGAAAATAATTGAAATTATTATGAAATCATTCACTAATACATTATGCAACACTTGGATAATAAATATGCTTTCACATCTGTGAATTGTCTACTTATGAGTTCCAGGCCTCATAGGTGAGGTATTTTACAGCGTTAACGTTTTACTGACCTGGCGTATGTAATCCTTCTGTTTGAAACGATGATACATCTTAACACAGTTGTTATTTTTGTCTAAATGTGCTCTACCCAGAATTCACTTACAAACACATGAGCCTCAGACACCCCATAAATCACAAGGAGGCCACCAAGGTTGTGTTCCATTTTTATAAACAGCCTTACAAAGCTGTCAGACTAAGACAGAAATTAATATAGATATTTAAGTATTTTGCAGATAAGGGACATATTTTGCATTGTTCTGACTTCAAAACACTAAATAGTCTGCAATGCAGCCAATCAATAAATTGAAATTGACTAAATCAAGCTTTTAAGAATGCCCTGATTTAAACTAATGCACAGCATTGAAATAAATGTAAAAATTACATTATACACTACAATACACACCCAAGCACTCTTTGACGTAGGCTATTTGAGATGTTTGAGGAAGCTAAAACTCCAAGAGCTCCCTCTTGTGTTTCCAGCAGAGAAGTCTCTGAGGAGATTCTTTTTTCACTTGCAACATATTCCTATAGGATCACAATTAAAGCATCAACACCAAGTTGCATTCTCAAAAAATCAAACAGTTTTATCAGTTTTATTATATTTAGTTCTCCAAACAGCCTCTAGGGAAGTACAAGCACTTTTAATTAACTGGGGATTGGAGTTGTGGAGGGGGAGAGGAGGGGAGAGGAGGGGGGAGATTATCCCAACCAGGGTAATATAATCCCTCTTGTTCAAAAGGATCAATCTGAACACACAGGTCCTTGACCAGGCAGTGTACCTGTTGATGCACACTAATCCAATACAGCCTTGACTACCAGGAACTCCACCACACAACAAGGCACTCAAAGGCCCAGCTCAGCCATGATGTAGGGGAAGCCAAGGTCCTCGTATGTAGGTGTACACACAGACGCTGGCTTTTCTCAATAACTATGCATCGATGGAGAAGAGTTGAGGTGGCAAACATACACACACACACACACACATTCACACGTGGTCTACTCGCCACGGTACACCACTATGTTTTTGTCTGTCTCGTACACTTTGATTTCGTAGAGTAGGTTGGGTGGCAGAAGCTTTGTTAAACTGTCCCAGATGAACACTGCCAGGTTTTCAGTGGTGCTGCAAGATAGGGTAACAATTCCATGTATAAATAGATAATACATAGGTTTTACATGTATAACAATGAAAACATATCAAGGTGTTTGAACAACTCCATAACAATGAAAACATATCAAGGTGTTTGAACAACTCCATAACAATGAAAACAAATCAAGGCGTTTGAAAAACTCCATAACAGTGAAAACATATCAAGGTGTTTGAATGACTCTCACCTGACCACATCAGCAAAGTAAGGCACATCTTTGTCCAGGTTTTTATGGTCAAGAGGTATCATAATCGCCTCCTATGCAAATCCAAGTACAGAGGATCAATCAGATCACTGGACATTTATATCTCCAAGCTTGAATGCATTGCAAAAGAAATTCTAAAATAAATAATGTTCCTTCTAAAAAGGCATATGATAACACAATTTATCAAGTTACATTACGTACATTACTTACTTTTTAGAAGTACGATTTCTCAAAAACCTTTGTGATTATGGTCTTACCTCAATGTACTGTTTAAGGTCTGTTAGGTTCATCACCATCCCCGTTCTTCTGTCAATCTGTTTGAATGTATCAAAAGTGTAAATGATTTGCTATCTGTGAACAACTAGTCTATAACCACTGAATATTTAGCTAAATGTTGTTTGATATTCAGATATCCTCCTTAAAGTATTACTGTAAGAGAAGTAATTGCAAAGTTACCTTCCCACACACTGTAACTTCCACTGCAATAAAACAAACATATTTTTCCCATAAGCCAGTAGTGTCATTCAAACTGTCTTTCTTAAATTGGGAAGTAAACTTGATTACATTGTTGTACCACATAATATGCATACACAGTAAAACAACAATTTTACAGAACAAAAATAATTTTATAGAAAAACAACATACTGTGATTATGAAATTCATGCTTATTCACAAAAACACCAAACTGAGCACATTAAACATGACATGATGTCTGACATCTGACAACAATGGTAATGATATAATTTGGAGAAAATAATAATATCATTGCTCCAGTTTCAAATGTGATATTTTTGACATAATCCATCTCTTACCTTTGTAGTTGTGGCCATGACCATGTGGGTTGTTGCATTTCCCAAATACCTTCTTATTTTCTTCATCACTCAGTGCCTTACTGTTGGACAATCAAGAGTTTTCTGTATTATTATTATTATTATTATTATTATTATTATTATTATTATTATAACAGGTTTCAAGTTTGAATGCTTTCAGTTTAACAAATGCCACTCTACACAAATACATTTCCCAGAATGCCGCGCGGCTGACGCAACAGGTTTGACGCTTCCTACTTCGGTCCACAGCACATTGAAATAATAATATCAAATTAAATCCAAATCCGTTTACATTTTCCTGGAAGCCAAAACAAACAGGCACTTCATGGAAACCTACTATGGAGATGCCATCTCGAAAAAATACTTATAGGGTAATATGGTTTAAATCGGATATCCACATCAACATCAACAGCGGGATTTGTTGTCTTGATTGATTTGTCCAGTAAACATACTTTGCTAAGCAGTTTTATATGGGGCTATACATATGCAGAATGCATTATGCAACAATGGCGATACATTTCCTATTTACCTTACCTGTGCAAGCGATGGCAAGCGCTGAAGCTCTGTACGCGAGTAATATAGCCAATACGCTCTGGTAGATGTTCTACGTTATTTACTTCCATAACTTGAGGCAGCTAGTGGCTACTACGCTCAGTGTGAACCGTTATGTTTCTTACTCGATTCGTCGCTGTGAATCTCTTGGAGTTCGGGGGAAATAGCCAATGGTGGTTCCAAGCAAAATGGGCAACCTCTGCTCAGTTCCAGCTGTAATTTAATTGGTAGATGGCAGGGGCGGCTTAAATCCAGCCCTAAGTCACATGTAATCATGTGCAGAACAGCCAATCCATTAACATCACATAATACCTTGACTAATTGGCTATAGCCTATCCCTGAATGGTCTGAAATGTATTTATGCTAATTGTTCTAATATTTATGAATCAATATTAGAAGAGCTATTTATGAATGCTGTAATATGTCAATTAAATATGATCAGACTTACAGGATGCAGCAATCTGGATAATAATAATAGGTTTAATGATTATAAGAGGAAATTCATAGTCATACTATGTCTATAATAAGAAATCACACATACCACAATGTGGTCCCTTGTGGCAATTCCATTAGATGGTATTAAATGAGATCACTGTTGGTCCCCTGCTGTCTGCTAAGCCAGGTAAGTCCATCTCTGCTGGGATATAACTGCTTTTGATATGTAATGCCCATTGACATAAGACATATCCAGCAGAGCAGTCCCATCAAATCACAGGCGGACATATGACCAGCCACTAATCCAAAACAAGGTTTTAAAAAATTGTGGTGCTTAAATAGAAGGCCCTGATAGTAGGCCTACTTTGTCCACTTTGGCACGGCTCTGAGAGTATCACCACCACCAGCCACATATCAAGTCATGGGCAATAGCAAGAGCTGTGCTCTCTCCAAGGAGGTGCTGGAGGAACTGAAGCTGAACACCAGGTACACGAAGGAGCAGCTGCACACCTGGTACCAGACCTTCCTGCGGGAGTGTCCCACGGGCCGCATCAGCCAGCAGCAGTTCGAGAGCATCTACGCCAGCTTCTTCCCGGACGCCGACCCCAAGGCTTACGCCCAGCACGTCTTCCGCAGCTTCGACCAGAACAGCGACGGCACGCTGGACTTCAAGGAGTACATCGTGGCACTGCACCTCACCTCCTCAGGGAAGACCATGGAGAAGCTGGAGTGGGCTTTCGCCCTCTACGACCTGGACGGCAACGGCAGCATTACCAAAAACGAGATCCAGGAGATCGTCAGGGTAGGATGGCAAATGGTTTGATTGTGTTGATGATGATGGTGATGATGATGATGATGATTGATCATGATGGTGATGATGGAGGTTGAAAAGAGCTGAATGTTGAATGTAGATATGGCTGAGGGTGTTTATTTACATTTGTAAATGTTTGCCCCTCAACCACAGACCTATGTTTCTTGCCAGTATAACATTTGCTATGTTGCATTTATAAGTCTATTAAAGTTGTTGTTTTTTTTTCCATTTGTCTTGTGACAGTCAATATTCAATATGATCTCTAAAGAAGCACAGAAAAATCTCCCTCAGGATGAAAATACCCCTGAAAAGAGAGCAGATAAAATCTGGGACTTCTTTGGGAAGAAAGAGAATGGTAAGATTAAGTTGTGTGTACACTGCCATAGGAGAATTTCTATAACAGTGCATCACTAAGACAAACATTAACCTTCTTGGATTTGAGTCTTTTTAGAAGCCACAATGAAGCATGTAGAGATATTATGGATTCAGCAGGGCTGTTTTTAAACTACTGACACATACACTGTTAACCTCCTTGTCATGAATTGCAAATAAGTCTTTTAATGGAAATGATGCAACTGGTTTGGTGACCTAATTTTTTTGTGTGATAAGTAGGTTTCTGTTGTCCTTTTGTCTGAAATGGTTCTTAAAAGGCCTACTGCCTTCATGTTGCTTCTGTTTCCAGCAGTGACAGGATGTGGATCTGGCTTGCTTTGTTGCCATTCTGGTGACCAAGATGAATGATGGTCACTGTAGATATTTTGTCATGTTTCTTCTGTTCTCTCTGGCAGGATGAACAATTCCTTACACTGTCTTATTTCAAACCATCTGTTCTTTGGTTGCAATAAACAGATCTGCCTGATGTTTACAGATAAACAAGCACATCTTTCATATATCCTAAGTAAAACTGACTGTTTGTATTTTTTGTTGTTGTTTGTAGATAAGATAACGGAGGGTGAGTTCATTCAAGGGATTATGGACAACAAGAACATCCTAAGACTGATCCAGTTCGACGAACCGCAGAAGGTCCAGGAGAGGTTAAAGGAGAAGAAACACTAGAGTTGTTCACCAGTAGAGATCACCAGTATTCATCCATCATGCTATTCAAAGCTTGTCGGCCTCACCATTTTTAGGAGACAGATGGAGACATTGACATAAGTATTTTATTCATATTCATTTATTATTTATTTTATTATCAAACATCATTAATTTTTTTCCTTCATGTTTACTATCAACTCCCCTTCTGAATTGGACATCTTAATAGCTCAAGCATGCAGAGTTCTAATAGTGTTATAGAGGTCTTTTTCTTTTATTAAAACATGTAATGTATTTTACAACAAAGATAGAAAAGTATATTCTTAGACAGTTGAAAAATAACTTTTGAAATGTGTATCATTTCTGTACAGTTGTCATAATCATTAGCAGTCATAGACATAACCATTTATAGTATACATTAATATGAATATTCCATAATTTTATTTTTTGCAGACAAGAACAGTATTTTTCTTAGAACACAAATCACCTACACAAATGCTTCCGATGTCCCGATCAATATTTTTCTCACAATAAACTCTTTTGTATCCAGCTTACACAATATATTATTACTGTAACACTACATCACATCTGTACACAGATCAATATAAAAACCTATACATCTTATTATCAATATGGCAGTCATCACGTACACAATTATTCCTTCTTGAACAAACTCCATTATTTATCTTGGGTGAACCCAGACAAACCTGTTGGCAAATTTTTGCAAGTCCGTCTGGAAAGGATTACATTGACGCCTGTAACTTCCTGGGGCATAACCAGCAGTGAAATTAAACTTAGATTTGTGCATTAAAGTTACCAAATTGTTTCAAAGTGCAGCAAACATATAATTATTGTAAACAAATGTTTTAAATGCAGTTGTTTACTGAATTCCAAAGAAAATAAACGTTCCTGGTTTTTTGGTGATTTGGAAATGGAAATCAATGGGCTCCTTTCCAGACCCGCAGAGCAAATTAAAATTTGTTAACTGGATTGTCTTGGTTCACTCAGGCTATCCAATTCTAGTCATGGTAGTTGCAACCCCATATCCTTATCACTGAATAGGAGTCAGTGGTTGTTTCATATAGAATCCATGTTATCTATAACTTGTAATATGGTAATAATAATGAACAGCACTGAACTAGCTGCTTGACTATATTTACATCCAGGGCAGCAATGCAATATAATACGATTTTATTCAAGAATTACTATTATTTACAGTACATTAATCACAAGTCAAAGACTAGGAATATCCTTGTCTGTCTATAGGTAGTCATTGTATGCTAAAATGGCATACAATCCATAGTAAGTATTAAGTTGCTTTAGAAGAAATGCACAAAAAGGGATTTCCCAAAAAGCATTTAGGACAGCAAAAACATTTCTTGTTTCTGTGACTATGGCACTCTGATTCATTTCAAAGGGATGAATATCTATCAAAGAATGACATTTATTTTGAAATACCCATGTGTGCATCTCATTTATGACCCTTTATGTATTCTGTATAGATATGTGTAGATTATATATTAAACATACAGTATATTCAGCACTTTGCCTACGCACAATGAACTATTCAGATTTACATTGATTTAAAGCCTCTTCTTTACAGCTGTTCCTATCATCAGTCTGTCATGAGCAATATGGAGGGCTTCGGTAGCCTGGAAATATCCAGACTCATTCACAAAGTGTCTGGATAAGTCTAGGTACTCTTGATTGGGAAACGTTTGCAACACTTGCATCGCGACTGGCGCTAACTTTGAAATCATTGGTCCAGCCTTACTAATCACATTGATCAGAGATTCCTAACGTTACTTCCTACTTCGCCTATACTTTACAAACTGACAATAAACAGCATCAGCAGTCAGGAAACAATGTATGCGGGTCTACCTGTGCTGTAAATAAATTTCTGCATTTTTCCAACTGCATTTTTTGACGTTTGCAGGTGTTGCTGCTTCTGTTTATCACGATAAGTTTCGATTTTGTCTTCCCCTCTCATCGCTGATTGGCCTGACATTTTCCTTGTCTGAGGGAAACGGTTATAAACCATGGGTTTCCAGACTAGATCTCCCTGAAAGAGGATCTAGGTGAGCGGGTCCACTCTACTCAAAACTCACTCTCCTCCAGGATCTCCTCCATGGTCTCCCCGAGCGTCATCTCGCCGTCGCTGCTCGAGAGGCTCTTCCGCGGGTAGAACTCCAGGGCAGTGACCCGGCCAGCCCACTGGGGGTTCCTCCCGCACTGCGCCGGCACCTGCAGGAGGTGCGTGGTGTGCGTCAGCCCACTGTTGCCGCCACCACCGCAGCTAGCGCCGCCCTCCTGGTAGGTCTCGCTGTTGTCCACAGACGACTGGGCCACCGCGGACCTTTGGGAGCACTTCCACAGGTATTTGGGGTGCATGCCCTGGACGCAGTTGTGCATATCTAGGTGATGGGTGCAGGCGAACAGCTGCCACCTCTTCTTAAGCTCTGCCCTCACCTGGGACAAAAACGAGACACACTTATGTACAGTGCCTTGTGTTTTGTACACCATATACTGTAACCTTGCCATTATATTACATTATACTGCAACATCTATGACATGCTTATCTACAGTGCAACTCGTTCTATGCCCCATAGACCAAGATATTACATCACAGCAACAGGACACTGGAGGAAGATAAATGTGTATTGACTGCAAATGCAGACGCCCAGTGATGAGTCATTTTAGATTACTGAAACAACAACAGGGGCAACAACTTTATCACAGGTTGATTATGAGACATTGTTTTCAGTATTAAATGAGGGTCATTTGTCCTTTTATATCTGTTGTTATGACAGCCAGATGAATGACCTCACCTCTCCATTTAGAAAACAGTAGAGCACAGCCACCACAAAACCCTACAAGGAAGATGGAAGATGTTTATTAGAGGAAATTAAACCTGACCCACACGCCAGTGGCAATCGTCCATTCATTTCACTCACCCTGCCAGCAATGTTCTTGTTTACAGTATGTGTTGTGTCAGAAGTGGCATGATCTTGGGCCTGTCTTTGGCATTCTCACCTGAAAAGAGCTGAGAATCATGTTGATGAAGTTGCGGATGTCTCGCTGCTTCATGTCCATGTAGTCATCTGTGATCAGGTTGAACACTACTTCATGAATCCCTAATAATGGGATCAGGACCAGAGTTGCTCTGGCTAAGCTGAGAAACCATGTGAAAGTATGTCAAAATGGTGTTCATCCTTATCTCACAAAAATACTTTTTTAAGTATATAAAAAGAGTAGGTGTTGAAAAAGATGCAGCAATACCTGTATCTATAGTCAGTGAATTTCACCTGGTCTGCTTTCAATTTTGACAGCAAGAGTTTCAGAATTTTCAGGAAAATGCAAAAAATCACCTAAGATAAAAGGTTTCAAAAAGATTTAACAATTAGTAGGCAGCACTCATTTCATGTCAAAAGACCCAACGGGCAAAGCATTCATAGCCATGAATTCATACAACTGTCTGCTGCAGATTTCTCGGAATGGAAAGTCATTCCAAATATCTTCTCAAGCACATTTGCACGTGTGTGTTTCTGTGTGTAATGCCGATGCCTATCTCTGTGTACTTGACATTTTCTGATTCTCTGCAGACGTTTGAACCATAGCCATGGCCATTTCACTGAGCGGGCTCATGATAGCGTGTGACTGCTTCTGTACAACATCACGTGTCACAAGATAGCATGGGCCGTATGCCGTGAAATCAATGGCATTCTAAAAAACTAGGTCATGCATACAGTATACTTTCATATGTTAAAATTGCAAAACATTATTATAGAATAGGCCAATTGTTTCTAAAATGTATTTAATATGTGTATCTATATCAAATATCTAAAATCTATATCTAAGAGATGTCTGCAGCTAAAGTATGTGGTAGTAATGTGAAAACGTTTATGATTGCATACAGATTTCATATTGTGGTACTGGGGAGACAAACCAACTGAAGATATTTTTTACAGCAAAAAGATCAGTGGCGCGACAGTGGCGACAGATGCAGAGCTGGGATTTTTTAAATGGTTTCTACTCACCACTACGGCTACTGCTATAGGTCCCTTAATCATCCACCAGATCAGCCGGCTTTTGTTCACCCAGCAGCTTCAAAAGGAGAAGTCCACATGCATTACAATCAATCACACAAACATATGCTTCAAAAAACCCGCTCCAGCACGGGCTACTGTACGTCCTTTGTTTAGCTTGTTCCACCAGTTGTCGTCCATCACAACGTAATGTCAAAGCCCAAAGAAATATTTAACAAAAAGGGTACATGTGTCTGCTCTCTTAGCCTAAATAGAGACACCTATGACTGATGGCTGTTTTAGGAGAGCTCTGTGCGTTCTGTCTGCAGGTGGTAAAAGTATAGTGCAGGGGTGTCCAACATAAAGCCCGGGGGCCGGATCAGGCCCGCCAGCAGGTTTCATACGGCCCCCCAGATGTTTTGGAAAGGGAAAAGATATTCACATCCAACTGTCTTCAACAATTTGTAATAAGCCATTTCAGTGATAAATTGATTAAACCTAGCACTACAAACCATCCTCAGGAAGGAAGAAGCCAAAAAACTGGTATGGAAGTAGGGTCTTTCAAAAGAGAAAGAACAGGATATGATGTCAGTAGATGATTTGTACTTGTTTGCTCATAAGTGGGAATAGTAAAGGAGTATATCATCAAACAACAATCTGATACCAATGCAGAGAAATTAAAATGACCATGACACGAGGTCTCATTCCAACAAATCTAGCCCACTGCCTAATATGAGTTTGACACCCCTGGTATAGTGTATATCTGTTTGAATGTACTAGTTTATTCTAATGAGTTGTATGTGTTCTTTGTAAACTGTTCACATGGAAGAGTACATATACAAGATCATCATGTACATAACAGCAAGGAGTTGTTCTATGGGAATATGAATCAGCTGGGTAACGTTTGAGGAAGAGATGGTTGCTGGGTTGAATGTGGAACACCACAATTATCAGGAAGTCTGGAACCGTGCTAAGATAAAGTATGATACCAGCTGATATTCCACTCAAGAAGCATGCGCAAAGATAATGGCAAATTCTTACTGTATGTTTTCATTGAGTGCCTTTACCACAATCCATGGTAATATGAAGCCCATAGGAGTCCCTAAAACAAATACATAATAATATGCTGTCAGGCATGTCAACAGTCTTGAATACACTCAGATAAAGTGTGAAGAAATCAAATCTAGAAACAAAACAAATTTGATCATCTTCAAACATTCGAAAGCAGTTGTCTGTGTTGAAAAAAAAAAACATACTCTAGACCTAACTCTGAGTCAAGGGAAATGCTTAAGATCTCCCCTACTTGTGGCACACTAGGTAGCACACTGGTCAAGTTAGATAGGAATCAAGGACCGCCCAGGAACACCTACCCCATCCAATGAGCATGTAGCGTTTCAGCAGCCTGCGCTTGGTCAGCACAGCGGTGAAGAGAAGTGTGTGGAGAAATATCGCCTCCACCAACAGCCAGAAGAAATTACACCCCACAAAATACTCCATGGACACTCGGGACGCCTTGCAGATAACAGAGATCTAGGGAGTGTCAATTATTATAAGTCAGCAACTTCAGATATGAAATCTGTTTTACACATCCCTTAATTGTAAAGGGGAAAGTTTAAAGCTATTAATCCAACATTGAGACACTGCATAATGGCACTTCATTAGTTTACATCTACTGCATATTTAATTTACAGATGAGCAGTGTAGGCCTAATAATATTCTGTTGAACATGATAATGTAGGCTAAATAATTACACTGCAAAAAATATATATAAGTGTTATTAATATTAAGATCAAATTGTAGTTGGTATTATTTTTTAGTATAAAGACACTGGCTGTCTCAAACCACCTACTTTGCACACTTCAAATACTTAGTTTAAGTATACTGTAGTGCATATATTGGGACACAACACACAATGCAAGTAAGCACTCAGTGCACACTGCAGTACACTAGCAGTGTACTGACGGAAGTAGCCTATGCGGTTTGAGAGAGAGCCACTCACCTAGCGTTCTCCCATAAGATAATTTTGTCTTGATTTATTAAGAGTTTTACTTATCTTAAGCATGAATGGGCACAGGTTTAGATTGGGACCATGGTGACTAGTCCCCATCAATATTTTGAGATGACAAAATTGTCTCCAGCAAAATTTTATCAAACTCCTTTGTGCTATTTGGGCCGATTCCGACAGCCAGGACGAGAGTAAGCTGAAAGAAACTGTCATTTGATTGGCTGTAACCGAAGGGGGGTTATCTGACACGCATGTTTGACAAGTGAGCGGGTGTGTCGACGTCGACCACAGTAGCGCTACTGTCAAACACGGGACGTCCCCCGGACCTTATGCCGACGTCCCCGAACGTCATGTTCTCTAGCGGACGTTCCGGTGACCTTATTGACGTCCGGAGCAAGTTATCGTTTGGTTATTGCGTGACGTCCGGTGCAGGACTTTCTGGGGACGTCACCGTCAGGTCCCTCGGATGACATTTGCATTTGGTCATTTCAAATACCTTCTAAGGACCCAACAATAACGTTATACCGGGGACATGGGGGGGACGTTTGTTTATTCACACATGCAGCGGAGTTGAGAGCGCTCTGGCTACCGCCTGCAGGACGGAGACATCACATCCATGCACGACTTCACGTTACACGTCTGGGGATGACTAAAGTATCTATCTATCTAGTCTCTCTAGCAGTAGCTGCATTAGCCTATCGTAGCCTAAGGCAACATATCATACAGTTTATGAAGTTGTGCGTCTATATGTCTACTTTGCTCATAGACGCACAACTTCATAAACTGGGAAAAGGGTTGTTAACGTTAAACTCAAAATCCTAGCCCGGTATAAATGTCCATGTCTACTCATCGTTAGTGTAATGCATTCGGAGGACGTGATTTCATACATGCATGAAAATATGAGGTGAGTGAAGAAGTTGATTGTGTAGTTGTAGAACAAGTCGTTAATACGTGTTCATGTTATCGGGGGGGTCTGCCAATGCATACCCCAAAAAGCTAGGGTAAAACATCTAAAAATATTCCCTTTACCCTTCAGCATGTACATTTTTGCCCTTTTTGTGCGTTGTAAAAGAATAGGGACATACAAAGCTTTTTCATTACGCAGTGTAAAAGTAAAATAAACACACAAACTAGCAACTATAGTAGGCCTACAACTGGTAGCCTAACAGGCTTTCAAATGCGGATTCTACTGTGGAAAGTAGTATTAACTGGTGATAGTATGTCACACAGGATATCATTACAGCTAAACTAGCTTCTGTAATCTTTCAACCAAAGAAGTCATGTTGATTTGGGGTGTAGGCCTACAGCACGGATAGTCACATATAGCAAAACAGAATAGTCGTGCAGAGAAATGCACAATGCAGAGAAATAAAAGATAAACTATGCATTTCCAGACTCAGCATTATAAAGGTAAAATGCAAACTAGGCCTACTGCTACTTTCCATATTCCATTGTAGCCTGGAAAAGTTCCTCGAAAAAGTCCATCAGTCATACAAAGTAGTTATAAACCAGGACCAAACAATGAGGCCATGCAAATACAAAGGAAGTGAAAGATGTTGTGGCTTCTTTATGGCAAAATATGCCATAACGCCAACCATTGTACTTTAATATAAGTTTATAACAGAGCTTTGTTTATTCAGCTTTGAAATGGTTGCAGTTTGCATGATGATGCCCTGCCATGGGTCTCGAACACACACTAACATGCTACGGTGGAGTGTAAGGGAGCAAGGATTAGGAGCTCTCTGTCTGTTGGTCACTGTGCAAGTCTCTTCTGTGTTTGTCCTCCAAAGGCATTAATATCTCACCAATGCTTAATGCACTGGCAGCCAAATGTGCCTGTTTTTAAGACAAAATTGCTTAATGCACTGGTATTTTGCTTGTTTTCATGATGAGACGTCTTAAAATAAGTCAAACTTATTAAAGATAAGTTGAATGATTTTACGAGAAATCGCTACGTAAGTCTCTTTATACTACCTACTACAAGCAATTCCAACAGGATTTCTTTTATTTTAATATAGCCTAAGATTAATAACACTTAGTTTTTTTGTAGTGTACTTTGTTAGGGCTGTGAAATGTAACTTAAGAAAGCATGTGAATTTTCTTTTCTACAGAAAATGACATGCAAAGGTTTGACTTTTTTTTTACTTATATGAGAATGACAGTACCGTTGAGTTTGAAAAGGTGTTCCATCCCATTTCATTGTTGGGAAATGTGGATGCCTTTGTTGTTGACACGATTGTGTGTGTCATTGTTGCCATCGCTCTCAATATGAACGACACAAATAGATTCAAGTGGATGTAATTTCTCGTACAGTGAAGCTTCCTGTGAGAGAAGAGATGAGGTTAAGTCTTCTATATGTGGAGTTATGATGATGAGATTACTGAGAATGGAATGGGACTTGACTACACAGCGTAACGTTTCAGTTCCGAAATATGTTTTACAGTTTACTCTGCATACTATGTAAACTGAAGCTAACTAAATATGCCTTCAGTTCTCACCTCAGATTCCCCATAATGATGACAGCAATGATAAGAGAAGAGAGAGAAAGCGAGTATCCCACTATGGAAGTTGTCCTCAGGTGAGAGTGCCGGACTCGCTCGTCCTCCTGTGAGAGTGGACACTTTGTGTTATGCCTAAGGTTCCATTACATGCCATCACATTTACATTTACTGTAGGCCTATTCATGAAGCCGCTGCTTTTATCCAAAGCGAGTTACATTATAAAGAGTTTGGTTCCAAAACACTATATTTCCATTTTTAAAATGATTAAAAGTCATGTTATTTGATTGTATTTTGGTAATATCAATCAAATTAATGTTTTGATTGAGTAAAGATACAGATCAAATAAAAATACCCAGTTACGGTTCTACAGAAAGTACTTGCAAAACAAAATGTAAAAAAATGATTTATGAAAATTCATTAAATTTAATAGAATGAAGGGCAAAACAGTGGAAGCTGGTAATTGAAGCCACAATTTTTCTGGCCTGCTAGCCGAGCTCCATGACCATTAGGCTACCACCACCCCTATCAGACCTCATCAGTGCATTATTATTTCTCGCTCCACGTGTTTCCAGCTAGGTTCAAGCATTAAGCATGCTGAATGTTTTTTTCGAGGAATTCCCTGGTCAGGCCTTGGGATGAAGGTCTGAATGGCTGTCCTATTTGAGGCTCATGAAATGATTTCTGGGAGTGTCTAGGAACATCACCGCTGACTTGTAGTAGTGATGATCTTCACACTCTGTTTTTTCTCGCCACACTGTGGTAGAGTTCTTCTCTCTCCGCCAAGTACCGTTTGGCAAACACTCCATGTATACTCTTCTTGAAATATCTGCAGTGAGATGGGAATAAATCAGTGTAACCACACAATCCGCTTGCACTTCCATTTGGAATGTAAAATGCCTTCAACTATCAAGGAAGACAAGGCCAGGCAAGGACAGAGGAATTCAGGTAAAGCTGCACATTAAAGGTAGTCAGCGATTGCACATGATCCTTGTTTGTTTGTGTTTATACATTTTGGAGCCTGGGCATGCCTACAGAGACCAGGTTATTTTTGTGTACTCACAGGATGGAGAGCTAGCTGGCGGTGAGGAGATGTTCGCTGAATGTGACAAAAAACATTATGGGCTTGAGATTGCATATGATCGCTGACTGTTTAAAGGTTGCATTGAGACACTTGTGCCAATAAATGCTTGCACTCTCTAATCACTAATATAGTGCCCTTCTAGTTTTTCTATGTTCTTGTATCTACTGTAATTGAATTGCTAATGTGTGTTAATTGTACTATATAAATTGACTTGCCTTGCCTTGCCACCAAGAGGTTTTGTCATTCTGACCTGATTTGATCCAGGGCAGGTAGGAAGGACAGGGGACAGAGACATTTCCAGGGGCTGAATGTGGCCAACAGACAAACGTGTCAAATGTCCCATTGCAAAAGATTCCTGGCAAGACAGAATTCGCTATAATTCAGCTACAAATTTTGCCTCAGTACTTTTGGAATGTAAGTAGGAGTATTGCATATTGCAATATTATTTGTTCAGTATTTATCTTTAAAAATATCTTAGACCACTCACCAGTTTGTGTGGGAAACTGGGTTGATAATGAGTCATTGCATTTTTTCCAATACTCAGTACGCAATCTTATGAGAGTATCCAGATCCGAACCCATCACCTACAAAAAGTACAATTAAACCAGCCATAAACACTAAAGGAAGCACACACACACACACACACACACACAGAGAGAGAGACACACACACAAATACACATGCACTCTCCCTTTCTCACGAGCACATGCAAACATACACACGCATACATTCTAATTTTGGTGCAATTCTTAATGGCCTTCCAATTCATAGGATCACATGAAGTAAATGTAAGCCTTCAGTACACAGCAGGTGCACTAACTAAGAGCTGTGCAAATGTAATCAGGATGAATGAGTATGGAAAAAGCTGGATAGTGATACAAAAGGACGACATACCACCCCTAATGTTTATAAACACATTAGAAAGCCTCTGTTGCAAGGTTATTCACTTAGTTTTTGTTAAACTAAGATGGAAGGGGAAGTCCTAAAGTTGACAGACGTGTTCAGGCTTACAGTGCCTGCAATGACCACAAAGACGCGGTCACCTTGAGTTTTAACCATGACCACGTAGCACCCAGAGGCAACTTACTGGAGTAGCTTAGTCAGTGAGAGTGCAGCAGATGACTGGTATCAGAAACCCTGACCTTATTACTGTAAGTGCTTCAATAAGTAATAACAAAATGTCACAATTAGAATGGCCACTGTAGTGGACTATAAGAGCCTGTGCTGAGGGGGTGAAACTGGACTGCAGTCCCTCTGTCCAAGGCCAGCTAGTGAATACAGTAAGATAGCAGTCATCATGAGCTCTAACAAGAGAATAGACAGATATGCATATTGAATTACAGTAAGCGGCAATTAGCAATCCATATGATCTACACAGGACCTGTTGAATCATCCATGTGTCGTGGCGTGAAATGTTTTTCGTGATGGCTCCAAATGGAAAATTTGTTGAATGTGAGGCACAACACCAATGTGTTTTTGAGAGAAAATGTATTATAACGTCAATGGGGAAAAAATACAGATCTATCATCACTGAATTGTTGAAAGTTAACTTGATATCACAAGATGGTTGTTCTTCAAAGTTAATTGTTGCCAGAAGCTAATTCATAATCCTAATAACAAGGCTGCTGGATGTCATAGCTGACTGTCTTATGAATATAATAGCATGGTTTTGTTTCTAATCCGTCACACAGTGGAATGGACAAGTTGATACAAACTTGTGCTGAATGAGGTGGTCAGAAGTGCCCATCCTCGCTCAAGTGCTGTAAGTGATGCTTTTACATCACTCTGTTTAGTGTTGTTTAAAACAACAGTAAATCAAGGTCTCCTGGGTTATAAATCTCTTGTCAAGTGTCCAAAATCATTTATATATGAAAGAAAGCATTACAGCATGTCTTACTGCACACTAGTAATGGAAGTAAACATTCAGAGGTGGGGAATATTGAAAAAAATATCTATAATATGTTCTATATAATATCTTAATAATTATATTATAATTGGTTAGGTGGCTTCATTTCAAATAGTTTGAGATTTCACGACTGTAAAAAAATATTGGCACCCCCAAAATAACTTAATGTTTTTGCGTTGTCTAAGTGAAGTTATATGAACGTGTATAATGTCATAATGTTAATAAATAAATAAAGTTTAGGGGTTATAAACATGACACTAGTTCACACTACTTGACACAACTCAACACAGTCAAAGCAACAAGATGACTTTACTGGGCTATGAGTGAGCTAATATTTTTTTTGCCGTATAGGTTTCCTTCTGAGGACTTTTAGGAGCGCCTACTTTTGACAGATGCGATGATAAGTGTCAGCCGTTGTCCATTTTCCTCTATTTTACGTCAAAAGCTAGATAAATATTGAACGAATGTCTTCATTTGGACTGGGTTTTATCCAGGAAGCACCTCCACAGAAATTAAACAAATGACACAACTGTTTCCTGGAGTCCACTGATTTATGATAACATTCTGTCTCATATACTGCACAGCGCAACTTCCATATACAGGAAAAGTGCCACTTGTACCTCAGGTCATACCTGTCAACATTTAGCTTTCCAAAAACGGGAGATTTTTTTTTCGGGGGGGGGGGGGGGGGGGGTGTCAGTGTTTATACCGGATCTGTGTTTGCATATTTAATACGTTTCATACACGTGTTTCAACACTGCATTTCGGTCGTTGCTTTTACCTTACCATTACCTTACCCATGCCAGTTAGCCTACTGTAGCCTATGTATCCACGCTGCCTGCAGCATTACTTCCAAAACTCCAAAGCTGCTTGCTGCCGGATTTGGGCACAAGTTCAGTGTATCAACAACACTCAATAACAGTTTATGTGATGTGTTAATCAATTAAATTCCCAACAATTTCACAACAGCTAGTTCTGGAGTAGGCCATACAACTAGACCTCTTGCTTACGACTCAGGCTGCGCAGTCGGCACCCGCTTCCTTATTTGGGTTTTGGGTTGCCAGGTTTTAGCCTATGACAAAACGGTTGAAATTGAAACTAAGTGATCGTGTACGTGTAGGGTGTATTTCATACACAATCTGGCAACCTGGATGGATCAATGATGGCCATGCAAATTACGGGAGTTTTCCGGGAGAAATAACAAAACGGGAGGGTGCTGGGAGATGACCTTGAAATACGGGAGAAACCCGGGAAAAACGGGAGTGTTGACAGGTATGCCTCAGGTAAATATAGATATTTAACTTTACCAAATGGTGTTTCATATCTCTCTTTCAAATGAGATCTTTGCTCTTTTTAAAACTTCCTCAGCAGCGTGGTACATGTGGCTGCACATACACTGAGAGAATTTTCTCCATTATTGGTTTTCGAAATAAATTGTGACCTACAGCTGGTTTCGTTTTAACAGGATTAAGGATGGGTGCACCTGCTGAACTTAAAACTTATGCAACGTTTAAATATAAAATTCCATGCCAAAACGTACACTATGCATCAAGCATCTTTTAAACTGTATATGTGATACATCTGTACATGACATACTCTACGTTTTTTTTTTTTTTCCACAACAAAAATATACGACCCTTTCAAACCCAGATTAAAGTAGAGAGCTATTCACAGGGACAAACACAGAACAAACATTGGGAGACATTACTAATGAGCTCTGGCAAAGACAAACACTAAATGCTGCTGGGCAAATATGTGAATTTGGTGGCCACTGGTAAGTTTTGACTGGGTAGATTTTCCACTGTAAATCACCATACTGTAGCTCCGTTCAAGTAGTGCTAGTCAACTAGTCAAGCACTTTGTATTTAAACAACCTTAATCTCTCATCAATGACAAATAAAGTGCGCCGTTCTTTTCATTTGCAGCTGTGATAACAAACTTAATAAAGCACACAGATACATTTAAGACTGGACTAGATTTCTAAAGTGAAAAGAAGTTTATCTTAGTTACACAAGTCAAAAGGGTTGTGTATCTTAGTTTTTATTTGTCACTAAAAAGTAAATCGTGGCCAGCGTAAACATCCCATCTGGAGTGGCGTAAAGGCTCCTCTCTGTCTAAAGGGCTTCCTTGGTCATTAATTATTTTGGACCCCATGGACTGAGGTCGCAGAATGGTATAAAATGCGTCAAACAGTAGCTTTAAATACAAAAATCAAGAAAAGAAACGTGGGAAACCACGAGAGACTTACATGTGTGTTGCTGCACAGCAGGAACAGAAGGGAAGATAGGATGGTCCTCTTAGTCCCAAGCATTCCGTTCAGCCAGGATGACAAACCTGTGGCCATGGTTCACTGTTTACATGCACACAAGGCATAGAGAACCATGCAACTCTGCTCTACATCCCGGGAACCACCTGCCCCTGTCGTGCCCACCGAAGTTTCCTTGGCAACCAAACGGAATGGGCTGACAAACATAAGGTATGCTTAGGGAAGCGAAAAAAGTTCAATGTATAAGGGGGGCAAAAAATGTCACCCACCACTACCAATGCCAGTTCTTCTTAAACCAAAATAGAATGGCGAAAAGGAGTCCTTGAGCGTGTCTGGAACTGTGCTCTTTGCTCCTGTCCATCCACAGAAAGGCAACGCCTGTGTTGCCTCACTCACTGCATGCTCCTCGCCCAGTCCTCCTCCCCAGCCAATCAAGATAAGGAGCGCAGGCCAGCACAGTAACTTTGTGAGTGTAAGCGAAGTGAGCATCAAAGGGAAGGGCTCTCAGGTCATAAAATGTACACCACAGCTCCCAACTACAAATCAGTGGACTGTTTTATGGTGGTAGCTTTTCTTCACCCACCTGGAATTATTTTAAGTAGTAAAAGCAACAGCAGTGTGTACTATCATATTTCTGTATTGTGATTTAAATGAGGAATAAAACAGTAATAAGTGTTATATTTAATATATGTAATTAAACTGTTATATATGAACAAGGTCTAGATTCTGTGATCTTACAACATAAATAACAAGCAAATAGATAAAATGCAATACATTTACCACCCCTGAAATAAAGGAGAGTCTGACACTATAGTCTATGGTGCCTTAATATCCAAAGTAAGATTAAGAGCATCAAACTGCCACCATTTTAGGGAGGGTAACTGAATTGCAGTGTACATTACTGCCCAGAGCAAGCCCTCCATCTCCAGCAGGACCACCACCCCCCCCCCCACCCCCACCCCATCTCGCCTCCAGTGACAGCTGAACTCTGTGTAAACCAAAGATTCTAGAACAGAGCTCTGTTCTAGAATCTTTGGTGTAAACTGAATCTGTGTCCACAAAGGGGTCTTGCTGACCTGACCGTTCCACATTTCTTGGTGTTTCATGCCCCCAACGTTGTCTTCCAAGGAAGGCGTCTTCTTGGAAGGCGCAATGGTTAGGTATGGGTTAAGGTTAGGGTTAAGGTGCCTTTAAGTCGACGGTGGCAGCGCTGCCTGGAAGACGACGTTGGGGGCATAAAACACCATCGAGCCCGTTCCACTCACACCAAAGCCAGTACCTCATGTAACGAAAACGCCTCACAACAATACACAACACATGGCGGGCAGCTCTTTACAGTTTAGAGGGGCGAGGTTGGTTTACATACAAAAGCCAGAGTGGTAGTTCTTAGAAGTGAAGAAGGCGCTGACATAGTTTATTTACTAATGAGAATGAGAGGGAGTACAGTTGATGGGGAAACATACCATTAAGAAAAGATCACTTGCCCAACACCAAACAAAGAAAAAAACAATTCCTATTCTGTCTTCAGCATGTAAATGTTTGATTCCGTTGAATTTCGGTTGTACTGAGCAAGCCAAGGTTTCCGGAGGCCAAAGAAAAACATCCAGTTACAAGAGACCTTGAATAGAGCCCAACCCAACAGTCAACCAGTATTTCTGCAGCCTGCAACATTAAGCATTTATCAAATCATTATGACATCATATTATATAATATAATTATCCCATATTCATATGCTATTGTCATAACAGTCAACTAGATTATATTTTGATGATTGGTTTGAGAACAGCAAGGGTTTGACTGTATTATTTAAATTGTATTGTATTAACTGAAGATACCAATATGAGGACAGCTGACTGGTCATCCATCTACATGATCCAATAAAGTGCACTGGTCATGATGGCGAGATGGCATCCATTGTCGTCCAGTCGCTGGTCTGTGAAATGTGAGATGCCAGCAAAATTATCTTCTTCTCATTGTGGTTTACAGTAATCATATTGATGTGTTTCTATTAGGAAACAATTGTCAATTTATAACATGGATGCCTATGAAATAAAAGCATCCCTGGCCAAATGTGGCCATGGCATGTGTATTTATATCACTGTTCAAGATTGCTCTTTAAATACAATGAGAATGAATGATAACAGCATGCAGATGCACCGCATACAGTGTTCTGCCAGTCTCTATGATGTAAGATGGGAGTGGGGAGTTGCTTCTCATCCAGAGCACGCCATCTGCAACTTGACTAATAATCAGTGGTGGAGGAAGTACTGAAACTCAGTACTTAAGTAAAAGTACAAATAAGCAGAGAAATATTTACTTTAGTAAAAGTAAAAGTACCACAATGCCAACCCTACTTAAGTAAAAGTAAAAAGTACCTGATTTTAAATGTACTTTAAGTATTAAAAGTAAAAGTACTTGCATAATGATGTATTATCTTAATATCTATAGGCCTATTTAATAATAAAAAAAAATCAGTAGCCTATGAGGTGTGGCATTTTAATAAAGCTAGTTTTAGGTTATACTAGGCTAGATAGTTTTAAGCTGATGTAATTGTGCTTACCATCCGTGGCCCAGTTTACATTCTGACTACAATTCTGGAGACTAATTCTGGTTATCTAGTGTGATCTGCTGAGTTAAGTATCATTCAGTAAAACACGAGAGCCTGAAGTTTATCGGGGTAGACAAGGGAAACGTCCGGTGGATCATGCCAATTCTGCGGGTCCAGATTGAACAGAAAAGTTGTTGAGAAAGGTTTATGATATAAGGTTCAGTTTCACTTGCGCAGACGCGCATAAATATTGAATGAGCGCTCACTTTACTACCCCCCAAATGTAGGCTATGCCTCTTTAATCACACAATTAAGAAATATTTTAATCTGGAACATTTTTAGTTTTTTTCGGACAGCGGTTCTATAGTCTACCATTCATGTGCCGCAAATGATCAGACGTGTGACAGACGCATGGGCATATCCTGTAACTTCGCTGCTCCGCGGACTCGCAATCTCATCGGAGAGGAGGCCTACGCTGCAGATAATAGACAGAGAAAGGCAAGCATATGCTCAGGGCACAGAACACAGTTGCATGTCCAGTATAGCCATGGGTCTGGTGAATATAGCCTACCGTATGCAGATGGCTACAAGCTCACGCTTTGTCTGGTCTAGACTAGTTTCAAAGATTTAGAAGCTGGACACGTAGTGCTCTATCTTTGGTAGCAACCCAGCGTGAAACAAACGTGTTTGTCAAAGAGAAAAAAAAACTGATCATAAAATGTAATGTAAAAAGGAACGATGGTGTTGTAGAAATGTAGCGGAGTAAAAGTACAGATAATTGCTGCAAAAGTCAAAAGTATGCACTATATAGATTCTACTTTAAAGTACAAATACGTGGACTTAAGTACAGTAACGAAGTATTTGTACTTCGTTACATTCCACCACTGCTAATAATCACAAATGGTGTCAAAGGAAGCCAATTATGTCATACTAGGATGACGTTTTGGTATGCTCTGAAGTGACAGGAATGGATTGCAGGTGTGACACTAATCTCCTTGAGTAAACATGACAAATGCGTTCACACAAACATGCACAAGTTTGGCGAATGGCTCAGCGCTCCTCACTGGCTAACTAGCATGGGGTGTAAACATAGAGAACTCTTTGAAATGTTGAGATGTGTTTGTTTGTTTAGCATGCTAACACTCGTATTTATCTGCATTGCTCAATTAACATTCTTCTCTCCCGCACTTTGATTATGCAAGAGCTGGATATCTAAACAAAATGGCTGACAATTACTCTTTTACTGCCTTAAACAAATCTAAAGTGGACATCTGGAGATTTCCCATGATCTTTCAGAGGGGTCATGCTGCACATCTCATGACAGCAACCGATACACATACCAGAGACTGGAGATAGAGCGAGAGAGAGAGAGAGAGCAGGGGAGTGGGAGGTGGAATACAAAGAATAAAAAAGACGTTTAAACTGCTAGTATTTTTCTGGTAGGCTACCAAAAGGACACTTGATGACACTTGAAGCGCTAATGCTATCTGCCTCGTGGAATATTTCCGTACAATCCTTTCTTTCGTTCATTCTGTTTCATTTGTAGTTGTTGTCGGTGCATGAGGGAAGGTTGACACAGAGAGTGGTGGGAGTTAAATACACATCATTACTCTGTTACTGTTTCATCAGTGACAGTCCACAGTTTACTATTGGGCTTGGGGAGGACTGCAAGAAGATGTAGATGAATTATGAAAAAGAAAGATGTATGCTATGGTCATGAAAGATGCTATCATGATGTCATTTATTGTCAATGTTACTATTAATGACCACCCATCAGGCAGTGATTGAGGACAGCTAAATGCATGCATTCTCTGGTTGTGTGTGCTCTGCAGGACCCACATACCTGATGTGCAACTGCCTTGCAGTTTAGCCATAGGACATGATATAGATAAATTGACACATTAGTGGAGATTAGAGGCTTAGAGGGGAGCTGGTGAAACACTGAGAGCAGGTAAGTGTGAGAGCAGGCTTTGTGTGCACTGTGCACAGATTAACTTCTGTGTTGCAACATAGCCTACGGGTTCATGCAGATGGGTGCAGAACAGATATTTGAGAGAAAATGAGACAAACTTTAGGTAATAAAGTCAGAGATTTGATTACGTAATCATTCACATTTGGAGTGACTCTATAATGGAGAAAATTATAAATTAAACCTGCCATAACATCAATAATCAGAGGTGGAAAAGTCCAGCTTCAGAATGTAGTCCAACCACGTGGTTCTACCTGTGCACTTAACACAGGTTATCTCACCAATAGAGCATCACAGTCGCCCACAGCCGAAATGCGGTTAGGTGCCGGAAGTAAGATTCCCAATTGTCCCATTGACGTTTTGGAAAAATCCGTAGCCTATCTAAAGAGTTTTACAGCATGTCTTAGGCTAACCAGCTACGGCATAACTCATAAGCATACAACATATCATTTCGAGTGAAAAAACGAAGAGAAAATCCAAAAAAAGTCAAAGGTACAAGACTGTGTACATATTTTCATTTCCAAGCAAAGGAACTAGCCTACTCATCCCATAAACCACCATCGTGCCAAACTGAATAATAGGAATAATAATAATAAAATAATAATAAAAGGACAAAGCGGTGCGAATTGCCATTTGAACAATTTCCAATCGGCGACAGCACGCAAACCTTTTCCTCCAAACAGTGATTTTTATATAGTGAATGTGCAGTTAATAGCAGTTATTTCAGGAGTAATTGTGTAAATAATAGTATTTTGATATTGAATTTTATATTTATCATTGTGTATTTTATATTGTGTATGTGTGAAAGCGTTTAACGTTAACGTTAGCAACATGGTGCAGTGCTTCGTACCTGACTGTCATCCTATGCTGTCATCACTGCTCAGTCAGCTGATGCATGGACTGGTGCATGGTCTGCTCTTGGACCACCATATTCAGTTTATTAATTTGCCGTGAATTATTACACAAAATGTTCATTAAATGCACGAAGAAGTATTCCTAGGTTAATGATTGCTATGAATCATACAGTATAAAGGCTACAGTAGCCTAGCTAATGTTAACTAGCAGCATTAACGTTACCAACCTCCCTGCTTAACTCACCACAACTTTGTAGGTCTTGTCCCTCATGCTGGCCCTTACAAAACCCACAAGCTGACTCTCGGACACACAACAGTCAATGTGACCTGATTTAAAGTGGCTTTCACCCCTTTGGACATTCACTAAAACATAATATATTTCATACCTGTGTTGCAGCATGTAGGCTAATGTTAGCTGCATTATGTAATGACATACAATGTCGGAAATGCTAAAGGTTAGCCTGTCGGCTACCTGAAAAGTTTGAGTGTCTATACTAACATTTACAGTGGTCTATTTGATAGTGTATTGGCCCTGACTAAGTTCGTGTGATGTATAAACCACAATCCTTGTTGATACAAGTACCAATATTCGTCAAGAAAGTTTTTAATCACATTAAGATTTTCGCCATAGGCAGTAAAAGACTCCGCCATCTTTGTCAATAATTTTCGTTGAGAAAGTTTCAATCTATGACCATAACGGCCTTTCCACCAATCAGAGGCATCACTGTGGGATTGTGGGATTGTTCAGGATTGTGGGTAATGAAGTACTTATCCAAGAGATCGCGATTAAAAGACATTTATCTCAAAACAAGGTTAGTGCCCCATGAACTTTTGGCGTCAATATGAGCATATACAATCACTTAGTACAGCCGTAGCTGGTTTTAAGTCTACCACGTGCAGTTAAGTTTTTATGGCTTATACCGCAATTGTCAATGGAGAAATTGTATTGAATTTTTACTTCCGGCATCGGCTGTGGGCGGGACTGTGATGCTCTATTGAGCCTTCGCTAAGTCCCGCCCCCCTTAGTCCGACAGCCTCAGACCGGAGTTGACTAGAACTTCAGTAGCTGTATGAGCTACACCAGGCGCGTAACTGAAGCGCTCTGTTCGCAACACGTAAAATCCATTTTAAATTAATCGTCTATTTTTTTCAAACGTACGCACCGCTATCACGTCTGGTGTAGCTACTGCCATTGATTATAGTGGCCGCTACTTGTTGCAGCAGACGCTACGCAAACGGAACGCTTCAGTTACGCGCCTGGTGTAGCTCATACCAAAGCCTGTCTGTAACAAGTTACAAGTTACAAGAGGCTCTTTTACAGAGCCACGGACCTGATTTCATTTAGAATCCGTTGAACTCCAGTATGACATGGAGACACATGTATACAAATTAATATATAGGTTTGTTGAGTAACAAGTGGGCGAGTGGGACTCTCTGATTTTAAAGGGACACCAGGCAACATTTTCGCGTTAATTAATCATCTTCGTAAGTCGGTATATGGTTAAATGACTCATTACGGGGTGAATGAAGGCTCTCTCGCCCGCCCCTACTGCCTGTAGGAAGAATATCCCACTTGCAAGTTCGGTGTATCCTACCCACCGACCGAAGCAGGATCAGTTTACAGCACAGAGGCAGGCTAACGAAACGCTAGAGATTGTTGCAAACGTGTGTATAATGACAGAGCCGGCAAAGAAGCACGAAAACCCTTGGCGGAAGATGCAAAGAAAAGGAAAAGAGCTTCAGACCGAGCGAGGGGGAGTTTCGTAGAGAAAAAGCATCAGGCTTGCCTGGTGTCCCTTTAATACCTAGCTGTGCTAGATAGACTTGCATATTACAAGGACACCAGGTTATGTCATGTAAGGAACATGGTACTGCAAATAAACAGAAACAGTCTACATTGCAGAGTGACTTCAACTTATTGTGAATAAATGTTACACTACTGTGCACAGCTCCATGCTTTTCTGATGAGGCGCTGCTAGCACGTTAGCAGTGGTTAGCTAACTATGCTAACGTTAGTTATGTTAGTTATCTACGAGTCTCCTCTAAGTGACAATCATTTTATACACAATGCTGGCTTACATTAGAACAATAAACATCCTTGTATATCTTACTTACATTGAGTTGACTGTGTGGGTTAATCCACAGATGTGGTAGCACTGTTTGGTTATGGTTTGCTAAGGGGTAACCCTTTGCTGAAAATAGGGGAGAGCTGGGAGGAGAGAATTGAATCTAATTTAACATAATTACAAGAAAGCATAATCAAGATTGAAAGCCATTATGCTGTGTATTATTCTGTGTACAGATATGTGGTAGGACTTTTACTTTCTGAAGCTGGACTTTTCCACCTCTGTCAATAATACAATCGTGATCTACTGTAAGCTTACTAAAAAATGAATATGCCCATTTATGAATATCTCCAAGGTGTGGAATTGAATACATGATGTGATTTTAAAATCTCATGCTGAAACACACGTCCACTTGCTGTTAATGACGTCTTATAGCCTCTATATTCAGGAGCAAAGAGAAGAAAACTTTGTTGATCATCATTTTTCACTTGGAGAGCAGGAACTCTTTTGAGGTCATATACATTCATTCACATCGCCATTTGTCAAGTGCAAGAGGGATGGTCCTGCACCACAGCCCCGCACTAGCATCTTAACTTACGCAAGATCCCATGCATCCGAGAGAAAGTGCGCCGGCCGCCAACATAAATAGCCATAAATCTGCAGCACATGAACACACAGGAGCGAAAACGTATTTACACGCCGAGGCATCTCACGCGCAGAATTATTCGATCAGCACTTGTTCGGTCCATGTGCATGTGTGAGAGAGAGCGTCGGGGTGCTTTGCGCTCCATAAACACACAAATGTTTGGATGTGGGTCTGTTGGGCCTCTGCAGGAGGTGTTTATGGCAGACCGTAAATGGGTCAGAGTGT
Organism: Alosa sapidissima; assembly: GCF_018492685.1. Taxonomy (NCBI): domain Eukaryota; kingdom Metazoa; phylum Chordata; class Actinopteri; order Clupeiformes; family Clupeidae; genus Alosa; species Alosa sapidissima. Next base: position 11,896,435 of record NC_055980.1, on the reverse strand, counting down.
GTTTGGTGCACACGATAGGTGGTATCTGGAAAATTTAACGTTGCCTGTCGAAACAGCGTAAATGTTTGCCTCTCGTCACCGCCGAGACCCTGCAAGTGAATGTGTGTGTTCAGTTGCAAGGCCTTGATCTTCGACGTGTGAATGTGTAAAAAAAACAACCTGAAAAAAATAAGGTTAATAACATACACATTAAACTGCAAACTTTCTCTTGGTAGCATTTTGTTAGGTGTGTGTGGACTGGAATTTCCCTTTCGAAGGCAGCCACATCATTGGATTTTGTTTGTCGTCAGAGTGAGTGACAAATCATTTTGTCCCAGTCAACAAAATAACCTGTCATCTTTGAAGTACAGTAGAGTGTAGAGTGTTTCTTATTTCATCCTCAACAAGTCATTGTCATAGCATCACACCGCATTCATCAAATAACTCCGAGGCCAAACAAATACAGTACAAAGATTTTATCTCCCAGAAACAAAGTACTGCACAACCTATTACGCCCTAAATCTGGGCAATGATGCCATGAGACCACAATTGGCAATTGGAATGCGTTCATCAACTGTTCGACCTCATGGCATTTACATAGCTTCATCACTAGAGAGCAGTTTATTAGCTGCTCCGGTCACGCCCCCCCCCCCCCACACACACACACACCCAAGGGCACGGCATGTCTCGGGTGCACTTGCACGACTCTAGGGCCTGTTTACATTCCTGCTCCTCCTAAGCCAAAGGGGCGAGAGAGGGCCCCCCGGAAGCAGGAGTGGAGAGAGAGAGAGTGAGCAAATGAGGGACGGCAACGTCGAGACACAGCAGGAAAAACAAACATCGCTCTGAACATCTCGTCCAGCCTTGGTCAACAACACGCGCACATCATCACATCCCTCCATCTCCTCACACACACACCTTCATCACACACACACATACACACAAACACAGTGAAAATAGCCTTCAGGTGTACGCACCCTCTTCTTCAAAACATTCGCAGAGATATTTAACTGATTATTGGCTGTCCACTTCCCAATAGCACCTTTGCTATTTTAAATGGAGGCTTTCTCCAGAAGATGATAATATATTTGTTTCATTTCCTCTGCTTGCGCTGTATCTGCGACTGACAAATATACCTTGATATGGTCTAACTCAATACACAGATGCAAACTACTCTGGTCCAATTTTGTATCCGATCACTAGTAGCAGAACTCAGACCTGGTGATCCTAATGCAATGTGAGATTAATTCAAGTGAATGGCCCAATAAGGCTGAGAAGAGGATGGCAGTGACCCCCTTATTGGCTGTGTCAGCCACATCGCTAGGCCATTTGAGCTGAATTATTTACCCTTGACACCCTCTTCACCCCTGTAATCCCTTTAAGAGGAGACATGCCCTTAAGATGAGACACCCCTCAGGGCTCATGGTTAGAGCAAGCGCTCCCGTCGTGCTTCCTGTTTATTGTTGACTCTCATCCTTTTTGATGCTCCGTCCACGGTGTGCCTTTGCGCAGATTGCTCAGATATATTGTCCTTTTGGGAACCAAAGACATCCAAGTCATGAAGACATTGAATGCACTGATTGTTTTGCGGAGAGGAGGGTCATTCTAGAGAAACAATATGACTTCGAGCACCGTTGTCTTTTTTTTCCATCGCTTTGCTATTGGCCCTTTGCACTTGGGAAAATATGACCTCATTAGTTAGTTACAGTATAACTATGAGAAAAGCCTATGAGAAAAAGCCACCTGGCTGAAGTTATAGCCAAAGTTTAAAACTTGGGTACCAAGCTCTTAATGGCATTCTGTATTTGCGCTCGTTCAGATGAATGCCTTAAATGGGGCGGATTGCACAGACACATATGCATGTACAAATACATTTTTCAGCCCTAGCTCACATACCAAATGTAAGTGGTGAGAACCAGCAGTGTATTTACATCACATGGCAACGAATTGAAATGTATAGAATACAAGCATATCATATGAGCAAAACATGCCAAAGTAGGAAAAAGGATTGATGATGGTACTGTTCTTATGTTCACAACATGATTTTTAAAAACAATATTCACTTTATCAAGGTTCAAAATCCCTTTGCACAGCCCTTCCTTCTCCAGGTGCTGATGGTGTGCAGTAGAACTATTGAATATTATTTTATGCAGTAGAACTATTGAATAGAATATACATCGCACACTGGAGGGTATATTTGGCTGACTTTATTTGGCTGTATAATGTGGCTGTGTAATATTCACTTTACTTACATACAAATATACACCAAATATTAATGTTAATTTGAAGTGCCATAAGGTCGATCTGATGTGTCTACATTGCAGGTGTCATTGACATTGCAACTAAATGTTTAGCTGCAGACTCCCTGCAGAGAGACATGAAGGAAGTGGTGTTTGGGCAGTGCTTTCTGCCAATAGCTGCAAATTCCTTGATAGATTTTAATCGTTTCTGGTTGAATTCCCTTGTTTAGGCCTACCTATCTTGGCTGTTTACGGCAAAGAGATGTATGATGACATGTTGTTTGGTACATTATCTTGTCCTTCTCCTGGAACAAACTGACCTCATGGACCTCATCAGCACATAAAAACAAAACTCCTCAGAATCACAAATTGGTTTTAAGTGAAAAATACTGGTATGGAAATTAATCTTGTGAATAGCATGGACTAACATCATTTTATCAGAAGTATAAGAATCATGAAAACATAGCTATTGTTTGGCTAGACCTCCAATACAATCGGTGTACTGTACACAATGCATGACTGTGACTCAGGCTGCGAGAGTAATATATTAAATAGGGAATATCTGGAGTTATTTTTTGCAATCCGTACCCCAAGAACAACCTCCCACCTGCACAATTTTTAAGACAGGGCATAATTTCCCTTCCAAACAGAAGTTCTTCAACATTTATTCTCCTTTTTTATGTTTGGTTTGGAGAAATCTAGTGCTGTTTCTGTAAGTCTTGGCAGCCTTTCGTCCTGTGGTTTTCAGTGCTCATCCTTGTTTTCCTCCCCTGATAACCATCTGAACATTAATAGCGTAAATGCTGGAGGAATGTGTCTGTTGCTTTGCCTGTTTCTTTGACAGTTTTGTATACAAGGGGCAGACACACAGAAAGGCTTTTGGCTAAACCTCCTATGACAGAATGAGGAAGAATTCTGTCTTTCATCACCACTGACTATTTTTTACTAAAGGCTTAATGGCTTGAATTGGCTTTGTTTCTACTGATTACTTAATCTATTGTTTGTTTATCTAATCATTTATTTACCTCTTGTGCTGGTCTTTCAACAATAGGCTCAATAAACTACTACTTTGATTTCTAGAGGAAAGAGTTGGTTGACGGGTTAGATATGATGAGGGATGTGCAGGGAAATCACTGAAGTCCATTACTCACAGTCGTCTGTGAGTCACAGAACCAATGCAAAGCTTTTTGCAGTGAAAGTAAGCAACAGGTTCAGTGTTGCAGACTGCTTATAAGATGACAGGCCCAGCCAGCCATGTTACATCTCATCTCTGACCTCAAATTCCTCCTGAAAGAAACCAGAGCCGCACAGAGACACATGGCAGCAACGCAACCAATCACTTTTCCCGTTTTCCCTACGATGTATACAGAAATCCCTCATAAATGCAAACGCTGGGAGAACATATAGGGAGAGCATGCCATAATACATATTCCAGGGCCGTCGTCTGCTGGTGAATGTTTGGCCAACATGGCATTGTAATGGATGCAGGCATGGCATGGCGAGAAGTCAGAAGTGTTCTGGGAATGTAATGCAAGGACAAGACAATTCATTCAACCTTCTGTCGACATACTGAATAACAACAGAGGTCGATTACAGCTGTGCTGTATATAATGTAAAATGTGATATTTACATTTTCTTGAAGGCATTCAAGATGCTTCTGTAGGATGAGGATTACGCATTACAAAATCATGGGAGGTGCTACCGTTTCCTAATGCACATTACCTCATGCTTCTCAAGAAACACAGCTTGAAAAAAATTTAAAAATAAATTAAAATAAACCTCAAAACACATCCTGCATATTTTCAGATGGAGCTTGTGGTGTCTCCAACGTAAACATTGTAAATTTTGTGTCCGACTCTTGGATCTTTTCCAGAAAAAAGTATTGGAGCAAATTACTTTGTGTCCCCCTTCTGACCACATTTGGACATGTGTTTCGTCGTAAGGAAGCGTTTTCCAGCCTCCATCCCCCTGCCCCGCCTCAAAAGGACAGCGTTAGTAGACCAATATTTCAGACATTTTTTATCGCTTAGCTCAGCCGCAGTTTTCAGTAATTCCTGACTGTGGAAATTTCACTTGTAATGACACGCCAGTGAGATGCATTGTGAGGACAAACCGTTCAGGTTCTCGTGCTTGCATAATGGCCTTGGAACTAGACTTCAAACCCCTTCATAAATGTGGAGAGCGTGTGTGTGTGTGTGTGCATTCGTGCATGTTTGTGTGTGTGTGTGTGTGTGTGTGTGTCTGTGTAGTGTTTGTGACAATGTGCAGCACAGCTTAATGTACCAATGCATTTTCCAAGCTTGGTTCATTTGTCACCAACAGGCATACCTGATGAATTGTTATGACTTGCTTAAGCTTAAAAGGTTTCAAAATCCCGTAGTCATTATTTGCTAAAGAAAAGGTTGACAGGGTAAGACACTGTGAATTTAAATATGTACCAGTAGTCCCTTGCCAATTATGCTGTTTGACCTTCGTCATTGTGTCGTAATAGCACCATCTGGTGGTTGGTGGGGGAAATAACTACTTAGAAATTATAATTATTGAAGTTACTGGGGTCATTTTTCTGTAATCTGTATCCTTGGGTATGTATTTGTTTTAAATATTCCAACCTGGTGTGCAAATTAACAGAACACAATAATTTCAGTTTATCTGTGTTGCAGTTATGAGAAACTGATAACACTGCAGAAAAGATTTTACTTCCTGAAAACTTTGTTGATTGTGTCGATCAAAATAATCACCCTAAATGTTTGTATCACATAATTTGTTTTAGGTCCATTTTTGTAATTCCCCATTATATTGTAGACACACAATGTCTTAGCATTATTATGTGATTAAAATGTTGAATTCAACAAACTCCTATGACAGCAAATATGAAATTACTTTTGCGTTCAGCTTGACATTGTCCAATAGTCAATCATAATCACTAGATTGTTTGTGTTGTCAGGAAGCAAACACAAACTGTATATAATTTAAACCATATTAATTTAACTACAGTGAGCAATCTAGAGTAGAGCAAAGTATGAAGACAAGAACTGTAAGACCAAATATTTTAGACAATATTAGAAAACTGATAAATAAATGAAAAAAAATATAATAAGACACCCACCTTCCAATCTAAAAGACAGATTTTAACCAAAGATCCTTGATTACTAGCTCCGCTTTAACCCTCTCTGTTTTAACATTTACACAAGAGGGCAGTGTGGAATAAAAACCACACTGTTTTTTCATCCAAACATCAAGAGATTAAAAACATCAATAAATAGCTATTTGATCTCTGTGTTGAACATGCCATAATACAGTATATGTACTCAACATTCTACCAACACTTTTTACATTTTATTTTAAATTAATGATCTCTCTGCTGTAACACATTTAGGATTGATTCTAGTCATAATTATCTATAGTTATATTACTTCAGTTAAATTGAACAGCACTCCATTCTCAGGACTACAAAATAATATTATCATTATTTTATATCATATATATATACCCTGGACATCCAGAGCTCTCGCGAGAGCATCAGAGTCTGGATTTTCCAGGCTAATATATATATATATATATATATATATATATATATATATATATATATATATATATATATATAATGATAATAATAATAATATTATATAAAAAATAATAAAATAATATAATATTAAAACATATAGCCTATTGTTTGTTCTCCCAAGAATGGACTACATGACATCACTGTATAGATGCCTTTGTAAAACTAATTTTGTATCCTTTTTGGCTATCAGCAAATTCATCTTTTCCCAGGAAAATGCTGAACTCACTGCTCCCCTGACACCATGGTCACAGTATAGCACCCAGGTGATAAAGGTCCATTGAGGTTAACATTGATGTGACATGTCACATCACCCAGCTTAACCTTTCCTCAAAATAGTGTTAACTGGCAATGACTATGCAGAGTTCCACATAATGTCTACCACTGATCTTACACATCCATGATGTGACCGCTGAAGCTTGGTCACTGTGACAAATATAAATGGCACTGGGTCCTTTATGTGAAGATTACAACATTACTACAAACAGTTCAACACAATCTGCAGTAGGCTAACATTCTCATGGCTCTGGGCATTCTGTGTGGCGCTAAACGACTAAAAATGCTAAGCAGAGTCAGTGTTAGTCATCAGTTAGAGCAGAGGTGTCACAGCGAGTGGCTAGCTGTGGCCAGTCACGGCACGGCACTGCCATTGTCAGGGGGCGTCTGATTAAATCTAGGGCTTGGTGAGGGTAATTGATGGAGAGGGATGCTAAAATGGGCAGGCATCAATTAACAGGGTGTCTCTGTGGTGTGATTACGTGACCCGAGTCAGAGGTGCAATGAGAGGCTGATTCATGGAGCCGTGAGATGACAGCGCCGGAGACAGAGAGAGCACAAAAGATTTATGGATGTTGCAGAGACACACACATATATACACATGAGCACACACACATTATTTCCATCTCTCTCTCTCTCTCACTGTCTTCCTCTCCCTCTTTCTCACTTACTTTGGCCCCATCTCTCTCTCTCTCTCTGCTGTCATTACTCATAGATGTTGTTTTGTCGGCGGCGGTTAATTGTTCAAGAGGTTTAATCATGGTGATTGGCATCTGAGGCATGCCGGATGAAGCTGTTGCTGGGGCGATATTGCAGGTTCTCTCTCTCTCTCTCTCCGCCTCCAGTGAAGGGCTTCCCTCTCCAAGGCTTTCTGATAAGTAGGTTAAATGATCAAATATCATGTTCATGCATTCAGTGCTACACGCTTTCACCCAACTAATCAGGGAAGGTTTATTTCTCTTTTTGGTCCTTATTGGCTTTTTGATGGGGAAAGATTTCCACAAGGTTTTAAAGAGTAGAGGGATTTCATAACATGATCAAAATGAATGCCACTGCTGCCTGCTCGTGGCAGACTTGAGGAGCAGCCTAAATAATGAAGGGTCTGTCAGCAGTGAAGACAGAGAGGTAAAAAGCTTCAGGGAGTTTGTGGGGAAATCATATGGGTTATAACAGGTATTATTATGCTATTATAATTTAAATACAAGACCTTAATTGGGAAAGATTCTTCTTTTTTCTCTCTCTCTCTGGGTTATACATACAGACATATAAACCCCAACCTCAGTGTATTCCTTTCACTGCCCAATACACCACACACATATATGCAAACTCAAAGCAAACAAGACACAAACTGTATATAAATTAAGCCATAGTAATTGAATTACAGTGAGCACTTTAGACTAAAATATGAAGAGACTGTTTCCAACAGACATATATGAAAATATATGTGTTATGTTCTGTATAGAAATGCAGTATGTCGGCATCCAGCACAAAATAAGCCAAATCTAAATCATGCATGTCTGAGGAGAGCTGGTAGAGTGAGAGAGAATCAGACTCTGATTAATCATCATTCTTCAGCCTCTGGGATGAGACAGAATGGCTGCTGATTTTTTTCTCTCTTTTTCATTTAGTGAGGCTCCCTGGACTGGAAGGCGACAAGTGTTGAGTCGGTGCCAATCCTGTTACAAGGATGTGTGGAGTGATTCAAAGTAGGGGACGAGAGCCAGAGACAGAGAGAGAAAGAGAGAGAGAGGGGGGAAGAGCATTGTTGAGAGTGGAGAGAGAGAGATAAATGATCTTCCGGTGAGTGATTGCTGAGCTCTCCAAGTGAATCATCCCACTGATTCCACCAAATGGTATGAGAGGGGTGGGCTGAGGTGGGAGGGATAGACACATGTGTGTCTGTCACAATGAGGGGAGGAGAGAGATGGTGAAGAGAGAAACACAAAGCACCTGGGCTGATGGAGAAAAGACAGCTTAATCTACTGTACTGATGAAAAGCAATAACCAAAACACAGGGTGGACTGTTTTGGGTGTCCATAAAGCCTCTGGTGGATATTTGTGGTTGATGAAAATAACACACACACACACACACACACACACACTTATGCATGCACACATACTGTAGTTTACACTCAACACAACGCATACCCCAAGAGACTAATAGTACTGCTTAGATCTAAAAGTCTTAGAACTAAATATGAATTTTAATTAAAGGCCATGATACAGTATCATCATTACACAATGTCGTGTTTAACACTTGCACCACCTTGCACACAGCCTGGCCACCCATAAACCGGCCACCAGATTAGCATCGAAAAAAAGTCAAGGAGCTGCAGCTGTGCTGAAGGAGCTTTTGCTCTGGTACACACACACACACACATACAAAGACACACACACAAACACACACACACACACACACACACTTACATGACATACTGAGTGTCAGATGGTAGCTGCCGCCAAGGGAAGTGCTGCTCGTGTCAGAGTGGAATTCAGGCCCCCTGTGCACTTCGTCTTCTTCTTCACAGTGCACACAGCTCTGCACACACACACACAGGAGCCTTGGTAATATCTGGGATAATGTCATGCAATTTTTCAACTGACAAAGACTGAGTCCTTCAGTCTCCATTTTTAAAATGAAGCATCACACGTGTCAAAATTAAACTGAAATTAAACTAAATAGAGTCTGAACTTTCTCCAGGATGACTGCCATTCAGAGATTCTACATCCAGATGGACAATAGCAGAGGTGGGACCAAGTCACTGTTTGGCAAGTCACAAGTAAGTCCCAAGTCTTAGCACTCAAGTCCAAGTCAAGTCCCAAGTAAATACAGAGAAGGGCAAGTCGAGTCCAAGTCCAAGTCTCATCAAAGCCAAGTCGAGTCCAAGTCCAAGTCCCAATCTTTTTCAAGTCCTGAACAAGTCATCAGGTACTCTTCACTTAATAATGGCATTATTAGACTATCGATCATAATTTTAACACTTCCATCTAATCCACAGATTTTTTTTTTATAAATACAGATTAAAATATGTTCAATGTTTCTGTCTTGAAATCTTTTACGATATATGCATGCGCATACAATATACACATGTGCATACCTGAGTAATCTGTACAAAACGGATAGCTACATGACAAATAAAAATATTGTTTTTCCAAATTTCGGAGCCCACTGTAAGGATGAGTAATAATTTGACTGATGGCATTTCACTGCGCTAGGCCACAGATTTGCCTGCAAACAATTTATTAGGCTGTCTGCCAGTGGCGACTCATAAGGGAAGCCAAGGTCAACACTTTTATATTATTTAAAAGATAATAATGACACAGTAATTTTGTTTTAAAGTATTAATTTCTTAAGAAATACTACACATGTGATGCTGTTTATCTCATTTGTAAATGGTGCACTGTCACTTTAAGCCCATTGTGTGCCACTGTCCACACATTCTCATAATGATCTTTTTTACCAGCTCCATTCCTATGGCTAGTCCACAAACTCAAACATTGTTTGTGCCACATGAATAGCACAATATTAACAATGATAAGCATTATATTAAGTTGGCACAAACAGCTTTCATTCCTTTGGAAATAGATGCATGTATGACATGATGCTTGCTTGACATTTTCTGTTTGCAATTAAATGTGAATTATGAGCCTGGTAGCCAGTAGCCACCTAGCTAGCTGAGTGGAATGCGTTTCAATCGGCATATCAATGTGCTTCATGTAAACAAATTATTGAATAGGCCTACTTCAAGACTCACCATTTCCATTAAACAAAGGCAAAGACAACTCTTCATATTCTTGTCCACTTTCCAAATCACAGTGAGTGCAGCCTATGTCATAGTGACCTGGATCTCATAGTTTATAACAGTAGTGAGAACCGGATAAATCCGCAATTTCCCCTAATCTCGTATTTGTTGCCTTCATGATTTCCTTTTATACGTTTCTTATATTTAAAAGAAAATATCAATCATCATCAACAATGACAAGCCAGCTGGAACCTGCCACTCGGTTTCTCTCCCTCTCGTGCGTGCTTAGATGGGGTTCTCAATTAAATGGAGTAGGCTAGCATAAGTTCAAGTTGGATCTTAATGGAGAGGACTCGAAAAGTATCATCTTTATGTAACATGCTGTTGGTGCATTTTGACATTGTAAACGTTCTCTAACAAGAGTGCAAATCAGTTTGCAGTAAAGCTACTAGTTATTAGCTAAATGTTGGTCGTTTCTCTGTCTCTTGGTGCTCTACACACAGTGCGTAACGCATGTGGGGGTAGCGGCAGCACTGAACTGTGCTCTGGACTGGCCGCTTGTCTCCGCTATTTTTTTTTTTTTTAGTCGCGGAGGGAAAACATCTCTGGGGTGACTGGTCCACGATCAGGAAATTTAGTTTTTGACTCGAGACATGTCAAGTCGTCACAAGTCAAAGAGGCAAAGTCCGAGTCAAGTCTCGAGTGAATAGTATTCAAGTCCAAGTCGAGTCGCAAGTCATGCCGAATTTTATCAAGTCAAGTCTGAAGTCATTAAAATCATGACTCGAGTCTGACTCGAGTCCAAGTCATGTGACTCGAGTCCACATGTCTGGACAATAGCATGTACAACTAATGGATTCATGGTATAAGTGGAATTCATGTAGGAAATACGGGTTAAAATACAGCGGTTCTCACAAGAGGTGAGCAAATCATATTGATCTAGTGGGGAGTGAGTCATGTAGATCAATAGTGATGTCACATACAAATCACTTCCCTCACTCTTTAGTGTAATCACTGACTTAGGTCTATTTGTCATAGTCATTTGTTAATTATTTTAGGAGGACACTGTTGAAATGTGGCTTTTTATTTATCCACTCTGTGGTTTTAAATCTAGAATGAATCTTGAAGTTGTATTCATTTATAAGGTAGCATGCTTTAAACGCAATGGTACCATTATCTGTGTGGAATTTAAGCGAGACATAAAAATTCAGCCTTTGTTTTGGCCTCTCCAACAGGTCCCTAGCCTCAGCATTCACAATGTAATCATCTCCTCTCCTCTCCACCCCCTGCCCCCACGCCTCCCATCCATCCAGGAGGGCTAAATGATATTGATTTTCCTCCTGCTTGAGGTTGTGCCCTGCAAGCCAACTGCCGCTATCCACTCCGTCTTAAAATAATGATAACCCACGTTAACCCGCCACACTCCCACACCAATACACGGCCACCATGTCACCTCTCAGTTCCACAGTGGGGGCATTTTTTTTTTTTTTTACCAGTCTGCAATGCCACCCCTCCACTCTTTCAGTGGCCACTACCGCGGCTCAGATCGGCAGGACACATGAATAGCAATGGCCTCCAGTGCTGCCGAGCTGATAAAGAAAGGGCCGGTGTCAGTAGTGGCCCCGGCCCGAAGAGCCGTGAGGAGGAGAGTGCATTTCCATTCATTGCATCAGTGAGAAGGAGAGCGAAAGGAGATGACTTTCTGTGAAAATGTTCTCTCTCTCTCTCTTTTTCCCTTCTTTGACACTCTGGACGGACGATCTGGCTGCGGTTTAGTGGGACTGCCAGAAAATTGTATTTTGTGCTTAGTGCTTAGCTTGCTGGCTTTACCTTTACCTTGATCAGGACAGATCTTGAATGTTGATCTTCTTTCAGGTGAGAGATTGTAGTCAGACATGTGCTAGTCAGATAGACATCACGTCCTAGACTAACTAATCAATTATATTTTTTACACCATGTTGTGAGCTTCAAAGACTGATCACAGCAACAACTCTCTCAAATGATTACTTAGTCTGAATAAACAAAACAGAACAATAAACAACACACAAACATGATTCTTTTAATTCCATTTGCACTATTCTGTGGTGATAAACTGACTTATCCAGCAAAGACAAAGCAGAATTACAAACAAATCACAAACTTCTAAACTTTTAATGAGTGAAAACATTTGTTTAGGTAATGAAATGGCACAACGTAAAAGAGGAAAGAACATGTTTTCTTATTATTCATAAATCTGTGTGTAAAGTCGAAGCATGCTGAGTGAAGTTATTTAAAAAGGGAAATGCATTCTCAAAGCGGTGCGAAAGATGAAGAGGAGACGCCAACGTGGAAAATGATAATGCCAGGCTCAGCACTCCCAAGCCTCTTCTTCTCCCAAGCCCCCCCCCCCCCCCCATTGCATTGCATTTTTATGCACCAGAACTTCACACTCTCCACTCTCACACATTTCATGTCATAACAGAACCCACGAGTCAGGTGTTTTACCCTGAGGTATGAGGTATGGGCCCAATATAGAATAAAGACCATGGTGGCAACATTTCAATTTGGACATTAATATGCTGAAATGTCTCCTCGTGGGGGAGGGATTGCCACTGATTCTACAGAGTGAGAAATCATTGGAGGGAGGGGGGGGGGCTGATGTGGGCTTCAGGAACACCATGGCAACAGCCCTGGGATGAAAGCATATTTTTTCTCGCAAGAAATTGGCAACGGCAAGATGAGAAAGGTATCGATTTACAATTTAGTGCTTGGATCAAGGACACAGAATCAGGGGAGAGAGGGGGAAAATGAGAAACCGATAAATAAATACATCACAGTTTGCCGTTTCGGCTGTATATATCTATTTTGTGAGCGTCCTCCTCGGCAGCTTGTGAGGTCCTTGGCCCTTCCACCTTCTGCAGGCAGACAGTAGAAAACAGATCTCGTTCAGTGAAATTCTTTCGACACATACTGGACACCTTAAATAATGAAACAGGGGTCACAACAGAGGTCACAACGCAAGTCAGACCTTGATCTGAAATCTCTACTACACAATGTTTAATAAAATTTAAAACATTGAAAGAGTTTTGGAACATGGCAATCAATTCAGAGCACAGCATATAAACAACTTCTTTCAAGACCATTTATTTATCTCTGTTAGAACATTTACACACGGCACTATGACAGAAATGAAAGGGTATTTACTTGTGATTAACTCAAGGACATAGAACAAGAGAGAGTATTTTGGTCTGGTGACCTTGAGCTGGAATTCAAAGGGTCTGCAAGCGGAGTGGAATCAGCCTGCTCTATTGATTCCATTCCAGTGATTGCTGTCATAATGTCCTTTTGTTTGGGAGGCCTTGGCTGGGTGTCCGCATGTCCTTCCTGGCTACTGCTGTCCACGTGCCTCACAACAAAAGTCCTTTCAGACGGGTTGACGAGGGCATTGCTTACCGCTCTTGGCCCACCGTCAGACTCCCCCTCCCTCGCAAGTCGTCCACTCTGAAGATCATGTCGGCGGCTGTGCTTTCACAAAAACCGCAGAGCCTAAATGCGAGAGAGAGAGAGCAGGGAGACAGAAGAGTAAGAGCTGAGGAAAAGACAGGAGAGAAGAGACTAGAAGATAGAGGGAGGGAGAGTTAGGGCTCACTTAACCCTTAAAGGTGTAGGTTTTTGAACATTCTAAGTTCCGCAACAATTGAAGGTTCTAAAATTCTATGTTGAATTCAATGAACCCAGATATTCTTTAGAACGTTCATTTCCCAACATTCCCGTCACTCCTTTAAGGGTTAAGACACTGGGACATGATTCCCTTTGTGTTGGGATTTCCACCATTTTTTTTTTCTTTTCTTTTGAGGGTTTCTTGAAGCTGGGTGTTTTTTTGAACTGGTTGCGTGTGCAAGTCTGTGTGCCGCCCTGGGGGCTAGGCTTTAAAGCCCTCCTCTGCTGTGGATTTCCAACAAAGAATGAAAGTCTCTGCAAAGGCTCCTGTACATAGTTGAATATTTCAGGACTTTCAAACAAAACAAAAAACAAGCTGAAAGACATTGAGAAATGTAGAGCGGAAACTCCATCCCAAACATATCTGTGGTTTACTCATTCCTTCTCTACCTCATGCTGGCATACTCTGAAAGAAGGACAAGTTTGGATTTACTATGCTTTTACATTCTGGAAAAGGACAGAAATTTCACAGGCTTATGTGATTTTATTTTGCTGTGTGTGTGTGTGTGTGTGTGTTCAGCAAACATTTATTGTGTGCACATCCCACCTTCTGGCAGGTGCAGGACAAAAGAAAACTCAAAAATATAATGTCCGCAACACTGCTTTTGACTCCCATATATTTAATGCACAACAGGCAACGTTTCGACCCTGCTGGGTCTTTTTCAATTGTGTGTGTGTGTGTGTGTGTGAACCTTCCATATTGCACACAGACAATTAAAAAATGGCAAGTACAAAAACACATCTGACAGAAATGGTAAAAAACTCCTTCAAAAGCAAACGACAGTCCCCAGTGTGACACAGCAAGCGAGAGAGAGATCATTAGAGCTCCCAAATGAAGTCAAACAAACTGAGTTAAGAAACTTTGCCATGGGGGCGTCCTCTGTCAACCTTTGCATACTTTGAATGTGTTTGTAGCTCAACTTATGATTGACTTAGCTTTTACAAGACAAAGAAAAAAGTATCGCTTTGCAGGTGCTGTTTAATGAGGTGACATCCAATAATAGCTATTCTTTCACTGCAGGTTTAAAACAAGTCTCATTTTTTTAAATTTGCATACTGATCAACCTTGGCTTTTTCATTTAGTCCTTTGGAATTAATCAAGTTTTCCCACTCCTTTATCGATCAAAAGACTTTTTAGTATTGTGAAGACTGTTCAGTATTGTGTCATACTGGAATAAGCCAAAGTCCTATTAGGCAAGTCCCTCCACTCGGTGGCCATATTGCAATGCATTTTGGGCACTTATAAGACATCTATTTCGGGCAGAACTGCATGTGCACCAGGGTTGTGCACAATTCGAATGGCAATTCTGCTTCCTGTTTGCTACCTCAATTGGAATGCAAGTGAAATTCAAGAATTTAATTGGAATTTAAGAGCCAGTTTCAATTCAATTCTGGAATTATGCACAAGCCTGATGTGCACAAGGCTTCACAACATCAACCTCGCTCCAGCTCCACATCACATGATTGGCACAATGTATTCACATGTCGACTTTTGGCCGTGGAAGGGGAGGTATATGTGTAGACAAACTAACCCCATGCCTTTCTATGACGGATTTTTTGAGTGTTGTGTCTCCTCATTAGAAAGTCTCTGAATAATGTACAGGGCAGGGTTGGACCTGTGGGGTCTATTAAAGAAGAACTGTGAGTGCTATGCTTTACTTATAAAGTTTACACTGACACTCAGGACGATTTAGCTGAACTTACAGTAAATTCAATCTAAATTCAGATAATTGAGCATATTATTATTTTATTTTTTTAAGTTTTATAAGTTATTTTTTTACAGGGTTGGACAAAATAATGGGAGCAACATGTTAAAATTCTTAATAACTGACATGATGAGCCCAGCAGTGATGATGTGGAACACTTGGATTGGCCCCTATAATCACCAGTTCTTAACATAATTGAACATCTCTCAAGTGTTTTGGAGCTACAACAACATACTGTATTTCTTGATGCACTGAAGCAGAATGGCAAGTAAGATGGCACTGCTCACCAATAAGATCCTCCTCTCACATCCTATCTGTGCAGCCGCAGTGACTAGGTTCCTGTTTACAAATGTTATTTAGATCTGATCTCTATAAAGTGAAGCGTCTGTCACTGTCAATACCTGTCTGTTCCCATCTGAGGAAGCAGCCCCTGTAGCACTGCTGTGACATTTCCAAGTCGTTGCCGAGATTCATTCTCTCAGGCAAAGATAGATGTCACAGTGTTGCTTTAAGGTGCTCCATACTATTTTTGTTACTATTTTTGTATGCTAGGGTGCAATGTGAACTGTTCAAAGGATGCCCTAACACTACAAGTTATCAAACGGAATATTTTCGCCCCACACAGCTGCACAAAATCTCACATTAATTTGGTGAGTGGAGCTTTCCGAGGCATCCTTGAATCCATCTGAGTGTGAGTGGGATTCATTATTCACGAGACAAGGGCTGCCATGCACGTGATGTCAGAGATGCCAACAACAGAAAAAGTTGAAATTAATGTACCATTTCGAATCAATTAGAATTCTCCCTCAAAGGTCACCTGTCGCTCTTGGCTGAGGTCTGGTCCTGATGAGGCCACCCATTTCATACTGTATCACACACATGACAACCAGAGGAAGCAGTTATCGCTGTCTTCACACCCCATCCCATACCATCTCATCCCACATACACACACACACACACACTACACTTCAACATCCCCCCGTGTTGGTGACATTTAAAACTTTCATTGTAATTCAAAGGAGGACGAGCTGGAGAGCCTGACTCCAGCAGTGCTCCAGGTAGGATTAAGGTCTGAACAAAGCAGAGCTTGCTCCGGTCGCCGTGTAACCCACTGGCTTTGATTTATTTAAGTACTTGTCATTCAGGGTGTACAGCGTCTGCTGTCTGGACTGCTGCATCAGAAAATAAGGGAGTGTGTTTGAGTATGCATGTGTGTATTTGTGTGTGTGTGTGTGTGTGGAGAGAGAGAAAGGGTGTTTGGGGACACCGTAGTTGCAACAAGCATCAATTGACTGAAAGAAAGTCTGTAGGACAAATAGTATAACGGCGTCCAAAGGGTCTTGGACAGAAAAGAAAACACACAGTTTGATTGATGGTTTGCAGTTAAGGCTGGTGTAAAAATCTATACTGTACAGGACACACAGTCATGTTTCTAGACTCTACAGGTTTATTCACATGCAATAAATTAGTCTCACAAAAGTAAGTGTTTTTAGTAGACAAATGTCCTTGAACAAGAACCATGTAAAAGACATTGGTTTTACCATAGTAACATAGTAACCAAGTCCTCAAGGGGAACCCCCCCACACACACACACAATTCAGTGTGGATTCAGAGAAAATCCACTCACATTACCGAGAAATGTGTGTTTTCATTGGAATTGGAACAATCCATCCCTGCTTGACAAGATCTCCCCCCAATAAAAGACCTTGACTCAGAACTATCAGTCAGAGCAGGATTTTTTTCATTTTCTTGTCACTGAGGGTAGAGAACGAGAGGGAGCCATTGGGGCAGTGTTGGTGTCAGCATGTTTGAGGATGGCTTAGGGTCTCAGAGCTCCTCTGTTTTATCATTAGTCAGTGGAAGCACTAGCCTGGGAATACCCATATACGAGCTTTCGGCACATTTAGAATTAGCTCTGCAGGTCCGTCTGGCCAAGAGGCCATTGAAGCTCGTTTCCAATGTCCCTAAAACATGGGCAAGCAAATACAATCGCTATAGTCCCGCATGGACGTGTATTTCTTTGAAATTGAGTAAACAATTGCATTAAAAACCATAATTTACAAAATTGCTACACTTTTGAAACGATTTGGTAAGAATTTAATGCACCAATTTAAAGGCACCCTTAACAGTTTTTTGACCTTAACATAACGTTTCCCAAATCATTTTGATGGCACATAACCTCATAAGATGACGAATAGCACTTCTGCCATCTGAGTGGCCCTCTGTAGGCTACGATTAACTACCTACAGTAGTAACTTTCTAGTTTCAGGTAGGAAACTGCTGTCTGTGCATTCCCTCTATATTATATCAGAGTTATGTTCATACTTTGTTGCAAAAGATGCATATTTACTACATTTATTGACCCCTTGAGCAAATCTTGTTAAGGATGCCTTTAAGTTTCATTTCATTGCTAGTTACGCCCCTGCTGGAAGTCAATGAACCTTTTCCATACCCACTCTCAATTGAGAAGGGTCTGGTGTCAACGAGGCTATGGAAGCACTACCCAAAGGGTCAAGCAGCGTTTGCCCATAATGGCCATTTTCTGTTTCCAAATAACATGAAGGGAAAAAATATATTAATTTTAAAATACTTTCATCAAAAAAAAAAATGTTTTTACAAAGTATAGTATATAAATGTTTTTCTATAAGTGCATGTTTTTTGTAGATATTATGACGTTGTGTATATATGTATATAAGTGTTTTGTAAATCTATTTAAATATATCACTCTGATGGGTCATGTGACCTTTTGTACTTGTTTAAATATGGCGACTGTCTGTCTGATATTCAAGTCTGATGAAGAGCGTTTAGCTCGAAACGTTACACACGGGTGAAAATCAATAAAAATTCCTGATGGGAGCATGTGTGCGGACAATCCACTCTTTGATAGCCTAGCACTTTTTGTCCAGCACCTGCCTTGGATGTGCGCACCAACATACTACTTTTCATTTGAAAATACTTTCATCACCATCTACAGAAGAGGAAATATATGCATAATGAATATTCATAAAGATTCATAACAAATAGTACAATTACAGCATATCTGTTTATACCAAACTGATTTGTTATTAACTGGTTATTTATTCATATCCTTGTATGTGTCTTTATTGTGACAAGTTGGTGATCAAAAGCTAGTTCTTTAGCGCACAAAAAACTTTTATGCCTCCCTCACTCATGTCAGTATACCATTACAGCTTTTCTGATGAAAAGACAATGCTAATTATATTCATAAGAGGCGTTCAAATAAGGGCAACAATGTACTGTAACAATTTCTCACATGCAAAGAAACCATACAGTACAATAACAGCACAGTCAACAGCAAAAACATACATTTGTAAATAGAGCTAAAGAAAAGAGAAGAGAAGACACTGCCTACAATGAAGAAGTAGGACAGAAAACATCAGTGCTTCATAGAAAATGGATAGACTACCCTGTAAATTATTTGATATGCCATTAGAATTCCATAGCGGCACTTTACAACCTAATATATGGAAACTATAAGAGAAACAACTATAATCGATCTCCATACACTAGATAGTGCTTGTAATTTACAGCTGATTCAAATAATATTTCCACACAAATCTGTTTGCTGTAATATTTCCACACAAATCTGTTTGCAGTCAATTTCCTACAATACAATCAGCTGCACTTCCAACTTCCATACCCATTCTCCCACAAGTGCTCCTAATGAGCACACAAATAGGCTCAAAAGCCCATTTTGTGGGCATTATGTCTCTTTTTGCAGGCAGATCATCGCTCACCTTGCACCTTGAAAGAGCCTCAAAAGGCTTGATGCTTCAATAAGTCTGTACAATAGCACGCGTGTGTGTATAGGATTTGGTATAAATGCCTGCATTTATCATTCTATGGAAGTTTCAGTTTTTCCACTCCAACACTCCTGCCTGTCACCACTGTTAACAGAGCATCCAGATAAAGAGAGAGAGAGAAAGAAATGTGTGGAATTATAGTGACAATAAGCACACATAGCTGCCCTGTCTACCACACTGACAGGCAATATCTCTGTATATTAATCTGCCAGGCAGCTGCTATGCACTGGTTTATATCGTCCCAGTGACATTTATTCCAACTATGGTAATCTTTTGCACCCTTTATCAATATTTTATAAGCTAATATAATTGGGTTCTACTCAGTCATCCCCTGGACGTACCAGAAATTGGACACAGGAAATTGGGGGGCTATTTTCATGCCTCCTGGACACACATGAAATGGAGGCGTTGGTCTCATTGTAGAAGGTTCATACGATCAGTCTACTATTGGTAGACAGCATACATTGCCTTCTGTATATGTGTGTGTGTGTGGGTTTGCACATGTATCAGTCTTGTATGTTTTCATACTGTGATATTTTGCAATAACTTGGTATTTTCTGATCCAAATTAAATTATATATATATATATATATATATATATATATATATATATATATATATATATATATATATATATATATACTGTATGTGTGTGTGTGTGCCTAGTGGTTCTTCAAATGGTATTGAGGCAATATCCAGCGTGGTTCATAGGGGCTTGGGCACCATGCTGGGACGGTGAATTATTGATGCTCTTGAGATGGGGGGGGGGGGGGGGGGGGTGATGAGCTCATGTTACAAGTAAGAATAATTAAAGGCGAGATTGAAAGCAGGTCCCACCCCCCACTAACCCCCAAATGCCTCTCTCCTTCCCCAAACGCTGTTTCTTTCTGAGGATGGGAGAGATGAGGAGGAAGTCCAATCTGGGCATCAGTGTTCTCAC
Source organism: Alosa sapidissima (assembly GCF_018492685.1). Lineage (NCBI taxonomy): Eukaryota > Metazoa > Chordata > Actinopteri > Clupeiformes > Clupeidae > Alosa > Alosa sapidissima. The sequence continues at coordinate 11,876,467 of NC_055980.1, read as the reverse complement.
TCACTCACTCACTCACTGACCTCCGTCTGAAATGCATGTCTACCACCCTGATTTCATGTCAATGTTTCTCATTGTAAACTATGAAAACCATAAACTGAGATGAATTAGACACTGTTGCTGGATGCGACTATAAAGCCAACAACCTTATTACAACCCCTATTGGCCTATTGACTCAATTTGGCCCAAATAAAGCAAAATAAAATGGCACCTGATCCCTTTATCCCTAAATGTATCGATTGAATCAGTAAACAGAAAAACACCACCATGCAAACTCTTAGATCTTACCACCACTGAAATATGGATGGTGCTAACTCTGCAATGCTCAGTGGCCATCTGGGAGAACACACACACAGTCTCGCTTAGATGTGAGTGGGGCCTCTTTCAATTAATCAATAGCAGCGTAAATTGATGGCGGGTGGACTGAGTCACACTGGATTCGTCAGTGCCTCCCTCATGAGGGCTGCAATTTTATGCTTGGATATGCTGCATGATTGCAGATTATGGCTCTGGCCCTCAGGTGGAGAAATATGGGCAGTCGGGTTGTAAGACTATTACCCTATTTCTCCCTTCAGAAAATGGACTCGTGTTTTTTTTTTTTAGGGGGTATGTGTCCTCCTGTGTGCTTTCTTGGTGTGGCAATGCTCCATAAAGTAGGTCCTCTTCAGTGGAGAGTTTCACTTCAGAGTAGTGTTGAGAATGGTAATGGGCCTAGTAGAGTTTAATAGGATTTCTTTTGCTGCAAAATATCTGAAAACCCCCTTTGCGCACGATAGCACACCACTTTAAAATATATTAGAGAAACCGTGGTCCATATCCAGGGTAGATTGACCGTGAGTTTTCCATCTGACCGCATTGAAAACAAAGCAACAGGTAGGTTACTTTATTACATTGAGGCACGTCTGTTGTGTACTGAACTAGACTGAAGGACAGGACACCATGCTCAGTCCCCGGTGGTTTGTTCTGCATTGTGTTATTGGGAAAGACTGCGTGCTCACGCTTCAGAGCCAATATGGAGATTTCAGCCCCCATCTGGTTTATTGTTTGTTGTCATCCAGAGTCAAGTAAATCATCCCAACAATCCCCCTCCACACTGTCTCTGTGATGCCTGTAATGGCAACCAGACATCATAGTCTGTTTTATGTCTTCTGTAGGTGCCCCAATGTTTTGTGTCAGATTCTTTAACCCGCATCACAAACAAATCTTAAGAATGATGGGAGAGGGAGATTTCCATGCATTCTTTGTGTATTGTTGTTCACTGATGTATTCATCACATTGACTCACATTTTTTGTATGTTTTTCATTCCCATTTTCTGACACAGAGGGGGCCTGATTCTTTTTCTGTGAGCCAGGTCCAGTAAGCAGATTTCTGTTACATGTTTTCATCCAGCTGAGAGATGTCAAACCCCATGGCATTATGGGGCACTACAAATTATAACACTTGAAAAAGATATTGACAGATTTGAAACAATTTGTCTGTAACACTACATGTATGAAAAAGTGACAGTTTAAATTGTATTAGTGCATTTTGTTTTAAATTTGACAATGTCTGCAAATGTGCAAGGTACAAAACAATGTGCAACATTTGACAAACGACGCCCCGTATGGCCTGATCTCTCCACCTCACTGATGAAAAGCAGCCGTGTCTGTGGTCTCAGTGACATGTCTGCCCTTCAGCCAGCCTCATGGAAATGGCACAGTATTGATCCCGCCCGATCCTGGATGTCAACACTACTTTGTCCCCTACCACCATTATCCATTTTAAATCATCCCACGTCACTGTGTGCAACAACAATAGGGTGCCCTTGCCGTAGAAATAGAAGCACAAACTGAGATTGGATATGACTTTGTGAATGGGCACCATGGGTTTCAGGGAATCTCAGGTGATCACTAAAGTGAGTTTTTTTATGTTGCTATGTGTCTGGACTTGGACTTTTACATTATTTATATGTATTCATAGTAATCCCAACAAACCAAAAAAAAACTCAAAATTTGTAATAATGTAAGAATGCAATCAAAACAAGGTATCAAGCCCCCCCATTTGATAGATCTGTCATGCTATGTTAAGAGGTATGCATGTTTCAGGACTTCCACAGTATGTTCATAGCATCATTAGTACATACCAAGAGGTGACAGACAGTCTGTCAAGGACTAAGTGTGCGGATACAGTGGCATGTCCGTCCGTCTGTGAGTGAGAAATCATCACACGGCTCATTGGGCCACACTAGCCTCCTGGCTACGCTCTAATCAAGAGGTTAATGCTAATAGCTAACAGGATTGATTTCCTCCATCACTGCCCACTGGTTCATCATTAGCCTGAGAGTGGAGGGGCATATCACCGCAGAAGAGCCCCTGGCTCATGTGAACTCACCCCAGGGGGTTAATATGTGTGAACATCCGTCTTGGGTGTGAAGTGGCGGGAGTGGGTGAGTGAGCTGTGCCAAGACTCAGGACTTGGACACAGTGATGGATGTTGGACGTGCTCAGGGTATGATGATGACAAAATAATCGACTAGGAAGGGAAAACACAGATTAAAGCGCTCTAAAACCGTAAACCACTGCAACCATGAACAGACCAAAAATCTAGAACAAAAAATTCTGTGTTTACAAATGCAGAGGAACTGATTTGTTATTTTCTTGCCCAGGGAATACAACAGGTGCATTTATTAATGTACTACTCGTCTATGTGATGTCTACACTGGTGAGTATTATGGTGATGGAGTGGACTTTAAAACAGACTTCCTGATTTTTAAGACAGATTTTGAAATTACATTACATTACATTTGGCTGACGTATTTTTGACCAAAGTGACTAACAACATGGTTAACAGTTTAAGCTTTTTAAAGCAATTTTCTCACCAATTCTAGGGCAATTTAAAAACAAAAGGTCTAGTACAATAAGAATAAGTGCATCAGTGAGTGCTGTTTTTTAAACAATCAACAGTCAGTTCTAGTCAGGTGGTAAGTGCTAGGATCAGCAAGACTAGTTGTAAGTAGTGCTACGAGAGTAGATGTTCTCTGAAGAGCTGGGTCTTCAAGAGTTTTTTGAAAATGGAGAGGGATGTCCCTGCTCTAGTAAGAACTGGTAGTGAGTTCCACCAATGAGGTGGAACAGATGAAAAAAGTTTGGATTGGCCTGAGCGTACCTGTGGCAGAGCTAGACGTTGTTCGTCTGTGGAGCGCAACGGTCTGGAGGTAGCATATGCCTGTATGAGGGCATTCAAGTAAGTGGGAGCACAACCAGAGACTACTTTGTAGGCAAGCGTTAGAGACTTGAATTTGATGCGAGCAGCCATAGGTAGGCAGTGTAGCTGGATGAGCAGCGGGGGTAACATGTGCCCTTTTGGGTTGGTTGTAGACCAGACGCGCTGCTGCATTCTGAATCATCTGAAGGGGTTTCACTGTGCAGGCTGGGAGACCTGTCAGGAGGGCATTACAGCAGTCAAGTCGTGAGATGACTATTGCCTGTACCAGGAGTAGCATCTTGAGTCAAGTAAGTCCTGATTTTCCGTATGTTGTAAAGTGCGAAATGGCATGACTGGCGACCAACGTAACATGATCGGAGAAGGTCAGTTGGTTGTCAAGAACGACTCCTAAATTTCTTGCAGTCCTGGTAGGCACAACAGACAGGGATTTAATTTTGATGTTGATGTCACGATTTATGGTAGGTTTATCTGGGAGGACCAGCAGCTCAGTTTTTGAGAGGTTTAGCTGGAGATGATGTGCCTTCATCCATGTAGATATGTCTGAGAGGCAATCCGAGATCCGTGCCGAGACCAAGGGGGTCATCAGTTGGAAAGGAAAGATAGAGCTGTGTGTCGTCTGCATAGCAGTGGTATGAGAAGCCATGCGAACGGATAATCTGTCCCAAAGAGGTGGTGTAGATAGCAAAGAGAAGGGGGCCCAGCACTAAGCCCTGGGGGACCCCTGTGGTGAGATAGTGAGGTGCGGACAGCTGTGAGCCATGATACATTAAACGGGCATCATGTTAGGTAGGATTCAAACCAGGAGAGAGCAGAGCCGGAGATTCTCATGTTTGAGAGTATAGAGAGAAGGATACGGTGATTAACCGAGTCAAAGGCAGCCGATAAGTCAAGCAGAATGAGTACTGATGACCGAGTGGTCGCCCTGGCTTCCTTTAAGGCTTCTGTTACAGACAGTAGAGCTGTTTCGGGAAATCCAATGGTGTCAACGGTAGTCACAGTTTTCAGTCACGACAGATATCGTTATGTGTTTGGGTGACAGGTTTGAATCCTTTGTGATTCTCTCCATTGTCGATGCTATCCAGATTCAATCAGGCATGTGTGATTATCTTGACCAGTCTGTTGTACGGTTGTCATGATTGCAACAGCTCAGTTATGTTAACTCACATTCGTACCAGATTCCCTCTGTAGGTTTGGCCTACTCAATCGTGTTCTTATCGAGTGCAACTGAAAAAATTGGGTGAGTAAGGTGGGTGTTTGGGACACGATATGACACAGACATAAAGTTTGAACTTGTGGAAGACAGACAACAGTAGATAGAGGGGATTTGATCTGTTGCACTTGAGGGGAGGCTGTGGGCAGGGTAGATAATGGGCTCTGGGATTGCGGAGGCAGGCTGCTGGAGCCCCTTGGCTGGGCCCAGGGCAGCATTGGCTTCCTGGAAGAGGGCTGCCCAGGATGGTGCTGCCTCGCTCAGCCACTGGTGGGCAGATGGGCAGACAAGCTAGGTAGGGCGCAGGTTTTGACCCCTATCTTTTCCAGGGCAAGGTATCCCATTAGCACACACATATTGTGAGAGGCAATCACACACACACACACACACACACAGTGAGAGAGAGAGAGAGAGAGAGAGAGAGACTGATTGACTCAAATGCCCACAAGCACACACACACACACACAAGCATACATACAGACAGACACACTTACACACACACCTGCTACCGGTGGGATGGCTCGAGACAACCCTGGCTGCTCCCCAGTTAGTGTGCGGGCTGCATCCATATAGTGACGGCAGGGGGTGATCGATGAGGAATCAAGGCCGGCGTAATAAAGGCATTCGCTTGATTAAGGATGCGGCACCAGTGTCTTCCACTCCACTCTATTACACCCACACTCCTCATTTTTCTCTCTCTTTCTCTCTATCTATCCATCTGTCTTGCATGTCTGTCTTTCCATCACCATTTTGTTTTTCTCTCGCTCTGTTTGGCTTTTCTACCTCTTGTTTTCTTTTCTCTCTGTCCTATCTCTCTGACTCGCTTGTCTCTGGCACACACAGGAGAGGAGACAAGAGGCGAGGAGAGGAGTGGAGAGGAATAGAGAGGAGAGGCATCAGTGCTTGATTGATGTTTCTGGTGGATATATTAACGATCCTCACGTAATAGAATTCTAATAGAAGTTGATGAGTTTGATAACCCCCCCCCCCCCCCCCCCATTTTCTGTCACTGTTGTTTCTCCTCCTTCCCCATTCGCTCTCTCTCTCTCTCTCTCTCTCTCTCTCTCTCTCTCGGCCTTTTTTGCTCTCTCACCATTTCAACAGAAAACATGTTGCTTTTGACAGGTTCTTCTCCCATGTTGTCACAACGGTGATGCCTGCTATGGGGAACTCCATTTAAAAACTCACTGTGTTTATATCCATATATTGCATAACAAACAGCCATCGGGAGAATCTCTGTGAGGGGAAAAGGGGGGATGGTTTAGAATACAGTTCCATTCTTTCAATGCTGCTCCTCCATATGACGAGGCTCTGAGCTGAGAGCTCACCATGCTTCGGAAAAGCGTCCAGGTGCTCTGATGAATTATTAACCTTATTCTTCTGAGTGGACCTGCCACGGTCCCTTCAGATGGTCTGTCAAGCGAGGAGAGAACCTGAGGAGTCGTGGCTAGAGGATTCCTCACACCCACAGAGGGAGAGAGAGAGAGAGAGATAGGGGAGAGAGAGGGAGAGAGGGAAAAAGAAAGAGAGCCTTCCCCACAGTGGGCAGAAATGCTGGATGCGCCACGGTTTGCCAAGCACATTCTGACAACCGGTTTGTGCATTGTGCCTCACGGAGGATGTTCATTAACAGAGCCAGAATGTCAGGCATATCTCTGTACCTGGATGCTTTGTTTTTTGTTTTTTGTTCCTTCATGCATTGTGAAGGTGGGGAACTTCCAATTCACCACATCCCCCACAAGCCACTGTACATCCCTGTTGATGAATCACCTCAGCAACCAGAGCAGCTATTACATTTGGCTTCTGGATGTGTGTGTGTGTGTGTGTGTGTGTGTGTGTGTGTGTGTACTGACCACGGTACATGCATACAGTATGTGTTCAGAGGGTCCCTTGCTTCATGGTGGCAAACATGAGAAATTCTTGCAGTCAGCTAGTAATCTCCTCTGTAATCTTTTTTGTTTTTCAAGCAGAGACACTGCTCTGATCTCGTCGAAGCCACCGAGTTTCCTCACAACCCGGAACACCAGCAGACATCATTTATGTTCCTGCTCGTTTTAATCTTCGCCCCTCACCATCCATGTCACTCTAATTTTTTCCCCTATCAAGCCTATCTTGTTCTGTTTCTGCATAACCCCCCCCCCCCCCCCCCCCCCCTCTTGCCTGGTGGAAGAAGCGCAGGCAGCCGCTGTCTCGGCCCGTTGCCATTAGGTGTGTTTACGAGGCGATGGGAGTTAATTGCTGGTGTGTCGCCGACTTGTTTTAATGGGCTGAGGTGGCTGAGACTGGAGGCAGAGATGAAAAGAGGACATCGGGAGGCAAACGGCGGCGAGCAGTTAACAAGCAGACAGAGCATATTAGAGTGCATTGCTGGATTGCTGTGTCAACACATCACACACACACACACACACACACAAACAAAGAGAGAAACACTTTGACACACACATACAAAACACTCAGAAGCAGCCAGCAAAGAGGTTAACAGTATGGTATTATTAATCCGATGGAAAAGGGAAATTCAAAGGTTAATACTTTGATGTTAATTCAGTTTCCACAGTGATTTCCTCAAGATGGAGTTGGGTAGAGGTAAAGGTGAGCAGCTAAAATGAGGGTGGAAATAGTATTTGGATACTGTTAGTACTGTCGGTGCTGTTAGATAGTACTTAATACTTTTTTGCTCATATCATTACGAGGTAAGAGTAATTGTCTATTACTTATTTTTGGGTTGCCCTGTAACATGCATATAACCATATGAGGATGGTTAATAGTGAACCATGCAAAGCATCAGAACAGGGTGGTGTAGTTCATTAAACTACGTATTTGTTTGTAAACCACCAGACAACAGAGTAAAACATAAGAAATGACATGGCTCTACACAATATAATCAAAGTTCCATTTCACTAGAACAATTTGTCCAAAGCATACAGACACTATCTACCCCCGTATACACAACAGTGTGCATAGACAGCACTGGGAAAATGCCTTGCCAAATACTGAGGTCGATAAGCATATGAATTACTTATTGGTCTTCTAGAAATATACTGTTTCAGATTGTGGAGTCCACTTTACAAGATGTGAGGAGAGAGGAGAGAAACTGACCATAAAGCCAATATGAGATAATTCAGCAATCTGTTTTAAGTGTAGCGTAAGCACTATACAGTTGGTGAATTCTGGAGGTCATAAAAATGCTAATACAGTATGTACTGGTAGAGTTCTGTTTTCCTCCTACAGCATCATCTTACATCTACAGCCCAAGCAAGTCCAGCCATTGCATCATTTGAGTGTTAGGCTAAGAATCCTCTTCGTGAATATCAGCTTTACTTTACCAGTATAGCATAAGTATAAGTATATATACTTTTTTGATCCCGTGAGGGAAATTTGGTCTCTGCATTTATCCCAATCCGTGAGTTAGTGAAACACACTCAGCACACAGTGAACACACAGTGAGGTGAAGCACACACTAATCGCAGTGAGCTGCCTGCTACAAGAGCGGTGCTCGGGGAGCAGGGAGTGGTTAGGTGCCTTGCTCAAGGGCACTTCAGCCGCTTCCTACTGGTCGGCGTTCGAAATGGTAACCCTCCGGTTACAAGTCCGAAGTGCTAACCAGTAGGCCACGGCTGCCCCTGTACCAATACCATCTGGTGATCTGGATGCTCTACCAGTTCAACACTCTCCTGCACAATTTTGTCAACAACATATACATAATAAGATCACATAGACTATCAGCTATTTGTAAACTTGTTATCAGTAGCTTATCTCGCTACCCTAGAACTAATCTTTCCTGACCATGACGACAAATTCTAGACTAAACTCTAGACTAAACTCTGTACCTAAACTTTGTGATTGCCTGGTCCTGTCAGTCAGACATGTGTTTAGTCCATCAACTCCAAAATAGAACAGAAAACGTGTATACATTTAAATAAAAAATATTGTTTATAGTATGTTTTATTGATTTTCAGGGTAGTACAAATGTGTCCCTGCTGGTAGAGGTCGCAGGATCCATGGTATAACTGCCTGGTACAACCTGGAGGAAGCAAATTACATAAATGATTTATGCTCATCTAAGTATTTATTTGAACTCTGAATCAAATCAATAAACACTGTGAAAACATATTGTAGAATTCTGGGGTATTCTTACTGTGTTCTGATATGTTACTTCATATATTCATATGTTACTTCTGTGTGTAGCATACAACAGGCAGAGGTCCATATTATACATAACTGCCTTAGGCCTGTGTACCAGCAGGAAGGTCATTAGGAACATCCGAGGAACATCAGTGATAACATGGGCCGAGGGAGACAGCATGTCGGCCTATTCGGGCTAGTATCTCCGTCTGGCCAGGGCCGGGTTTTGTACACTGGTTGGCACCTGCCACGTTGGCATGATTGATGTTTGTATGTTTTAGTATAACAGGCTTTGTCTTAGGTTTTGACTCTGAGACGGATCGAGGAAGCGACCCAAGGAGCATCTTCAGTCGGAAGGTTTAGCAGCGCTTCTAATAACAACCACAACTGTTAGACTGCACAGTTTTACTGTTCGAGACTTAGCCTGTGTTCTGTTATTCATTATTGTACCATCTACAATAAATCATCATCTAATCGCCGATCCTGATCCCGCCGCCAAGCTTTATTGACCATCTTCAATACAGACATTAGAACACAACGCAACAACCAGAGAATCCTACAATATTCTTACCTGTACTGTTACAATATAACTACTCCTCTCCCTTGCTAATGCAGCACAAGAAGGCGAACCAAAATCGCTGCAATTAAAACATAAGAATGAGTATTAAGCACGTCCGGACCCAATAAAAGCAACAAAAATGTATCTTTCACAACTGTGAACATAAAATGCAAACCTTTCAGAGAGATTACTGACAACATTGTGTCATACATATGGGCAATTCCATGCAAAGGTCATCCTTACCATAGAAAAAAGTTGTGCATACGCAAATAGAACTGTTGTTAAAATCTTCATTTAGGTCTATATTTTATTGTTTGCAACTGATAACAACATATTTCACAACATATTTCACATGGTAATATTATACATATTTCAAAAGTGGATAAATGGACCCAGTGTTCAAACAAATTGTGTTATTTGACAAATTCCAGATTGACAAGGGAATGGTAGAGTAATGTCTATGCTCAGCTTGCCTTTAAGAGCACAACTCCTTACATTTGTAAGGCTTTTGTTTTTAAGCCAGCAAGTTCCATGGCCATGTCACATCTATAACATTTTATAGGAAAAGTTTATGCTACACATACAGTGTTGATGCGACAATGTCCATAGTGTCTGTGCAAAGCTGATTTATATCAATGTAAAGTGTGATGACCAAATTGTGCCCCTTTCTTACTTTTAAAACCTTTAATGGTGCGTTATGGATGTGATGTTATGGATACTACATAATGTGAATTTACAAGACTGGGGACTTTATTATACCTCAAAGCCGATAAAACGTCTGTTCTGGTGGCATGTCAGTTTCAACGCATTTCAACTTAGTGTTTACAGTTGACATTTCAAAGATTATTAGGTTGATCAAAACCACAGGGAGGCCTTGCCTAACCATTAGCAAAACAAACATAATATTAAAATACCTCCAGTGATTAGCCTAGCCATAGCCTATTTTCAAGTGGCCTAATAACAAAAATCTGAGCAATTATCTTCCTGTAACTGTCATACTAATGTTGTACAGTAACTGGATTATCGTGTTAGCTGGTGAAGATGGCTGACTTTGCAGCTGGAGTTAACATAGCAACCTCCTTCTGTTGCAGATCTGTTCAGCCTGCCGTTCATGTCTGCTTAACACAGTTTAATTTTAAATGTGACGCGATATGACAGCATTTGAAGTGTCAGGTCCTCTGTAGCTAATACCCACAGAGTAACATGAGTAAGGGCAGCAATAAACTAGATGTACCGCATAGTGGTACAAAATATGACCGCCTCTCAGTCCTGCATATTCTCTTCGCAAAAATAAATCACGCTTGTCAATTTGTCTCCATCTCCTACTCCTGCAACTCATGTGCATGTAAATGTGTGCATATGTGAGTTTGCTTTTGTTTATAAGAGTGTGTGTGTCTGTGTGTGTGCATGTGTGTGCCTGTGTTTGTGTGTTTATGTGTGTGTGTGTGTGTGTGTGCGTGTGTGTTTGCATGCCCACATGCGTATACGTGCCTTTGTGTGTGTGTTTATGTATCTGCATTCATGTGGGTGGGTGTGCATGCACATGTGCGTGTGTGTGCATGTGCGCGTGCATGTACTTTATGTGTGCAAATCACAAATGAGTGGGTATGGGTTAGGTTCATGCGGGCTCTTGAGACTAACATACCATAAATATTTTGTCATCTTGGGTGCAATGGTTCAGGTAGGGCTAGTTATTTAGGGGAGTGGCCACCAAGTTTCATGTTCCCTGGTGTTTCAGTAACCCGGGAATCACTGACCAAAATTGATGACAGTAAAAAGAAAAAAATAAATTTCTTTTTTATATTTTTATATTTTAAGTGACTTGTTGATCCTTCCTGTGGATTTTAGTGGGCACTGAGGAAGCAATAATTTCATCGCTAGTTTTTCATGATTACTATCAAATTACTATTCAATTGTTTCATATCAAAATTCACTACTTAATTATGTGTTTTATGTAGTTTGTCGAGGACTGGTTCAGACACGTCACATCCATTAACCATAGCTGCCAACTCTCACGCATTGGCCGTGAGACACACGCATTTGATTAGTTTCACACACTCAACCCGGTCGGTCAGATGCCTGAAAAATTAGTTTAGCCTATAGATCTACCTGTTGAGCCACGGTTATGCTTTCAGAGACGGTGAGAGGGTTCAAGAGCACCCCCTGTCTGTGGAAATTTCTAAATTTTCTCTCATTTGCGATGCTACTTCAAAAGCCATCCCAGGCGCATTCCCCCGGCTTCAGGTAGGCCTATGCTTTGAGTATTTTTCACGCTGAAGTGTCAACGTGGTAGGTCAAATACCTGGCAGATGAGGTTCAACTAAACTAAACCTATACATGATATCACACATCATGTGAACGAGCGGAATCTAAGATTTCCAATGATATTAGCGCGAAGTTGCTGTGATAAATGGTTCGCGAGAAAATTATCATTGAACCGACGTGCAATTTAGGCTAATCATATTTGCATTTTGCACACAGTGCACACCCATTACTCTCGGTTTAATATCTCACTAACCCTTCACACAACATGTGGCAAACCTAATATCACAATAAACAGCAAACCGTACCGAATACGAGGATATAAAGCATGCCTCTGTTTTTGAAATTGCAACACATTTCTACATAGCCTCATTGGGGCGAAATTATAATGTATTCTAATGTAACCTATTTGTCAGTAGGCCTACATACATTTTTGTAAATTGCTCAGTAGATTATCCCACTATCATGGTTCTTATATTGTCAGGTTCCAGCCAATCCCACTTACACAGATAAATGAATATATTTATATTGCCATGCTTTCTAGTGACACTAATGCAAAAATATAAAGAAAATCAAATAAGGAGACACAAATATTGATATAAAGCCTGACATAAGCCATATGCAAACATTCACATCATGCAGATATGGGTACATCCTGAAAAAGGAATAGCCTGTAGGCTATGGCCATTACAATGACCAATATATTATCTTAAATGAACTAGCTGAAAAACACAGATGACCACTTCTGCATAATTTCATGGAGTGCTGAACATTTCTGAACTGTGAAATGTACCATATATTTTTGTGGTTGTGAACTTATTGCAATATCACCATAACTATTCCACCTGTGTATGCATGGTTATAATTCTGAAGTGCAAAATAGCTTAGGCTACAGCACAAATATTTCCATAAAAATAAGCAAGTCTGACCTCTGAATTTATTTTTAAAAGTGCACCAGATTGATAGCCTGGAGGGCCATCCTATATCATTTAAATGTATAGTCTGGAATCGAACCATTCACCTTGCTTAATCCAAGGGGCGGGCAGAGAATTGTCTTTCAAACTGCCTAGGCATGCAATAGGCCTACGACCATATCCGTATCCGGTCGGCAAAACGGCAAATACATCCTTCTTCGAAAGGAATGACTTAAGTGCATTGTGTTGCTCAACTTTCAAAGAAAAGCACAAGTCCAACTCCTCCAAAGTTGACGCCAACGCCGATTCAAACAACCGCTCTTCGTTCGCCATAGCCACCTTCCTTGTTGTTCACCGTCGCAGGACTGTTGTTATCCTGTTAAGCCCGCCTTAAGACTCTCTAACAAAATAGAGCGCTGTGATTGGATGACGTCCACGGCGTCAGCCAATAGAAATCCCTATGGTTTGATACTAGACGTACAGGCTGAGCAAATTAATTTGCTGCCGCTAGGGTGCGTCTAGATTTCTAGGCTACCAGATTGATGCATTTAAAAGTTAAAATATACAAACATTTCTTAAATTCTTACAAAACACCCACCCACTTTTTAAAATTGTTAGTTTGGACCCCCCCACTATTGCCGTGCGAAATACCAGTGCTGTTTGTACGCCAAATAAATAATAACCTATAGGTTTATGTAAAACTCCCCATTAACAGCATCACGTCACTAACCACAGCTAGACTGCACAATGGTAGGCCTTCAAAAGCATGACATTTTCGCTTTAGTTTGATATTTAATTTACTTTATCCGCTTTCATGCGTTCATTGAACGTCCGCAGTGCTGTAATGGAAACCTTATTGCGTAGCCAAGTAGCCTATATATTGAGTTATTTTTAAATTATGCATGATTTACTTTTTATTAATTTCGTAGGCTGGCTTTATTTTGTTATATAGAAGTATCTAAATAACCTGGTAAAATGTACCAGAATTCAGGAAATTGCATCTAGTCCAAAAAAAAAGGGAGGACCCCCATACCCCCCACTGAAATGTCCCACCCACTTTCAGAATGCCTCCATCGCCCATGGTCCTAGCATTAGGCTAGATCCCTTTGATACCAATGTTAATTTAACTCTGGGACCCTGGTCCCTACACCTGAGAACCAATGTACTTTTTTTTTACTGTACGGTATAATGCTGAACGAGCCAAACAAAAATTTCCGCAGCAAAATTTTGGTTGCCCCCACCAAATCTCACTCCAAGGTTTTTTGAAAAGTTGGCAGCCCTGCATTAACGTAAGTTACGCATGTAACTACGGATCTGTGAGACCGAGGGATGACCGTCACTACAGTCTAAAAAAGGAATGATCACCTTCGTTCTGCCTATCACCGAGACCATATGTCAACAAAGTCATGACCTCCCGGCTCCCGGTTCAGTCTCCTACCTTGAGCGCTTCAGGATGGTCCGAGCGACATGAATAGTGACGGTCATCCCTCGGTCTCACAGATCCATAGTTACATGCGTAACTTACGATCTGTTTCGACCTCACTCTGACCGTCACTACGGTCTAAAAAAGGGATGACACATACCAAAAAAGTTGCGAGGAGCTCTAAGCTAACCATTAAAACCTCGCTCGGTCACGGACATGAGGGCAGCGTTGCCAACCGGAGCTGGGCGGGTGACGTCCACCCTATAAAACCTGGTAAAAGTGCAAGGCGTCGCCCATGAAGCCGGGCAGCCCAAGACGTAACCATACTCCTGGTGGAGTGAGCCCTTGTACCCGAAGGGACTGGCATTCCCCGAGCCCGGTAGGCATGGGAAATAACCTCAACCAGCCAATGTGACAGCCGCTGTTTAGAAAGCGGTAGCCCCTGCTTTGCCGCTCCATAACAGACAAAAAGTTGAGTGTGTTCCCTCCTCAACGACTGTGTACGGGCCAGATAAGCTCTCAAAGCCCTGACTGGGCACAGAGTGAGCAACTTGTCGCGCTCTGCCTGTGAGGCAGCAGACGGCTGGAATTGGGTCAGCTCCAGAACCTGGTTGATAGACTGCTGATTTAGAACCTTAGGTAGGAAGGCTGGATTAGGCCAAAGTGACACGCCAGTACCCCCTGCCTGCCACCTCAGGCAGTCTTCGCTGACGGAGAGGGCGCACAGCTGAAATGGCCGAGGCATAAACCTTCACAGTACTGACCGCCTTGCCTTGATCCAAATAGGACTGCAAGAAGCGCAAAACTTGTGGCACAGGGCAAACCGCTGGCTCAAGACCCAAGCTGGCACACCAATCCGAAAAGATCCTCCACCTGAGTGCATAGCAAGCGCTAGTGGAAGGAGCCCTGGCGTTGTTCAGAGTCTCCTGCACAGACTCAGCTAGCTGTTCAATGACGACTCTGCAGGGGCCAAACCCACAGGCACAGGGCACCTGGGTTCGGATGCCAGATCTGCCCGTCTGCTTGGGACAGAAGATTCGCCCGGCAGGGCTGACCCTGCAGGAGCCGGAGAAGGTCTGGGAACCAAGGCCTCGCCGGCCACCGTGGAGCAACCAGCAGAACTGTGTGTCGGCCCTCCCTGATCCTCCACAGGACCTGAGGTACAAGAGGGGATGGAGGAAAAGCGTACAACAAGCCTGTCGGCCAGTCTTGTGACAGAGCATCGAGGCCCAAACTGCCTCCCTGTCCCACGAGAGAGTACCACTCTGGGCAGTGAGTCGTTTCTGCCGACGCAAACAGGTCAACTTGTGCAGTCCCATACTGAGCCCAGACCTGGCTGACCACCTCTGGGTTCAATCTCCATTCCCCCGGGAGTGGCCCGGTCCTGGAGAGAATGTCGGCCGCCCTGTTCTCCACGCTTGGAATGTGTACTGCCTCACTGAAGCCAGACGCGGCCATGCCCATGACAGCAACTCCTCCGCCACCTGGAGGCACCGCCTGGACCTCGTGCCGCCTTGGTGATTGACATGATACACCGCCGAGGTGCTGTCTGTCCTCACCAGAACATGTTGGCTTCGCAACCCTGGCAGGAACCTCTGCAGGGCGAGATGGATGGCCTTCAGCTCGAGGACGTTAATGTGCTCTGATGTCCAGGAGGGAGGCCACACACCCCTCGCTGACAGCCCTTCCCAGACAGCTCCCCAGCCTGTCAGAGAAGCGTCTGTCGAGATGACTTGCCTCTTGTGAGGAAGGCCCCCCAGTGGAACACCCTGGAGTAAGAACCTCCTGTCCCTCCAAGGACGCAGGGCTCGGATGCAAGCAGGAGACACCCGCAACTTCACATGCCTGTCGTCTCTCGGGTGGAGCTGAAAGGCATTGGGAAAATAACACCGAAACCATCCCTGGGAACAGGCAGATTACATCTTTATAGTTGGCCATATACGATTAAACCACATGTCACTGCTTGACTAAATGAAAAATATAGGCTACTGAACATGCATGGAGATCGTCATAGTTGACAGAAATTATGATTTGTGCCAACATGTTGTAGAAACACAACCACAGTTAGGCCTATTTGGTGCAAATCTTCTACATTGGTTATAGTCAGAGATTCACATTAACTGTAGGCTATCACCACAAGTGTATACTAAACGTTTTTGCCCAAGTTTGTGTGCCGTCATCACATTTTGCAAAATTAGGCTACCTTCGTATCAACCTACCAGTTGATACTTTTTACATGCATCGACTCGCGATTGATTGTGCATCTAATGTAACACTCGGTGGAGAGACTTCCACTTTCCAAGTTCCACTTTCACTGTCGTTGTGAGCTAAAAGGCTACTATATGTGAAATACTTTGAAGTTCCTTTTGAGTCCAAACATGAATAGGTTTTCTTTAACCTGTGCTACACTTTTCCACCAAGTTGTGCGAAAATTGTAGGTACCCGGAGTTTTTTTTATGTTGACAGACAAACCGCACTACAGTAGCCTACATGGTGCAGTAAATGGAAGCTCTTCGTAGCGCGTGCAACTTACGTCTATAAAAACAATATATTTATGGAATAAAATTACACACCTCTGATTGCTGTTTACGGTTAAACTGCGATGATGTGAACACCAGCCAGCGGAGGGCACTTATATAGCCTAGGCTACCATGCATGGACTCGTAGGCTATATTTCCCCACAAACCTAGCGGCTGCTTGGACAAATCCACTTGAGGGGTGGGGCAGGGGGGCCGCAAATAGGCTAAATAACTTAAAAAAAAAAAAAATTCCGGAGGTCACCGGCCCACATGTGGACCGGCCCACCGGGCATTTGCACGGTTGTACAGATGACCAGTCCGAGCCTGGACTAACGTTAACGGTGAAGAGCTGCAATCTCACGGAGCAACAAACGGTCGCTGATAAGTCCACCGAATTGCGGATCTACACGATCGCCCAGTACTTTGGACTGTGCTTCCAGTCATCTCCAGACTGCAGTCTACAAGGCCTAACTTCTAACGTTAACGTTATCTCCAGACTGCCAGTGAATTCACCGGGTTGCTAAAGAACTTTGTTGGCATTGCATCGGTTGTGAAGACACAGCTCTGTGTGCAGTTTTCACGGATGCCCTTGGACATTTTCAGCTGGTTTGGAAATTGGACTAATTTTAACATCACTTTTACCCCTTTTTAAATATATTTTCTTTTTTTATTTGTTTTGTTGTCTGTCTTGTATATCTTGGTGTCACAGGTACGTTGGCGACTACGTCGCTCCGTCCGGCATTTTTTGTATTTGTTATTTTTTAAATGTATTTGTCATGTATTGATGTCATGGGTACGCTGGCGACTACGCCGCTCCATCCGGCATCTTTTGTCTTGTTGTTATGTGTCTTGTTTGTGGAGCGCTTTGGGTTGCACTATGTGCATGTTAAATGCGCTTTAAAAATAAATCTGACTTGACTTGACTTGACTTTTTTAGACCGTAGTGACGGTCAGAGTGAGGTCGAAACAGATCGTGAAACCATCACATCCATAATGCCAGTTTTTCCTACATAATGCATTACGAAAATTACGCATAGTTTCAAAAACACACTTTTTGTGTTCATTCAAGTCTCCTTCATGGTACATATATCATAGTTTCGGCAGTTTCCTTCAAAATTCACAGAGTTTGTCTAGAAAACCTGTAATCTCTCACAAAAGTGTGTCCATTTCATGTCACATCCATAACGCTGATAAAATGCCTTGTATTCTTAGGATGAAATTGATTATATGAAATTTGAGGATTTCTCAGTATTCAGAGGACAGAGGTTGCATTAAAAGTTATGCAAATTAATTCACTGATACTAATTTTGCCCCCACTCTAAGGCATTTTGTTTACCAATATGAGTCCAATTGTCACATCCATAACGCTGGAACTGCCCATATACATACTGTAAGACCATCTATTCAACATGTGTCCATTACTTCTGTAAATCTTTATTTGTGTGAATGTGTGTGTGATTTCAAAGTAAACTTGCAATACCTGGTCAAGGTGCTGGCGCTCAGGGACCAACATCACAGGAAATCTTCAATTAGTCTAGTAAAAAACGGTTAAAAAGTCTCTCTCTCTCTCTAGTATAAAATAGCACAATAAAAAAGTTCCGTTGAACACTGCTTTATATAGTGATTCGTCATAATAGTTTAGCAGAATTTTGACGTCACAATGACATGCCACCCGAACCACTTGAAATTGTAATGAGAGTGAATCTGAATAAGAAAAAGAAAGGCTCTAATCTACAGTACACGTTTCACGATTAATTGCAGCCTACGAATGTGGCCTACTGCATCAATTAATCATTACTTTTAGTCATCACTTAAATTGTTTGTACAGTCCATGCATTAGAGGCTCTACGCTAATTTGGCATCACCTGGAATAACGTGTTTACATTTTCTTGTTCTGAGATTAGTGTTTTGGCAGACAAACAGGCAAAAGCTGAGAGCCTACGTTTGCGCAATCAATTTTACTTTTTCTGATGTAACTTACACGCTAAACACATGCTGAATGTCATTATTGTTAGCCAACTGCTGTTCATACTGTAGATGTAACGTAGCATTAACAGTATACTCTTCAGAACCACGGACAGCAACATGTCAGTGCACTTCGCCATTTCTAATGTAGGCCACAAACACACATACAGAGAGAGAGAGAAATTGTATTACCATGTACTGTCTTCAAAACCAGAGGAATGTAATCACATGCCCTTCTGAGAACCCACCCAGAGATAGATCCTTTTATATCTATATATATATATATATATTTGATTACCTTATATCAAAACACAATTTGCATCTGAATACACTTGACATGTCTCAGGAATAATTAAAACATATCGAAAAATTAACAAAAGATTAATATTATAAATATTGGCTAGACAAAATTAAAAAATCCAACAAATTGAAATATTATCAAAAAATAAAAACAAATTATGAATTGGAACCATATATAACAAATATCAAAGATTATAAAAAAAGGAAACTTCTAACTTCCTTCAGAATTAGTGAACACACTCTGGAAGTTGAGAGGGGTAGGCACAGGCAGACATGTAAACCAAGAGATGACAGGCTATGTCTACAATGCCATGAAGGAGTAGTAGAAGATGAGTTACACTTCCTCACAGAGTGTAAAAATTACACCCTGGTTAGGAGAAAATTCTTTGACCACATTGGCAAGATTGCTCCCCAATTCCCCATGCTACCCAATGAAGACCAGCTCCCGTATTTGTTGGGAGGGCACAATTGTGCGACACTAGCAGTAGAATTCCTAACAGAGATTGAGAAAGTGAGTCCTTTTCCTTCCTACATTACATTACATTACATTTAGCAGACACTTCTTGACCAAAGTGACTTACATATGTCAGCTATATTACAAGGGATCACATTGTCCCCGGAGCAACTTGGGGTTAAGTGCCTTGCTCAAGGGTACAACGGTGGAAGCCGGGAATTGAACCGACAACTTTCAGGCTACTGCACGCTAGCCCAGCTCCTTAACCACTACACTACTACCGCCCCAATGTCACTGTATCTATTCACTGGTCTGTTGGGTGTGTGTGATCCCTGGACGGCTGTCACTGCAGCTCCACAGGCTTTTTCACTAGAGTTTGGGCAAGTAGTAGGCTACCATGGTTGTTTTGCAGCACTTCAGCATTTAGATTCACTCGCCCTGTGCACTGGATCTGTTTTGGTCCGTATAAAGGACTGCTGGCAGGTATGCTACATTTACTACTCTCCCCCGTCATGGCTAATGTCTTTCAGGTCAGAAAGTAAAATGTTGTCATTACTTTTAGCAGCCTTCTGCATGGTGACTGAATATATAGATATAGATAGATATCTCCTTGAAAAGGAGTTTCCTCATCCAAAAGAAGCAATAAACAAGGCCATAGTTTTGACCAAATTGAAGGCAATCCTAAATTTAAATTTCATGAGGCAGTAGATAGTCCCACCCACCGCTGATTCTGGAAGTAAGAATTCAGTATAATTTATCCATGGACAGCTGAAGACATAGACATAAAACCTTCTAGAACATGACTAAGCGATTGTATATGCTCATATAGACGCCAAAAGTTTATGGGGCATCAATCTTGTTTCTAGAAAAATGTGTTTTGTTTGCGATTTCAGGTAAAAGTACTACAGTTTTTTTTAGTTGAATTTACTCAACAATATCATCTTGTTTTCTTACATTCAACAGGAAGCATGTTAAACTATCGTTAGTTGGAAAATGTTTAAATAATTTTGTGATGGATAATTTTGTTGGAAACTGAATCTTTTATAATTAATGTTACAGACAATGTTTAGTAAGTCGTTGCTGCTCCATGTTCGAAGGGGATCTTGTCGAATAGTGAGATACCCACTGCCTCGGTGAAAGAAGACGGTGATTTACTAAAATGCACATTCAATTACCATTCGACTTTGACAAAGAGACCAACCAAAATACTGTTCATAAACGCTGCAGCCAGGGCTGGAATTTCACGCCCTTGTCCCTTGTATTTGCCTTGATGTCCCTTTGAAAATCGGAGGTTCACAGCCTCTCAGTAATGTTGAAAAACCCTCTTTCATAAAACTAGTGACTGGATTGCAACCAGGCAGACATGTGCCTTCCAGAAGGCAGGTGCAGGACTGTTGAATAACGAATTCAATGAGGTAATCAATAACCTAAGCTGAACTTGCAGAGCTTGTGTAACGATCCTGTGTTCCCTGTCCCTCCTTTGTTTACCTCCTGTGCCATGTGCTCCTGTGTTTACTTCCTGTCCCTGTGTTTTAGTTCCTGTCAGCCATGTGCTCCTTTGTTTGTCTTGCCATGTCTCAGTTCCCTGTCTCCGCCCCTCACCTGTTCCTCATTATTAGTCTGCTAGTTTAATTATGATTTTCAGCCCTGTGTTCACCTGTCTCTTGTTTTACCTTTGTTTCTTGTGCCTTGTTAAATCCCTGTGTATATAAACCCCTAGTTTTGTTATGTTCCTTCTGTGTCATTGTTGTAATGTTCCTGCACTGGACTCTGTAAGTAAAGTCAGTGAATCTACTCTTTGTGTGTTGTCCTGCATTTGGGTCAAGTGAAGTAGCAGCCCTTGACAGCTTGACTATGTACAGTATGCACAACAGCTCACTGCTGGTCAGCTGTCAAGAAGGGATTCATGGGCATTAATTCATTGGCTTGACAAAAATGATCTATCACTCAGATCAGAAGCCCCTGCATGCCATCGTGTCAGAGGAGCTCACACATATTATGTGCTGGCAAAAGTGCTGACAGACGTGTATATGGAATTAAAAATTCAAAACAAAATTTTGTGAGCAGTGACCGACAATGCTTCAAATTTTGTGAAAGCATTTAAATTAGGCTCTTAAACTTGCCTATTTCAATAGGCCTAGGAGAAAAGCAAAGAGGTGTAATGGGGAATTAAAGGGCCATCACCGTTGTTTTTTTTTTGGGGGGGGGGGGGGTCACGACCTAGTGACGTAATTAATATGCAAATTAGTGCGTGACGTCATCTAGCGACATTTAGCGACTGGAGCTGGCTTAGGCTACTTTTCTATTTGAAATAGTTGGCAACACTGGAAGTGTGTTCATGGTGATTTGGTCATGAGACATACATTGCTTGAATAACATTTAAAAGAACATCCCCATCAGTTCTTTTAACTCAAATAAGCATGACAAAATTCGTGAAAACAATGTCCAGTTTTGCTGCTGGTAAATAAGCAGAGAGTGAAGCGGAATTAGCTAGTAATTACGTTACTTTGTTACAGTGTAGATGACTGTCTGTCTGTAACTTTTGACAATGTGACTGAAGGTGTATTTCTTTAATAGCGTGACAGTTATAGCAGTGAGACGTGTCATCTCTCCCCGGCCTGTTATTTCGAAAGCGTATGTTTAACAATTTGCAGTATGACATTATCCATTGCTAAATTATGGCTCATCATAGACTAGCTAACCACAAAGCTAGCTAATGCCATGAATATCAGTGGAAGACCGCTAACGTTAACATTAATGAGCTTGGAAACCACAACAAACTTATTCTGCCTAAATAAAGTAATGATTACTGTATTTATAACTAGTATATCGTTACAGTCCCTGCATTGTAAAATGTAAGTTAGACATGCGAGGAGTGAACATTTAGACATACAGAAAAAGTATCAAACGTAGCTTGTGCAAAACATAGCTTATGCATAAAAGTTAGCTTTTCTTTTACACGTGTGAAATCCAATGACGCCAAGTGTGCGTTTCATACTGTCGTTCAGCCGCAGCATTAACGAGTTACATAATGGATTTAGATCACTAAATAGTAGGTTTTAGAAGGCAGGCAGCAACTGATGATTTGAAAATGGTTTGATGTAGCTTGATGGAAATAATTTTAAAAGTGCAGGTAAAGGGATAAGCAAGCTGACATTGTAATTATAAGGTAGCTTATAAGGCAATAGGGACTATTACACACGCACACTCAAACAATTAGGAGTGACCTTTATCTTGTTTAATGATAATACAAATGATGATGATGGTAATAATGTCATCATTATTTTTTGTAATTATTAAGTCTTAGTCCAAAGTTATATTTATGAAGCTTACCAAGTCTTTTAATACTGGTAACTTTGATTTGATTGTTGTTATTGTGTTTTTGTTCAAAAGACTAAGTTTCATATCTTAAGTTTCTATTTTTATACATTTTATTTATCAGAACTTTAATATATTTCGATGTTCCTCTGTTCCACTGTGACAATATTATTTAAAAATAAACAAGTTTGTTTTTAAAATGCATTATCATATTATTTTAGTCAATAGGCTACTCTAACTAACTACTCTAAATAACTACAAATAAGTAATGTTAGGGAAATCTGTTAATGTTTTGTTGTCCGTTTCTGAAAAATATATATCGACCGGAATATCGGATTTTTAAATCAACAAATATTTGTATCGGTATCGGCCTTCAAAATCCTTTATCAGTCGGGCTCTAATTAGAACAGGAATTAAACACGCCGAAGCTTAAGTGTCCCACTACATTACCCAATGTCCCTGATTACCTGAATTCACCCTATGCTAAGTGCACCCCTTTCAAAACCCAAACATTTCCAACTTTGCCAAACAAAACAAACAAAAGGGTTACAAAGCCAACTTACCTGCTAAGTTGTCTCGCAGACCTCTCAAGTCGCATGAGCGTCATTGAGCGTCAATGACTTCACACGCCACACATGGCATTTCTCACTCCGAAAAATTATTAACTTGCCCGCACAGAAGTTTCTAAGGGCTATATTTTACAAACGTGTAATGTTAAACTTGCCCTGCTGTGTATGTGCAAAACGTGAACTTGAAAGCTAGGTCAGTGTTTATGAACTGAGGGTTGCGACTAATAAGAAGGCCAGGAGCGTTATATTTTACAGGGATAACCCAATCCTTACGATAGTGATCCACTAGTACTACACAACATTTTGTCGTGTCGCATTCCACTCTATTCCTATGGGTTACGTCAAGTGACTTTAACGCACCCACAAAGCATTCTGGAAAGGCAGCGCTGCATTTGAAAAAATGTTGCGCGTCAAAAAGCTGGCCGATGCCCATCTTTCTGAAAATTAATCCGTTGAACGCGACGTAACTATCCAATGAAAGCACGAGGTTGTAGGTCCTTTGTTCTACCACAACGGTATCTGTGAAACTTTGGTTCCGCTTACAAGACAAGTTAATGTTTTAACGATCTCTTCCACGACCACCTAGAAGTCCATAAAACAAACAAAGGATTTGGAGAAATACATTGACTGTTGGTGTTTCTGGTGAGGATTTGAGATTGCATTGAGTAGTTTAAATAAAACAAGATTTCTAAATGGCTTGCATAGTTTGTATAGGCTATTAATGTGTTGTATACTGTTAAGTACATGCCTAAATTGGTGGTCCATTTGTGAGAAACACTTAAGTCAAGTTAAAACGAACTGACTGAGCTGCAAACTGACATTTTAAACGAAACGCCCACACACGGGGAGGTAGCGCGACACCACACGTATGTGGTGTAGTGCTAGTGGATCAGCGCCGTTACAGTTCCCACACACCGTTGCGTTCCGTCAACGCATGCCAGTGGATGTTCCCGACGGTAGCTATGCAAATGACTTAAGGTATAACCGTAATTTGATTGGCTGGTGCCATCTGTTGTTGTCCGTCGGAGCAGCAAAAGTTGAACTTCTCAACATGAGCGACGGGAGCAACGTGACGCAACGGACCCACAATTCAGTTCGGCAACGGATGGCATAAGCCCATGTAAAGTGAACGGGATGCGTCTCCAGCACTGCAACGCACGCAACTGTGTGTGGGACCCGTTACTCCTGGTGAGTGGCCAGCACAAGCTCCAGGTATTCTTCACCTCAAGTTTGTCTTACAAACTCACATGGGAAAACGTGCCTCTCTCAATCATTCACCTGTTTCCCATTTTCAAACCCTGGCGCGTCAACGGCCACTAATCAACTGACGCTTCCACAGCCTTCTCAGATCAGTGTGCAGTTTTTCCTGACTGTAATACTATGCAATTGCTCTGTAGTGGTCATGCATGCAAAATATATGGAAAGTATTAAAGATGACATATGATTAAAAACCATGCAACCGTGAATTGGAAACATGGTGGTTTCCTCCTTCAGATGCAATTGGAAACATGGTGGTTTCCTCCTTCAGATGCAAAACTCAGACTTTGAAATGACCACTAAAAAACAAGTGAATATGAACAAAAACAGATCAATGTGTGTGAGATGAATACAGACTGTACACCCCCCCCCCCCCCCCCCCCCGGCCACACACACACACACACACTTTGTGTTTGCACCACTTCAAGTTAGAAATTCAGGTAAACGTTGCTGGAGCTCGTAGCTCACTCAATTATTCATGTGGGTGCCAGATAAGCATGAGGGGGCCATTTTATTCCCCAGCCTAATTTTAGGGTTGTAAATGGGCTTGTGAAATAGTATCTGAGCATGTTTTTGACAGATCAAAATTGTATACCTTCTATGCATTATCAGAAAACAAAGCAAAATACTCTGTTCATCGATTCTGTCATCTTTAAAAGACTGAGATGCACAGATGAGGACACCCTTGCCAATCCATGTGTGCAGTGCAATTATCCAACACTTATAAAACTTTAATTTTCATTAACTAAAGAAGTCCAAATGGTAAACAAACACCCGCCTCCCATAAAAACCCCTTCCATTCCCTCAACCCTAAAAAAACCAAATGAAAAGCTGTTTTAAAAGACTACTTTTTAATGAGCCCCTAACTTAGAAAAACCATTTGCTCTGTTTATCACTTTCCATTTTTAATTAACAATGCGGGACATATTGCAGAGAAACAAAATGTGAGCAGTTCAGCGGAACGGATTCTTCTGGAATGATGAATGAGCTGTCATCTCCAATTGTTCCGGAGCCCTTCTCTCCTTGACATCTGGCTACATCTCCAGAGTGTGGTGGCACATGGTCTGAGGTCAAAGGTCGTCTGGGGAGACCCCCCTGATTCAAGTAAAATTGCTACACTACAAGAAGCACTTACATGAATAGTTGTTTTTTCTTTCAATATCTCCTTTTTACGGGGGAAGGGGTTTGTTTGGATATTTCTGTGTATTTCATCACATTTTTCTTTTTTTACTTCAATGTTCCTCTCTCAGAGTGATAATCTGTTTACACCCGCAGGGCTTTAGTGACTCCCCGAGTTAATGTACTGAAAAATTCACAGCTCGGGTCAGTGTGTCGTCTCAGCCCGAGACCTGCATCAGCACAGGAGAATTCCTGTGTTAGCACAATACATTCTACTTCACTATGTCAGTATAGCCTGAATGAAGGAAATCACATTACACAGTAATCCTGTTTTGCAGAATTTCATTGTATCTCTTTTAAGGTCAGGTGCTTACTCAACAACTGAGGAAAGGTATAGCATCAAAGCCCACAAACAATGTCATATTGCCACTTTATACAAGCAGTGCTGTTTGGTCGGAAACTAATTACAACACGACATCAAATTGATTTGTAGCAAACAAACTTAATTTGGCTGCATGTATTTGCACCCCTGAATGAGGTCCACCCAATCCAATCTCCCTGTGTATATTTACAGAGCCGCCTAATTCCATTATAGATAAATTGCTTTTTTTCCGGGTAAATGATGGCACAGGCTGTGGCTGGCGAAATTCATCAGGCAAGCAGAACATGTTCACTCTCACAGAACCTGCAGAGGTTGGATATGGATCACTCTTTGCTGTTGTTGTTGAACTCCACTGGATGGGCCTCTCACCCAAATGAACGCTTTGCAGAGGGCTTCGAGTTCCCTGTTAGGTAGAGGCGGAACAGCCATAGGGGATACGCTCAAGCACTTTGCAGGATCTCAGTGGGCAGCCATTTCTATCCCGGACTTTCAGCTGGGCAGAGAATGAAATGGACCTCCAGTCAGCCAGAATTGAATATCAGACGATACCACACTGTTTTTTATGGTTAAAAGAGTTTGATTAAAAACACTGCCGTGTACAGTGGGACCGTGTTAATGTAAACATACTGATGTAAACTACAGTAATCTGACAAATTTAAGCTTTTACTTCTAATTAACCAAATGTACAGCATAGAGTACAATACCTTCAAGATGAAATGTAAAGGCCTTTCCTTCATGATTACTGTATCCTGGGGGATCTCCCTGTATTACGGAAACAGAGGCAGGCCCCATTATGTAGTGTACAATAGGAAAAGCAATTAAACCAAGTACAGCCATGGGCATTGAACATTCTCTCCCAGCACAACCCTAAAGATTCGGTTCCTGATGTATGTATGTGTGCATGCGGTGTCAAGGCTATGTTCATTAATAAAAATGAATAATGACGGAAACCAGATTACATGTATTATTCTCTGTGAATGGCTGCTTCTCTGTGGATGGCGGTTTAAAACCCTACCCCTAGGCTATACACTATTCTTCCAGGAAATTCTCCATTCTACACAACTACAAACAAAACGCTGTGTGGGGGGCATGCATACATATGTGAGCACACTTAAAAAGTCCACATAGAAATTTCTCATTATGATGCACGGCCGCATCATACAGGAAACATATGCAAACACTGATGTATAAAGAACACTTTATTCTTTATTTTTGTTCTTTATAAATCAGTGCATGCAAAGCGTTCCTATCGACGAGGTCTGCTTCCATTGAAGATGGATTGCACCAACATTCCGAGAGTTTTATAAGAAAAGGCTCCACAGTTGCCTTCAAGTCCATCGCCAAGACAGCGGAGGCGATGGCAAGCTGCACAACAGTTGGTGAATATTTAGCACACCCTATAGTGACCTGCTTACTGAATGGCCTGTGACTGACGAAGAGCATGACGGCATTGACAGATATAGCCACCGTACAGACGACAGGGGAGAAAGTCGAGGGCATCTTGGAGTGGTTTAAGAGTGGTGCTTACTTCGCCGGCAAGAAACACAAGGTGGGATGGTGCCACCCACGATGACAGGTCTCGGAAGAGGTTCATTGAAAGATGTTTTGGATTTTCAGTTTATATTTAGTTATTTTTTTATTTATTCACTGAGCACCTTAAGCCTCAATTTGATTTGCATTGGTGTGTGTTTTTAGTCCGGTGGACAGCCCATAGAGCCCCATTGTGGACCCGGAAATGTTGAGTACACCAAAGTTTTATGATGGAAATATATAGTATGGGTTCTCAGCATGCAGAAACTGCCGGATGCTAATTTGCATATGTTGGGCAATTTGTGTAATTGAGCTAATTAGCATAAATTAGCATAATTGCCTATATTGATCATATTATAAGAGCTGCTTGGCCAAAATGGTCAATGATAGTATGTTTTTAGGGGTTACTGGAGATGCTGAGTCCATATCTGACATTTTCAAGATTCAAAATCACTATTTTAACTTGGTTTGGTCATGTTTTTACTCTCATTAATCTCAAGATTAATTTTGGTCCAATTTAGACAGATTTTTGGAGGATAGGGCTGTAGCAATATACAGTAGGGCAGTAACGATACACCAACCTAACAATTCGATTTGTATCACAATTTTTGACCGTTGACCCACGGTTTGATACGAACCTCGATTTTTTTGGAGGGGTCGGGCTAGACATTTCAATAGCCTACCTTTGAACACCAGAGGATTACAATATAATATATTTGTATTATTTTATATCCTGATATTAAAAGAGAGAATACTGAATGTCTGATATTTATGACAGCACACTTTATGCAGATTAGCCTATAGCTTAGGCCTACCACTTCTATTACAACTCTATCACATTCAGCTGTCTGGTTGAAGCCTGGAAATATTGTACACAAAGAAGCATAGTTGGCTAGCTTATCATAGTCTACTGATTGGACTGTTAAGTTTCCTCATGTGTGTTTAAGGTAATACTCTTCTCGTAGGGACAAGCCCTTTTGGAAAACATTGGTATTGAGATGATCACTCAACTTGAATGCAAGAGCTTTAACAAATATTTGCAGCATGCTAATGATGCTAAGCAGATTTAATAGTGTAATGATTGATGAGATCAAAAGCTTTATTAAAGGTCGGGAGCAGGGGCATCGGCACAGAACATAGCACACGCCAGGGAAGTCAAGAACACTCGCACCTTACATACATAGGGTTGGACGAGCCGTTACACAGCTCCCCCAACAAGCCATTGCCGTCCTCGGCACATTCAGTCCAGCAAAGTCTCTGGCACTGCCACACAGCAGGTGGGGTGCACACACCGCAAGAGCCCTACTCACCCAGGGGAACCACAACCACCAGCAGCCCAATGCGGGTAGTGCTGGCAGTCACCTGGCCTGTCGCCGCTCGTCCCCAGCTCCCTTCAGAGAACACCCTCAGGTCGCACTTTCGCAGTGTGCACCACCACAACGTTCCTCCAACACCTGGCGGGGCCTAGCCTCCCCACCACTGAACACCATAACTGGCACCGCACCTCCAACGCTCTGCTCCGTCGTCTCGCCAGTCGAGGCAGCAGACTCCAGCTCCATCGTAGCCGGACCACGCTGCGCAATCGGGCTACAGCTACCGACGTTGGCGTCTCTCCTCTGCTGCCTCGTCGCATAGCGGTCCTCCGCTGCTCCCGGCCGCTCCACTCCGCCACGGTTGCGCCAAGGCCTAGACCTTCTCTCTGGCTCGTGCCATCGGATTTCACACAACAAACGTTTTTTCCCCTTATTTTTCTAAAGAGCGCCGGCGAACAGGCCAACAAGAACAGGCACCCGCACAGCATGGTGCCTCCCACACCGGTGCGGCTTAGAGTTCCGTTTTTCAGAGGGACCTTCCGCCGGAGCTGCCCAACCGTCGTGCCTCAAACTGCTCCGCCAACCGTCCATCCTCAAGGCACCACCTCCTTGCCGCTCCACCTCTGCTCTGCTCCGCAGACAGGGCCACCGCCAACTCCAACCTAAAGCTGTCTGGCGGGGCCAGGGGCTTAAGGTCTTCTCACGGTGAAGTCAGCGCCCAGGTCGGCGTCACCATCTCATCTTTCAAGGCCTCTCTCCCGGTCGCGTGAAGCCCTTCTCCGCCGTGTCCACTGCATTGAGATCCTCTTCAGGCAAGCACTCCTCCCGTATCCAGGCCCAGGCGACGGCTGGTCTCCTCCCGTGGCTTCTATTGAAGGCCTCTGTAAGCTTCTTAGTACCCCTTACAAGGGCTCTTTTCGGATCCTTTTGCTTGGGCATCCACCTAGCAGTGAGCATGGACGGATTATGAACTTTCGGGCCCCTGGGCCCAGATGTATTAAGGACACCCCACCTTGGGGGTCCTTCCTGAGAAATGTTTTAATTTGTTTGATGTGATTTCCTGTATACTGGTGCATTTTGGGGATGTTCTAAATTCAATCAGATTCATACACCATACATCCTGATGTGTTGATATTGAGGCAATGATTTAATGCAAAGGCTTGGGCTTCAGGGCCCCCTGACCCCTTGGGCCCCTGGGCCGGGCCCGGTAGGCCAGTGCAGTAATTCATCCCTGACGGTGAGGCCTCCCACTCCCGGCTCCTCCAGCACTGAAGACACTGTCTCCTACAGAATGCAACTTACTCCTCCATGGAAAACGTGCCCATCTACAGGTGCTGCTTTGGAAAGCAGCAGACCGCCCTGATCCACCGGCTGTGGATATCACCGCGTTTGGATGGAGTAA
Source organism: Alosa sapidissima (assembly GCF_018492685.1). NCBI lineage: Eukaryota > Metazoa > Chordata > Actinopteri > Clupeiformes > Clupeidae > Alosa > Alosa sapidissima. The sequence continues at coordinate 11,846,647 of NC_055980.1, read as the reverse complement.
GAAGACAGGTATGAAGAAAGGAGAGGAACTCGCCACCCTCGATTCAAGTCCTGTTGCTCCTGCTGATTTGTTAGATGTTATCAGCAGTAACTGCAAAGCTGGGTTAAAACTGTGTATACATGTATCTGGAAAGTGCAGCTGTGCAGCCGCAGGCCTGGCCTGTACTAATTATTGTTTCTGCAAAGGCAGTGATGTTACATGTTGCAATATATATACACAGCTAAAAGAGCAGAAGGACAGTGATGAAGAGTCTGGAGAAGATGGCGACAGGACAACTGATGAGGACAGGAGGAGTAGTAGAGACTAGTTCTTCCCTTTGATACTCAATTGTGAGTCACAGCAAATCCGTCTAAATTGCCCCCAGAAACTTAGCAAAATCAGCTTAATGAGAGTAAGAATGTGACCAAACCATGTTTAAATAGTGATTTTGAGTCTTGAAAATTTCAGATATGGACTCAGCATCTCCAGTAACCCCTAAAAACATACTAACATTGTCCATTTTGGCCAAGCAGCTCCTATAATATGATAAATTAACATAATTGCCGATATTGATGCTAATTAGCTTAATTACACAAATTGCCCAACATATGCAAATTAGCATCTGGCAGTTTCTGCATGCTGGGGACCCATACTATATATTTCTATCATAAAACTTTGGTATACTCAACATTTCCGGGTTCACCTTTCTGTCAACTAGACTATTTGGAGATAAGGATAGATAAACCCAACAGGTCCTAAGACTCGTGATTCATCTTCACAATCCTCTCTTTGCATTCTTGAAAGCTTTCAATCCAAACCTGAATTTTCACCTTTTTTGTGCATAAATTCAAAGGGTTTAGCCTACCCCAATTCAATATTAATCACTTTCACAAGAGGAATAAGTTCTTGGGCTGTTTGAAATAGGCATGAAATGACTCCACATGCAACTATACCCAAGACATAGTTCATGGAGACAGTTGTTTGTGTCGAGGCAGAGATTTCATTAGAATGCAGATTATGCATTGCACATGAAATGGATTTCTATAAGACCAAATCAGACGGTTGTGACGTGTTTTGTGGATGTTGGATTTGTTCTTTACATTGTTAATTGTCTCACGTTTGTCATCTTTTGTTTGCCATTTTTCCAGCCAACTGACACTTAAATTAAGGTTGAGATACATTATGTTCTAGCCGTTTGCTCTAAGTGCTTGAGTTTGACATCTGGTAGATTAACACAGATATGGTGCTCTTCAATATCCTTTGTCTTCAGCCCCTGACACACTACATATTCATCTCACATCTTGGCGAAGACCACTGCAAGTCAAGTTTGACCCATTTTCCTTCTGAAAGGAAGGCAGCAGCTCCCAAAGACGCGGTGAACCTATGTGTGTGTATGACTTTGTGTGTGTGTGTGTGTGACTTTGTGTGTGTGTGTGTGCGCAGATTAGTCTGCAGCTGCAAGCCTCTGGAAGGATTTATAATCACATAACAGGCCGGTTCTTGTGCCGACAAATTTCACCGGTCTAGTGCGGAATGATAATGAAGGCTCAAAGTCCTTCCGTTGAAAGCACTGTCTGAAGGAGAAACGGAGACATCAATGTTTTTGCAGCTGTCCTAATCGAGACACGAAGTGCAGTGACAGGCACCTCACGTACATTGTAAGGCCCAGTATCCATCAAAAAAATATAAAGCTACATCAGAATGGCCAAAAAAATCAAACTCTATGCTTATCTGGAGAAAATGTATTCTCTGAAACTTCCTCATGTATTTTTCAGATTTTAAATGATGAATGTACTCAGTATATACCTTGAGGTGGTCACCACCTCAGGAATATTTTCGATCACAGTTTCAGCCCCCCCCCCCCCCCCTCACCATTATAGATCTGTACTTTAATAAGTCTGCTAAACTCAGAAGGCGATCTTTGATCTTTAATTAGCTTTTCGCTAATCCCCTGTCCAAGTTTGACAGACATGCCATTCGTTATACCACAGGGAAAGAGAAAGAGAGGTGTGGTGAGGGGGAGGACGAGATGGCAAAGAGCGTGCGATGTTCGCTGCCAGGCTTGCGTGTGCCCCCCTGGCGTGAGCTCTAGCTGAAATTACAGCGCCACCGGCGGTCTCCCCAGCGCCCCCTTTGGCATGGACCCCGGCCCCCGGTGCCGAGGAGCGGTAAATTAAAGGTCCCAGGCAATCACCTTGCCTCCACACATGACCGGCGCCATGGGATCCCATTCCATTCCGGTGATTGAGAGCGCGCACGGGCTGGTAGGGCCCCCTTTGCCCCTCTGCTCGCTGGTCAGGTGGCAGAATGGTGATGGACTACGTTCCGGGTGGCAGCATGATGAGAGGTGTCTGTGTGTTGGGGGGGGTTCGGTCCCTTCTCTCCCGCCCAAGAGTTCAAGCAACTCTGTCCAATCCTCTTCAGGTGATGACACGATAACGGCTGACACTTGACCTCCACTGGGCATACTCTGATGTAGATTGCTTTCTCTCTTTTTTTCTTGCTCCATTCATGTTGTGTTGATGTCCCTGGCATTATGACTCCATTTCAGTTCAATGTCTGGCCACAGTCCTCTGGCATTTGGTTTAGATCTTGACCCACATAAATCCTTGGCGTGAGACACTGACAGACTACCAGCCATTTTATCTTGTTTCTTGCCAACTCATGCCAGGCTTGGCTGCATATGTGTTATTAAGGACAAAAGTGCTATCACTCACAGTATTATACAAATGTCATTCGCACACAAGGACAGCGGTTCTGACACTAGCAGTCGAGCCAGACACGCTAAACTTTGGGCCTGCCAAGGTAATTTCTATCATTAATAAAGGCCAGCATGGCATGCATCCTACTGAGTCTGATGCCTAAAGTGTCTGAGGGAATATAATTCATCAATAAATGTACTCCCAGACTCCCATAAGTGGGCCAGCCAAGCCATTATAATTTTCCAGATAGCAACTACACATGAGTGCTGCATTCACCGACACCATGTAAACAAAATGTGTGCACGGTAGTTTGTCATTTTTCCCACCATGGTGGTTATGTAATAGTGTGTTCTACTAGGGATTTTGGACTTTTACTGTTGAGTAAATTCATATTGGAATGTATTTTAAATTGTAAAGTGTAAATTAAGTAAATTCTTATAATTTACTTATAGTTTTGTGAGAAAAAAGAAAAATTACTTGGGTGCTTCGCCAAGTGTATCTATTTTTTTAAGCATTAACTAGAATTTTAAACTACAGCACTTACAAAACTCTCCACAACTTTATATCAGTATGCAGTCCACTGGCACTTGGTGTTCTCCAAAATTGTTGGCTCTCTCTTTTTTCTTTTTTGTTCCATCTTGCTGTCAGCCTCTACAGGCATCTCTTAAAGCCTATGGTACACTCCCGCGTCTGCGTCCCGCGCACGCGGCACTGGTGAGCGCGTGACGAGAATTGCGCCATTTTTAAGGCATGCGTCGCGTCTTTGAGTCGACCGAAATTTAAGACCGCGCGTCAAAGTTACGCGTAGACTGCGCATGTGTGAAACGGAACTGCTGTAAACACTCCCCTCCAGTAGGTGGACCACATAGAAGAACAACACTTAAACCTAGAAACAAACCTAGACAGAAGAAGACTTGTTTGGTTACCATAACCATAGACATAATATACATAGACGCTGCATTGGCTGCTAGAAACAAGAACTGCGGCCGCCATCTTGGACCGGTCATACTCCTCGTTGCGTTGCAGCAGAAAACACAAGATGACAGCACTGTGCAGCATGTTCCTGCTCAAATCGGCGGACCATACTCGGGGGATTTACTTTTCACAAGATTTAACATTACCGTACTATTGGTTGTATTTTGGATTTTCGAACAATGTGGCCTGTATCATAGCTACATGTATGACCTTTGCAGCAAAAAAAAAACGCGTGAAAATCTGTTCGGTATTCAGTGAGGTATGATTAATTTAATGCGCTGACAGCTCATTGCACCAGCCAGGCGCGTCGTTAGACCTGGGCATTCGGGGCTATAGCCCCGGATTCTCTGGGGATAGCCCCGGATCTATGGGCCATCAACAACAACAACAACAAAAACTCTAATCGTGAATGAAATAAATAGCCCCGTAGAAGAGACTTTTGTGTTTTGTGTCCATTGGGTGCATTAACTGCAGCGCAATAAAATCTGACGTGATCTGGGCAGGTTTAGAATCATTTGTTGCAAAATGTTGCAATTTCAAGTACCTTCTCCTCTACACTATTACGCATTGCTGTTTCGTGCTTCTACTAACTAGCCTTAGCGAAATAAGTGTACAGAAGGACAAATGGATATTAGAAGTTTCTTTAGAAAAAAAGGGCAGAGCAGGGACAAGAAGTGGAAACTTAGAGTGTGTCATCATCTCCCGCAACCCAGGAGGACATTTCGATCAGCTCAGGTTCGTGAAACGCAGCCCTCAAAGACAACGTTGATCAATGCTGGTCTGATGTTACTAGCTAGCAGGCTACCACTGCACCTCACTAACTTGAAGGACACTTTGTTTGAATAACTAGAAAGAGACACTAACTTACGTTTGGTTCTGTAGAATGGAATCACATTCTTCACAACCAACACAAAATTGTTTTCCATGACAGTATAGTAGTTGCGCCAGTCTTTTTTACCATAGGTTAGCGGTGCAGACTTATTCATTCACTGACGTTGGTATGATTCCAAGAAACGGTCGAATGTGACCTTCAGCAGCGAGTTGAGCGGAGCAAGCGGCAAAAGTTGAGCAGAGTTGAATGAATGAGGAGCGAGCGGTTTTCACAGACGGACTTTGGCTATAATACCTAACATCAAGCTATTCCCCTTCACAAATCCAGTAATTATGTCCAATATTATACTTTCAGTGATCATTTGAAATACATAGCGGTAATAAACAAGACTGCAGTTTCAATATATTGTGATTTACTATTGAATCATGGTGATATTCGCAGTAAATATGGTAAACCTGACCTCGTTTGAAGGGGCTTCCAAGCAATGCATGCTGGGCTTGATTTTGACAGAATGGAACCTTTTCTTTGGGCAAAAGTTCGTGATACACAACCCAAATGCATTGCTTTCAAGGCACCCATAGTCCATTAATTGAAGGTGATGACGTCCAAATGTTTATCCCGAGATGAACGCTCTCACCTGTGCACTTGACAGAGGTGCATGACAATGTTTAATCTACAGGCTATTTTAATGTCATATTTTGGGTGTTGTATGTGGTGCACTTTGGCAGAAGACTACACGGTCTTTAAACATCAAAATATTCGGAATGCCGTGACGTGAGTCATTACGATTGGCCTTCCTTTTCATTCTCAAAGTAGGTTAAAATTGCATGTTCATCAGCCCGATTTTCAAAATCTCTCGGGGGAGAAACCCCCCAACCCCCGGAAATAAAGGACTCTTCTGGGCTCTAGCCCCGAATGTTTTAAATAGCTAGCGACGCCCCTGGCACCAGCCAAAGAGATTACACTGAGTGGAGTGGATGACCGATCCGAGATGGCGGCCCCACGTCTCGTCAGCGCTAGTAGGGAGTAGCGGTCGATGCGGCGTCTATGTATATTATGTCTATGTTCAGGACAGCAGAAGTTGGAGTATGCTTCACGTCCACGGCAAAAATGACGCACGTCTTGGACACGCGCAAATGTGACGCAGGACCGTACCAGAGCCTTAAGCCCCACACTGACAGGTTATCTCTCCCGTCACAATTCAATCTTGACACATGCAGACAAAAATCAAATCTGTATTACCATCAGACTCCCCAGACAGACGAAACAAGAAACAAAAGTATTGGAAAGGAGAGGGGCGGGGGGGATCAATTACACACACACGCCCCGCTTGCTTAAACATTTGGTGGGGTGGTGAGACAGGTGGAGGGCCTTAAACATGATTTGCTTTTGATAACTTAGCCCGTTTTATTCCACTCTCCCCTTATGCCCCACTCTTCCACACAGCTTACTCTGGTGCATGCTATGCTTATCTCGTCCCTGAGCGGTGTCAATCAATCTTCAGGTGGCTCTCACTCTCTTGCCACTGAGCCGCTGCTATCCCCCATACCCTCTCCTTCTCTCCTCTCGGCGGGCGCACGATGCATTATTTATTCGCTTAGCCGCGGCACTAATCCGAGGCGACTTGCATAGCATAGCTTACACGGCGCCCGTCTCAGGCAGTGGCTTTCTTCTTCAACCCCTAGGAATAGCCAAAGTTGAGTAGAGTGACTCCCCAGTCAGCCTCTATGGTGGGGATATGTTGTGTCAGCTTGAAACAAGGAGATCACTTGGGTTGGCGCTGATGTAACAAAACAGGTTGCATTTGAGCTGTAATAACCTGTGATAAATAGTGACGATGCTCTTGGAAACGTTCCATTCCATTTTGCAGTCTCATTAGGTTTGAAGATGGTGGGTGTATATGGGCTCTTCTGAAATTAACTTGTCAGCTGCAACTAAATAATATGTTGTGCAGAGTTACCTGCTGTTGTTCTAGGTGCTCTAATGGTGTATATGCACTTGGTGCAACTTGCAAGTAGGCAGAAATGACAGGCACTGCTCTGGTGATACTGGGGGGCCAAAGGGAATAGTAAAGATGTGAGGGAACTTCAGTTTCTTCTGCATTTCTCTTCCTATTTTTCTATTTTTCTAGTATCACTGTTTCAGCTAATGTTTCATCTAGGCTCTCTAACTCATAATGTAGGCCTATTTAAGTATGTCCTGCTACTGCATACATGGCAGTCAAAAAGACTATACTTAGAGGCTGGTCAAGTGCATACCTGTCAACGTTTAGCTTTCCAAAAACGGGAGATTTTTTTTCGGTTGGGGGGGGGGGGGGGTGTCAGTGTTTATACCGGATCTGTGTTTGCATATTTAATACGTTTCATACACGTGTTTCAACACTGCATTTCGGTCGTTGATTTTACCTTACCATTACCTTACGCATGCCAGCTATGTATCCACCAGCTGCCTGCCTGCAGCCTACTTCCAAAACTCCAAAGCTGCTTGCTGTCAGATTTGGTTCCGAGGGCACAAGTTCAGTGTATCAACAACACTCAATAACAGTTTATGTGATGTGTTAATCAATTAACTCAGTTAATCAGTTAAACAATTTCACAACAGCTAGTTCTGGAGTAGGCCATTCAACTAGCCCGCTTGCTTATGACGAGACTCAAGCTGCGCAGTCGGCACCCGCTTCCTTATTTGGGTTTTGGGTTGCCAGGTTTTAGCCTATGACAAAACGGTTGAAATTGAAACTAAGTGATCGTGTATGTGTAGGGTGTATTTCATACACAATCTGGCAACCTGAATGGATCAATGATTTTAAAATGAAGTTTGATGGCCATGGAAATTTACAGGAGTTTTCCGGGAGAAATAACAAAACGGGAGGGTGCTGGGAGATGACCTTGAAATACGGGAGAAACCCGGGAAAAAACGGGAATGTTGACCGGTATGGTCAAGTGGCCAATACATCAGCATGATCATCATGCTTGTCATGAATCTTTAACAAACAGCATAATTACCTTAAAGCACTCAATAAGTAGAGAAGAGGGTACTCAAGGTACGCTAGCCCATCAACTCCCTCCTCCTTTCCAATGTAATTATGTTAACATTGTATGGTGGCATTGTGTTTTGCATTGATTAATCTAATGATTAGATGATTATAGAAGATGCAGGTACGTTTTTCATGTCTCATACCTGATAGAGGACGCCAAAAACGTAGGCCTAGAATCTTCAAGATACATAACACAAAAGGATGTAGCCGCAGGAGGACAACACTATGCTGGCGCAAAAAAAAAGTATATATTTTTAGTGTTAGTTCAGCTTAATAGCACATCCACAATTAAGAATAACACACTTTGACTGTATCTCTGAGATCTTTCAATTGAAATTGCATATGTTCGTTAACGACATCGTGAAAAGACTTCAAAATAAAAAATATAAATAAAAAAATAAAGGCCTTAAGTAAGCTAAATAAACTTAATTTGCATTTTTTATCGAGCAGACATTTTCATTGAAATTCAGTCAAGAGAATGAAGGCAGACTTTGTTTAATCTCATTAAGTAAGTGAACATGTCAGGATTAATATAGCAGAACACAGACTCAATGCATAACTGCAGAGTTCCACTTAATATTGTGGACTGTGACTAACTGCTTATTGAACCTTCAGCTCCAGCAATATTGGGCAGTTTCTCACTAACTGCACAGACAAAATGAAATTGGTTAGGTCTGTATACCCAACCAGATTAAATGTCGTTCCATTATCAATAGCCTTTGGGATAAAGGAATACTATTTATAATTTCCACAATACAAACATTACAAATGCCTTTTATCTTGATCCTCTAAGACACATCTAAGTGGACCATTTCAAGACAAACTATGATATTAGAGCATAACAAAATGTATGATTTCATGTGCAATATCTCATGTTCAGTGTTTGTCTATTGTGATAGGATGTCAGGATACCCATGCATGGAGGGGGCAACATGAGAGGATGAGTAATGTGGCTGGAGACTGCTTGCTGTGGATTGGAAATGCAACCATTCAAATGTGTTTTCCATTGAAAAAGTCCAGTTTAGCTATTAGAGGGTGATAAACTGCTGACAGACTCGCTATTTAAAATGATATAGTGTATTGTCCATACACACTAACAGTGTTTATGGGGTAAGTCGGAGTAGAACTCTGTTTGGCAAGATTTCACAATTTGACTCATACAGTGATTCTATTCATGAGAGCTTTTAGCATGATGTCTATTTAGCACTAGGAAATATAAATTAAATAAGGAAAAAGTTATTTAGAAATGCATATGTTTATTCTGACTAGCAGTGTTTTTGTTTTCATGTTTTTGTGTTTGATGTTTGCTCATGTGTTTTGTCATTTGTAGACTTTGTGTGTTTTTCCCTGTAGTTTCCTCTCTCTTTTCAAAGTATAGATTGCATGCCAGTATAATGAGATGTGGATTTTGCTCTGCACACATTCTGAGGTGTTTCTCATCCCCATCTGTGCATCAACAGTGTGATTGGGGGGTCTGTTCAGCCACCTGCGGCCTGCTCACACCAGCCAAAAACAAAAGTTGCTTTAAACTAAACCTGTGATTGGGAAACTTCACAGAGGCAATGGGGAGAAACTCAAAATTATTTACTCTATTACTATTCTACGTTAAATATAACACTCATAAAACCTGTTAATAAAAGTTGTGTTTTGAATTAAGTTCAGAATATCATTATGTTGTGAATATTATGTTGTGAATATCAAAGATGTGCTGGATTCCTGAAGTCAAAACAACCGGCAATGGTGGAAGCATGTATTATTCAAACAAACACAGCCATTGAAATTATTACCTACATGCAAATGCTTTTCTCATTATTCGCATCTTTTTTCTGTGTGTGTGTGTGTGGGTGGGGGGGGGGGGGGGGGGGGGGTCGCAATCGCAGTAAGTAACCTGCCTTAGGTGTGATGGATGGAAATGTTCACAGTAATGAGCTTCTGCAATAACAGGACCCGCAGAATGGAGTAATGAGTCCAGCTTTCCATGCCTGAGAAAAACCCTACGATTAGGCACAAAGCTAATGAGTAAATTATGTACTTTCTCCATCACGGGGCTCAGTTCATCAGGCCCAAGAAAAGCCAGACACAAAGTTTGGCTAATTACACAGAGAGTGACATCAACCTGTGTGAGGCTTTGCACTCAGACAAAACAAATTCCAGCTTTCCGGAACTTTCCCTCCTCCTGGAGGTTGCTTGGTTTTGGAGTCTGATCTTACGGTATACCTCGGTGTGTGCTGTAATAGCATCTCAAGCCTGTCATAAGAGGTAAAAAGAGAACAAGCACAAATTGCCCTTGAGGTAAATTACAGGTCTCTATTGTGTGACTGCTGGTGTTAGTGTGTATCATTAGTGGAGTCAGTACTTATCTCACACAGCGGCGGTGCTGTGTGCTTCTGCTACACTGTGAGGAGGCGGCAGGGTGGGGGGGGCACTAAAACGAGCCCCAAGAGAGGAGAGGAGACAGAGCGCAGCCTTTCCCACGCAAAGGCCTGCCCACTTATTTGTCAAGTTGTTTGTTTGTTTGTTTGTGTGTGTGTGTGTGAGAGAGAGAAAGAGAGAGAGAGGAGAAAAAAAGAAGTGTATGAGTACTAGATTATGTAGTTTATGCATGTGGACACACGCTGTGTCTGTTTACTGATATCTGTGTGTGTGTGTGTGTGTGTGTGTGTACAGATGTGTGAGGACGTGTGTGCAATAGGATGACTGGAAGGGATATGGACTCTCATAAACCTCATTAGTGAAGCCATGAACCGTCTACTGATATATAAACATAGCCTCAGTCCACCAATCAGCAAAGTAACTCTGTTCCACTCATAAATATTGTTTACTACCCTGGCCATCCTCTGAGACTCTACCTGTTTCCTTCCACTGCCTTGCCTATAGTTAGCAGACAGTTTCAACTGTTAGAAGGCACTCCCTCACTAGAGGTATCTTTAGCCCATCTTTAGCCACAATATAAAGTAGGATAATTCCTGTCAGAAAGATCAAATACATTCCTTTCCTTGAGGGTTATGGTCAGATAAGACGAGCCAAACATTAAACAGATGAGAGCTAATACAGAACGCAGGCAGTTTGCAGCCACAGATGAACTGAGAACTCAAAGAACATTGATACAATTAATCTCAGTCTGAAACATGTGTAGAGCTTGATGGTTGGTCTGATACTGTCTGGCAGGGCAGGAGGACCTTTTAGTAACTCCGGATGCTGTTGTGTGGACTAAGAGTAATTATGCAAATGCATCCAGAGAAGAAGGATCTGTCATCTCTCAAACATCTGCCATCCTCAAAGCATATTTCTCAAAGCCACTCAGCTTTTATCAGACACATACACACACGCACTTGCGCGCACACACACACAAATGCATGTACACACACACAGCAGAAACACACAGGAAACAGGGCAGAGAGCCTGGATAACCTTGTCACCAAGCAACAACATTTGCATATCCTCTCTGCTCTCACAAGCACTCCCACTCTCAGATCTTCATCTGATAACATGGTCACGACTTAGGCCAGAAAGAAAAATGACCTCTTCTGATTCCATGAAGTGCAAATGATATTTGGATGTAGAGTACAAATTTGTTGGGGAAAGAAAAGCAACAGCTGCTCTCTAAAATAGATATGATGATGATTAATGACTTCTATTCTCACTCTGCTGTTCATATCCAACACCCTGTTTCTCATATACCAACAATCATGTACCAACAACATGGGTTTTTCTGTTGCATTATGGGGGCTGCTGGTGGTGGTTGTGGGGGTAGTGTACAGGGAACATAATCTGGCAGAATTGTCCAGAAGATGGATTTCGTAGAAGATGTATGTTCAAGATGTATGTTCATTATTATTACTAGTCGTATGTATACAGCGCAATATACTTCCTGTCAAGCCAAACGACAAACCTAACTGTAAGCACCTGCCATGCCCCAAACCACGTCCTTGGACTGGGCTCAAGGTGATGGGTATGAGTAATTCTCCAAACTCAGCTATTCTTTGCCATGATATTGAGCATGCCAGTCAAACTCTGCCGACCTTCCCAACCAACCCCTGGCCACCAGATATATTGAATTCAAGGAGAAATGCCTCTGAAAGGCTGCATATTTCTAGAAGCTTACAGGGATATTGGTTGGAGGGCAACTCTTGCCACAGAAACCACAATATATTAGCAGCAAGGGGAGGGATTTAATCAATGGAGGGTACATACAGACAATATTGTAGCCTTAGCAATCATTTATTTTCTTCTCCCATTGGTTGTAGCCTATGTAAAAACTAGCCATAGGCTACATAAACAGACACAGCAGTGGATAGCCTACTTGGTTATCCAAGGGGGGGGCCCACATGGAGCCTTTATAAACCATGACCCTGAATATCAAAGTGAGGCAGACACTGTCTTGCAATCATTAGGCCTACAGACATTAATTTTCTTAATGAAACCATTTTATGCAAGCTAGCGGTCTCGGTATGAGCGGTCTCGTTGCCATTAGTAACACATCACTATTCTTCTAGAGCTTCATGTTCACCTTTGAGCGTTATTGTCTGAAGGTCCAGCGAAAAGGGGCTTCTGCTGTGGTAGCCTAGTGCTATAACTTTAGCGTCAAGGGAATCCCTCACGCTGTGAGACAGGAGTTCGTCAGTCCCTTGTCATTGTAGGCCTATTGATTTGACCATCCGCACACATGATATAAATTCATAAATTACGGTGGAAGGGAGGTAGGCTACAAGGCCGATTTGCTAATTTCTTCCTGTAACGGGAGGACCTCTTGCTGGGTCTTAGGCTACTGTAGGCTACATGTTGTATTGTTGCCATAAGGGTGGAAAACACAAAACAGCCATTACATTGTGATATGCACTTTCGCACAGAGGAAGATTAGCACAGAAGGGTTTCATATCTGACATAGGCCTACACTCACAGGACAAAATCAAATGTTTCTCCAGTATCCATTATAGTATCCATTATATTTTTAATCTTATATTATATTTATATATATATATAAATTATTATATTATTATTATATTTATATATATGCACTTTCGCACAGAGGAAGATTACAGAAGGGTTTCATATCTGACATAGGCCTACACTCACAGGACAAAATCAAACGTTTCTCCAGTATCCATTATATTTTTTAATCATTTGTACCAAGAATGTAATTAAAATTATCAGTCTTCGGAAGGCCCATTGAGAATAATTTCAGAGGGCCAGGATTTGCACCCTTAGGCAATGAGATTGACTTTCAATAAGAGGGTGCACTTGACAGTAGGCCCCTTACATGATTTAAATTCACAGTTCATAATATTATGCCATATAATTACCCTGTAATGAATTGCATTCATTCGATACATGAGCACTTGCATGATTTCAATCAATCCCTTTTTTCTCTCTTTCAACACATTCATCCTGTTTTAAACGTCCTTTATCCATAGACAGCTCTGGGTGATGTATGCACCTTTTGCGCGGGGGGTGGAGAGGTGAATACTACGGGGTTGTGTGCGCTTCGGTGAATGACGGAGCTATCACCGGGAGTGAGTGCAGGCGAGTGGGGCGAGGGACAAAAAATTAGAGTAGTGTATCTGTGGAGGCAGGGAAGCAGCATATCTCCGCGCTGAGCATGAAAACCAAGACGCACCATAACAAAACAGGATTTTAAGACGAAACGCTGGATTATGGAGGTTTAAACGAGGTTTGACAACACACAATTTGGAATCTGAGATTTTGTAGTTATTGTTCAATAATATGGGGATGGACAGACGGAGACGAGCGTCTCTTGCACTCACCTTGAACTTCATTGCGCTTCTGTTCGCTGTTTCCGCACTTACTACCAGTTATTGGTGCGAAGGAACCCGGAAAGTTGTAAAGCCGTTTTGTACGGGGCCAGTTACTTCGAAACAGTCGTACTGCATTAGGTTTAACAGCTCAAACCTAAACGATACCCGATTGGTACAGTATATTTGGGAAACTGGAGAGGATAAGTTTGTCATGAGGAAATTTCATTCCGGAATCTGGTTTTCCTGTGAGCAAAATGTCAACATGATCGGTAAGAACGTAATTTCGTGTTTGTTGTTGCCAACCTATCTACGTCAATACGTGTGCACCCAAAGTATAGAATACGATCAACATTGCACTAACCAATGTAATTATCCACTCAGGGCATGTTTTTTATGCTTTACCTGTATTATTTGGGCAACTGGATAAACATATTAACCTTATTTTTTCTATCAAGGTTATTTTACTGACAGATAAAAAAAAAATCTCATTCACAACTAACTGTAATGCAACATCTGGTATTTGTCATTAGGATTTTTAATAATAGCCTAATTTTTAATGATAGCCTAATTTGATTTGAAAGTTAACACATTGTCACAATTTAATGCCAGAGGCTACAGTGAAGGAAATACTCATGTGCTGTATGATGCTATTGGATGATAATGAGTTTTTGTATTATTTCCAGGTGAAAAATGCAGAAGTTTTCTGAACATTGCGCCACCCCATGAAAGAGGTAGGCTTTTTATTATGTTGTTAAAAGCTTAGGTTATATTGATGCTTTAAATCTCTCCTTCCATTACTTACATAGGCATTTATCACCTCACAACATTTTATATTTCTGTTTTTGTAGGTTATTCACAAGGATACCATCACACCCAGGGATATTACAGGCAGACACAGTGAATGTATAGAGGGTGTATTAAATATAGGTCATGCGGTCAGATATCCCTCTGTTGAGGATAGCTCAAAAGGATTGGCGAAGGATGATACTGTATTGCTCCCCCTACCAATACACATATGATGATCCTGAAAATGAACGTGAAGCATAGCATCACAAATAACACAGCATACAAATATGAATATTTTGTTTGCAATGCAATTTGATTCGATTCATTGAGTGCTGTCAGTGTGAATATAATTTTGTGGCAAAACTGCCTTTGTTGTCATCTTCTACGATGCCATGTAATGGTGCTAGAAACTGGTCATTATCGGTCTCTTGTCACAGTCCACCCTCAGAATAATGAATGGTCACTGAATGAAAACTCATTCTCAATTCATAACATGTTGCCAGAGATGACTGGGGCTCATTTTAACCTGACACGGCTGCATTCAGCTGAAATGCCATTACACAGTGAGATGAACCTCATTGACCCTCTGGGGGTGCTAAAATGGCCCCATGAAGTCTGCCTTTAAGATGAGGTACAGTTTTACTACTGGGCCTCAATGCAGTAGGTTAATTAGAACTCACTTGCAGTGAGCAGAAAGATGCCCTTGTAGCTCCGGACTCAACACCTGTTCAAATGGGCTTTGCCTGACAGACAGTGTTCCTAATGGCCTGGCCGTTTGAATCCCTCCTTTTAATCCACTTTAAATCCACTCAAATTCCTCGCTGCGTCTCGCTTCTCCTGGTCGAGCTCTTCTCTCATCGCCCCCTGTCCTACTCTGTTCCATACACTCTTTTATTATCATAACATTTACTCTTTCAGTAAATTGGGACTGAAAAACCCTGTCTGAATTACACTGAACAACCGTTTTGGTCATGAAATTAATTGATGCATCGTGTGCTGCCATCTATTTTAGGCTGCTCACCTGACCAGTACATTTACGATTGCCCGATGCATTATTCGGGTTGTGCATTGAGTAGACGGGGCACTATAGGTGATTGATCTGCCTTGAGCGTACATAGCACAACACTAAGAGTGCCATTATGCTTTCTATCATATATGGGAGATGGGAATTTGGGACTTGGAGAGGACCTGTCCAGAATCTCTAAGTGTGGCCACTAACCTGTGATGCATTGAACTGAATGGTCAGGAGAGCTGACGATAGCCCTTGTTTGGCCTTGTCCCGATTTGATCCATCGGTTGGTTTGTCCTCTGTCACACTCATCACACCCAGGAGGACCATTAAGGGGGCAGAGATGTGAGCAGTGTGCTAATGGGCTTGGATAAGGTTATCAGACCCTTGATCAGAATGGCCATAACTTTTGAGCGTCTCTTGATAAACCTCCAAGACTTCTAACACCAAAAAGAAAGAGAAAAACATGGCGGATCGATATCCATTCTCTCACCCTTTGATCTCTCTATCTCCGTCTCTCTGCAGGTGTCCTGTGGCTGTGCATCGTGGCCGAGTGCCTATACATCCTGCTGCTATCCACAGGAGGCATTCTCATGTCCATAGAGGTGTGCCATTTTGGCAGCGTCATTGATGGCCTCAAGCTGAACGCCTTCGCTGCCATATTCACCGTCCTATCAGGTAACATCATCGTTCCCGTGCTTTTTTGGTGGCATTGATAAACTTTGAAATGTTTGTGCTAGTAACTTTGACACTGTAGTGTGAGTAAAGAATATGATGTACATAAGAGCATGGACAATGTGAAACATTTACTTTGTCTGACATGAAACAGTATTTTTACCAACAATGACCCCTCTTGAGTTCTCTATTTTATATTTTTTTGTGGATTTATATTTCATTGTGATGTACCAGAACAAAGGCACAGAGCCAGCATCAGACACACAAGTAGATCAGGTTCTGTTTGTAGAGATAGTGGTGTTTGGGGCGTCAGGGGAAAACTATCTGCAGCTATCTCAGTAGCTGCAGGCTTGACTTTGCCATTCTATTTTCTCAATTTTTTGAGCCATGGTGGCATCAATATAACATCACACGATTTAATACTCTGAGGATGATATCCCTTAAGAAACAAAAAGCAATGATCTCTGCGCCTTTTACATTATATAGGTCATCGTCATAAGTAACTGCCTACAGGTCAAGCAGAAAAACAACAGGGAGACTTGGCTGGAACAAACACCACAGCTCTCGCACATTGCCTTTGCTCTTCATAAGTTCATACAGTAATATTTGTTATCTTTGAATTCATACAGTGCACACAATTATTCTGTAATGTTGTAGCATTGCTGATATCACTGGATGTTAAAGGTGCTCGAAGCGATGTTGGGTAACGTCACTTTTGTTGACGTTCAAACAAAACAGAGAGCTATCTCGCCCCTCCCTCCCGTACAACTGAAACTCTCCTGAATGCGCATCTCATCGGTGATTGGCTGGAACAGTTTGTTATGTTTCTGTTTATGGTCCAGGCTGGACCAGGCTGTTTTTGTTGCCATTTTTGGAGCCTGGTCTGTCCACAGAGACTGCGTTTTTTACAGTGTATAGGGACAGGCAGCTAGCGGATTGTGAGGAGATGTTTGCTGTATAATGTGACAAAAAATGTTTTAGCTTAGAAACCACACAACATCGCTTAGAGCCCCTTAACACAGTTGACAGTACACTATTATAACCAGTGCAAAAATGACTGTAATACCAACTAACACTAAAAGATCCTCAAGTTTGAGAACTCACTATTGTACTAGTGCACTATTGTATGTAAATACAGTATGCTACTAGGTAAATAATGTATAGTTTGACAATTCCAAATTTAAAGCCATTTTATTTGTCAATATCTCTACTGTTCAATTGCTGTGATTGGAATATATACAGTGCTTTTTATACAGTATTAATTTTCTAATACCATATTATAATAGCTTAGAAAAGCCAACCAATCCATCTTCTGTGAACTTTCCATCCACTGGGCAGTAAGTTAGGGCAGTGGCCTCTCAGCTTTATTAGACCAATGTTCCTGCTGCCTGAGCAATGGCTTCTGTCATTTCACATCACAACACATTGATTGGAATTGGATTTGATGTTGTACGTAGATGGCCAGGCAGATGGATCTGGTTGTTCTTGAGTATGGTTTAGCGGAATTTAGTTAATTGATGTCCCTTGATGTGATTGTGTCACTTGATGTGACTATATTTAGAAAACAATTGATTGTTATACATTGTCAACAACGGGGCAGACTGAGGCGGAATCCATAGTTTATTTGCTCTGTCTGGACGGTGCTCATGCAATACAGGGATTTTGACGGTTTATGAAGCAATCGGATTGTCATGGAGATCGCTCTCAGTCTCTCTCTCTCCCTCCCTCTCTCTCTCTTTCTCTCTCTCCCTCTCTCTCTCTCTCTCCCTCTGACTCATTCTCACTATTATTCATGATTTATTTTGTGATGAATCCTGCTGAAATGAGATTCCCTCTCAGCCCGGATGCAGATCAGTCTACAAAAAAAAAAAAAAACTAAAGGTAACTTTTTTTCTCCCCTGTCTCCAGCACAGCCTCTGCTTGCAGATAGTCCTCCCTCTAGGCTCCTTCCCCTCCAGCATTTGAAGGCATCCATTTACAAAATATGGGTCATATTTTTCAGCCCCACCAATATTCCACAGCAGCTCAGGCTGTGTCGGTGTTTAATGAAGTGAGACAGCACTTTGCCGTCGTCAGACACTGTGACTCAGACACGGCGAGAAGTGTTTGACACATTGACTGGGACGGGCTGTAAATACTGGATCTTTAATCTGTCCTGAATTTCCTCTTCAACTTTTTTTTTTTCTACTTCCTGCGTCATTTTTTTTTCTTCCTTTTTCGATCCACTGTGGTGTGACATTGCTTCTCCTCCCTCAAGGTCTGGCTGGTTGATGTTGTGTGGTGTGATGAGAATAAGTTTGCCATCTGGACGGAAGGCAGAGGCACTCACTCATTCACTCTCTTATCCTCTCTCTCTCTCGAGTGCTCTCTTATTCTCTTATCCTCTCTCTTTCTCTCTCTTTCTCTCTCTCTGAAACACACACCCACACACACACACACACACACACACACATACATACACATACACACTTACACACATAAAATCACACTGACACAGCACAGTGACCCTGACACATATACTCCCACAGTGTGTGTATACCCTGCGGTCCTGACTGATATTAATTACTTCCACTCCTGGGATCTGTGCAAGCATGAGCTAATGGAGTTCACCTTGGCTTATTTTACACTGGTTTACCGCTGTGAAGAGTCAGTGAAGTATTACATACTGCAAGCTAAACTTGTGATATTGTGGCTGTGTCTCCTTTGTTTAGTATTTCAGTCAGTATTATAGGCAAGTCTCAGCCTCTGTGTCGCTTCCTGGTGTAGTCTGCCCCCTTGTGGTGACAACTGAGAAACACAGATTTTAGATATTTTATATTGTACACAGCCTAACATAAACAGGGAAACTCTTTTCAAACTTAATTTATTTTATTAACATATGTAATGTATCTGTTCACAATGACCTTGTAAGGAGGATTTATAAGTGTATTTCCCTCTATATCTTTCACTCTTGGGTGACCTTTCTCTAGGCCTCCTTGGGATGGTAGCCCACATGATGTACACAACAGCATTCCAGTTAACCGTTAGTTTGGGCCCAGAAGACTGGAAACCACAGACCTGGGACTACAGCTGGTCATACATGTAAGATTGCCATCGTTTTTTAATGTCTCATTTATATGAACAGAGTGAGAGTGGGGTTTGTAAAGGATATCGCCGATCATGTCCTATCAGAAATCAATAAATGATGGGACTCGAAGTATTATGTCTGTAAACTTTAAAGCCAAAGCTATTATTTTCAACGATTTTGCTGCCAGTCTGGCTACTGTTATATTCCAACCCCAAAACATCTTGTAAAATGTGCAATAAAAACAGAATGTGCAAAAACATTGTGTAAAATGTGAATAAAAACAGAATGTCTCTTAAACTCATATTTAGTTGCAAAAAGGACATAGACAACATATCAAATGTTGAAAATGACAAATTTGACTATTTCATGAAAATTATATGTTAATTTTGAATTTGATACCAGCAACATGTTTAAAAAAAAAGTTGGGACAGGGGTAACAAAATGCTGGAAAAGTTGTGTAATGATAAAGAAAACAAAAGGAGGAATATTTCACAACTAATTAGGGTAACTGGCAACATGATTGGGTATGAAAAAGAGCATCCCAGAGAGGCAGGGTCTCTTAGAAATAAAGATGTAGGGGTATTCATCACTCTGTGTAAACCTGTGTGCACAAATGATGAAACAATGTAATTTTAATGCTTCTTAATATGAAATTGTGAGGTATTTGGGGAGTTCATCATCTACAGGATATAATATTATTAAAACATTCAGAGAATCCAAAGAAATCTTTGCAAATAAGGGAAAGAGCTGAAAAATAAATTGGATGGCCGTGGTCTTTTGGACCTCAGATGGCATCAACACCAGACCTGTTTCCAGACCTTTCATTGTATGGGCTCAGAAAAACCTCTGATAACCATTGTCTATGTGCACAGTTTGATACTCAATTAAAAAACTGCAGCCAAAATTGTAACAGCCAAAATTTTATTGAGACATGATACAGAAAATACCACCGTCTTATCTGGGCCTAAGCTTGTTTAAAATGGACTGAGGTAACATGGAAAAAGGTCCTGTGGTTAGACCAATCAAAATTTGCCATTCTTTTTGGAAATTTTGGACTTATCTGCGCTAAAGAGGAGAGGGCCTATCCAAGTATCCAACCTATCCAACTTGTTTTAGTGCTCAGTTCAAAACCCAACATCTATGACGGTGTGGAGGAGCATTAGTGCCTAAAGCAGTGTTTCTTACTGTAACTGGTGGGTCGGGACCCAAAAGTGGTCGCGGAACTTTTCTGGGTGGGTCGCGGAGCTTGTGGTTCAAAAAAAAAAAAAAAAGAATGCATATTTAAAATGTTACCTTATCAGATCTAATATCAGACCTTTCAGATTGGAAAAAATGGGACAGAAACCCCAGAGTGTGGCATGCAGTGAATTGCTGGCATATGAGAACATGAAACCATCAAAACTAAAATGCCACATAGGGACAAAGCGTCCTTGTCAAAAACAAACCTGCTGAGTGTTTTAAGGTGAGATCAGGAGTTGAAGGCTTCACAAATGTAATGCCAAACATCACCACGGCCATGGGGGTAGCCAGAAATTATCGTGGCTATGCCACTGCTACAGGTATTTTGCATGTCTTACCATGTAGCTCACCATTATCTGTTGGCTTAAATGCTAAAAAATATATATGGGTCGCGACTTCATGAACATGGGAAATAGTGGGTCCCAAAGCCAGACCAGTTAAGAACCACTGCCTAAAGCATGGGGATGGGCTTGCACATTTGGCAAAGCACAATCAATTCTGAATGATGTATACAGGTTTTGAGCAACATATACTGCAATCCAGGCAATGTCATTTCCAGGGAAGACCGTGAATATTTCAGAAAAACAATGTCAAAATTAATTATGCACATAGAAAGAGTATTTCTCCATAGATTAAGAGTCCAGGTGCTAAAATGGCCTTTCTGCAGTCTAGATTTGTCAAATTAGGTGCATAATGGAATGAAAAACATGACTAAGAATACCCCATACTGTTCTTGAAATTCTATATCGGGGGGTAATGGGACAACATTTCATTCTCAAAACTTAAACAACTGGTCTCCTCAGTTCCTTAAACATTTATAAAATTTTGTTAAATGAAGAGGTGAAGCAGCACAGTGGTAAACATGCTGCCATCCCAACTTTTTTTTAAACATGTTGCTTGCATCAAATTCAAAATTAAGATATTTTTGATATGTTGTCTATGTCCTTTTTCCTGCTAAATATGAGTTAAGAGACTTGTATATTATCACATTCTGTTTTTATTTGCATTTTACACAACGTCTATTACATAGATGTAAGAATTTTATCCTTTAGCCTGACGTAGCCAGACTCAATTCTATTCAGAATTTGAGTCTGGGAGGCTACCGCTCCATTGGGACGTGATTATGGGACTCTGCATACAATTGGATAAGCCTATCCAATCAGAGCAACGAAATATGTAAATATAGGAAGAAAAACATCTGTCTTCTCGACAAATGCCCCAATTGCTGTTTTCTGTTTGTTTTTTAAAGTTATTGCACACTCAATATCTTGTTTATTTTATTTTATTTATCCTTTATTTTACCAGTTGAGTCCCAATGAGATATTATATCTCTTTTTCAAGGGAGCCATTGGTTCACAAAACTAAAAAAGTACACTAAGAACAAGAACAGAAAGGTATACAACAATGACCAGACAGGACAACAGAATACAATAATGACAGGTCCAGACACAACAAACAATAGGATAAATAACATTTAACAACAGACAAATACATATATACATGTAGACAAAAACAAAGGGAGAAATAAAGAGGAGAGGGTTATTGGAAACGATGCAGTGCATCTGACTTAAGTGTCTTAAGTAAATGGAGAGTTTGTTTTATTATTGAAGGAGGTTCCAATACCAGGGGGCAGAGTAGCTAAAAGCCATCTTTCCAAGTTCTGAAGCAATGCGTGTTATGATAAGGTGCAGGGTTATTGGTTATTGTATTTACTGTGATTCCAGATTAACTTGTAGACTACAACAGACGTGATAGTGAAATCTAAACATGTAGCTTCTCTTGGGACAGGCTTTTTCAAACAATATCAACTCAAGTGCACTCAGGTGACATGAATGACTAGGCACCGTTGCTCATCTGTCCATCATTGTACACTGTATTGAACCGCTCTGGTGTGGGCTTAGAGGTTTCTTAAAGCTGCAGTTGGCAAGTCTGACAGATTGAGAGGACTGGACCAGACTGCACCAGACTGTGATTGACAGTCAGATCTCACACAGCCCTGTTCTGATTGGACCAGAAGAACCAGGAGCTGTGGATTTTTGCAAAACAAATAACTAGGTGGAGGTAGAAGTGCAGGTTTTTTTCTAAAACAGGCTGATTTATGTTGTTCTGTTGGAGCATAGTGTTTCAGTAAATATGATCTAAAAAATCTTGCCAACTGCAGCTTTAATAGAGTGAGGCGAGACTGAATTTCCGGACCTCAAATTTTGTGGGTGAGGCAAATTTGGGCTGACTTCCAGGCAGATATCCTTACTAATCACGCACTCTATTGTTTCTGTTCGTCAGACTAGCATGGAGCTCCTTCACTGCCTGCATGGCTTCTTCCGTGACTACCATCAACCGCTACACAAAGACTATTCTGGAATTCAAGCACAAACGCAAGAACATTGAGAAGAACCTGAAGATCAAGCAGAAGCTGCTGGACCTGGAGTCCCCAGACCAGGTGTGGGACATGTACATCAGCTCCGTCCCCAGCTCAGCCGCCGAGGAGCTCCTGGACCTGTCCAGCTCGGGACGCAAGCTCTCCAACAACTCCGTCTTCCTGGACCTCAACGATCTGCCCGACCACCACCACCACCACCACCACCAGCAGCAGGTGGAGGAGTATTGCTGAGGTTTCGCCCCTCAAACAGAAGAGGCCTGCACTGGGTGTCTAGTGCTGCCATTCCTCCCTCCCTCGTCCGCCGCACCAAGCTCCACCCTCCTCATCCAACTACTGCAGCCTGCCAGCAGAGGCCTGAGTGTCCTGTTCTCTCACAGTAAACAAATCTGATCTCCATCTCTCTCTCTTTTCTCTTGAAAATGGGCTATGTTGTGACCAAAAAAGACTGTGTTGTCAGTGAGTTTCTGTCATCTCTGTCTGTTTGTTTGTTTGTTTTGATCATGCACATACATGCACAGTGTAAAGATGGGAGTAGCTGACCTTATTGGACATTTATGTATTTATTTCTTTTCCTTATCGCATCAATTCAAATGCATTGATACTGTGAAAATACAGAATATGGTGAATAATATCTTCACAATTTACTTTCCATATCAATAGATATGATCCTGTATTAAGTGTAGAGGGTCAGCTTGCTGCTCAGTCATTAGCTAACTGCTGATTCACGCTTCCCTCTAAACCAGACATTCCGACATAAAAGCCATTGTGTTTCCTATTCAAATTCAAATGGAAGGCATGGTTTTCCATCATAAGTAATCCTACAGCGCCCTCAGCTTCAGTCTGCAAGAGTCCTGCTGTGTGTAAAATGTATTTAGTTACAGTCACCATGCTGAGTGCCTTTGCTTGTTATATTGATCTACTTTTCAGAGTCGTTTCAAACTGCATGATGAATATCATTGATAGCTTTAGTCTCTGAGCATGTTTTGTAATATGCAAATGTAACTAATTCTAATTCCTCTAAGTCCTCTTTTGAATTTGTCTAATTTTAAATCAGAGAACATTTTTTATCTCGGGTTCAACTGCCAAAAGACAAGCTAATCCTTTCTTGATACTGTGCGGTTTTGTTTTTTCTTGTGTTACCTAATTGTGTGATTTATGATGTTTGTAACAGATTGGTCAGTGCAATTGCTTTTAGAGCTAAACACACAAATGTGTACCCTAAGAGGGCATATTAAGGCGTATATTGAAATACTTGCAAATTAGGTGGTTAGAATTCACTTCATGAGCTTTCAATGTTTCATGTATGTGATTTTTTCTTTTTGTAATTTCAAGCCCTTTTGCTCTTTGTTACTACACTTATTTTGGTAAAAAGTAGACCACAATAGGAATACATGTTGTTTTGCTCATTGTACAGATCACTCATTTCTTTTGAATACTAGATGTTATGAGGCTATTGATGTTGTTATGGAGAGCAGAGTTGCATGGATCTTAAGCCTTTTGAGCATGTTCATTTGATATATTTGGGGACCATTTTGCTGATAATTAGACTTAAGCTTTACCCTAAGCTATATAACCTCTCAATAAGGCACATCATTGACAGATAAACATATGTTCATGTTACCCATAATACTTACTGATTGAGTGGGCCCTGCTTGTCCAGTGTGCAGAAACGATACTCAGTTACAGGGGTTGGGCAAAGTAATGGAAACATGATTTGCCATTGAGTTATGCTTCCCAGAGCTAGTTTTTTTTAGACACAATTCATCTCGAAACGTTTATCTACGTTTTTGTTAACAAGGCCCCAGCCATCAGCACTCCAACAATGTGTTTTGTCTTTAGAAGTCTGAAAGGTCATAGGCTACAGTTTTACATTTACTGATGCACAGATTAAAAAAGCAAACATACAGGAAGGATGTCTGCTGTGCATATACCGGTGCATAAGATTTATTTTCCAATTGGGACTAAAAATGGAATTTTCCAATTTCCTTTTTTTTTGTCCAATCCCTGTTTATATCTGCATTTAGTCTATCTCTATCTGCATTTAGTCTATCTCTATCGGATCTCATATTCTGCTTTATTGAGTTGTTAGGTTCTCTAGTTCCCCCTAGTGCCCACTATTGAAAATGACAACCAACAAAAACATAATTCAGGTGCTAAATTGTGCTGAAGTGCTAAATTAAGTGCTAAATTGAGGACCTTAACATACTTTACTACAAACAAGATTTTTTTGGTCTTTTTCACAGTCAAACATATATGATTAAAATAGTTTGTATTAGTGGTTAATATGATAGTGGTGTGTCCATTTATTGTATTTGGGGCTTATTACGTATAGCCCTACTGATTGCATATCAAAAGTTTGCCTTTGGCTGAGAAGAGGTCTGGAACCGAAAAGCTATTGTGAGCTTGCAGGCCTACATTTTTTTACCACAGCTTTCTTTTTTTATTTTAAAAGCCTTGTCCGTTGCTGAATTCTAACGCTTGTAGCATTGCCCAGGCTAACATTGCGTCAGGTTTGTTTTTTTGTGTGTCTCCAAGTTCAACCTATCCACATGGGTAATGTTGTGAGATATGGACCCCAGAGTGTTGGGTGGAGATTAAAGATATACATTTTGATATCTACTGTATGATTCTGTTAGAGAATCGGATCCCTTTCTTGTCAGCACTGACATGACGACATATTTCAACCTCCATAAGGCTGAATCATGGGGATGAGTACAGTTTTTCCTGAATAAATTTATAAATCATTTTATGAAGAATTACTGAGGAGTTATTTTTGCCAAACAAACTGTTTACAGGGAGTTGTCGTGCTAGATAAGGTAATATAATTTAAGATGTAGGAAATGTATAATGTTAAAAGTATGATAATGATTATTTATTTGTAAACACTGTTCTGTAAAGCAGATAATAAACCTGCTGTTGCTTCAAGTGTGTGTTTGCTTCTTGATCACTGGAAGAGTACATTCTAAAAAATGGGAGCGGATGAAATTAAATATGGTTTTCATTGTCAGTGCAAAATGTGGTCTGATGACTCAAACTCACAAGCATGTTGCATCGTCCTTCCTCAAACCCATGGAAACTTGAATATAATGCTTAGCACAGGATTGTTACTCTTTCAAACCCCTGGACATATTTTGTCTGTTTGTTGCAACATTACGTAGCGGTTCCTCTTGGTGAAAATCACATATTTAAAATGTCCTCATGGTGGCACATCTGTCACATTTGGGACACTCAAACTTCCCATGTGTGATAAATTGGAGTGAGATTCCTGTCAGGGATAATCAGCTCTACAGCTAAAAATATATTTTGGGTCTATGAAATAAAAAACAGGCATTTAAATGAGTCTTATAAGAACAGTAACAGCATGTCCTCTAGATGTCTCCAAAGTGCCATATTTACCCAAGTACTGAAACTGCCTCTACCGCTATTTCTCTCTCCTGCCACAGTGATTCGGTACAGGCTCCAGATCAAAGACTACATGGAAGCATTAACACTACCAAAAGTTTGGGATTACTTAGACATTTCCATTTCACACAATTATAGACAGAATACCAGCTGAGATCAGTTGCATTGTTTTTTTTATCAGGGCAGCAGTTTTCAGATTACATTATGTGCTTAAATAATTGCAAAAGGGTTCTCGACTGAAGGAAATGGCTGATCTTTAATGCAATATCTACATTGCCCATTATCAGCAACCATTCATCCAATGTTCCAAAGGCACATTATGTTTACTAATCTGATCATTTTAAAAGGCTAACTGAGAAAACATTGAAGAACCCTTTTGCTATTATGTAAGCACATGTAATCTGAAAACTGCTGTCTTGATTAAAAAACAAAATGCAACTGATCTCAGCTGCTATTCTGTTTATAATAGAGTGGAATGGAAATGTCTAAATGACCCCATCTTTTGACTGGTAGTGTATTTGTATTGATGCTATTACTGTTTTATCTTTCTGCTGTATTTTCTTTTCAGTCTGGTTTCATTTAATATTATGTGTTTTCAGCCTTCTTTTGCCATGGTTTATTACCTCAGGTCAGGTAATGTTTTTGTCATCTTATACTTAAAGTTGTATTGACATTTCTAATCATTATCTTCTTCAAAGCATGTGTTTTGTTCAATTTATTGCTGTAGCCTAATGATAAATACCAGCATCCAATGGTTTAATGGTGCGCATCCAACTCTTCTGCATGTCAACATACCAGATCTCCACTGGTTTTATTTATTTACATATTGCATCTTTATACACTTTGTCAAGCCACCTTAGCAATTGAAAAAAAAAAGTGATTACCAGATTTTTCCAGAGGGTGGCGCACTTACACAAAGTCCCCATCAGCGAGCCCACATACACACACAGCATCAAACTCCCATAGCACAGGCAACACACACAAGCAGCTACAAACACAACTGATTGTTTCAAAATAATTTAATTGCTTCCTTGGAGGCTATGTCTCAAAGCTAGTGCAAATATCATGCAGGAAAATGGCTCTAGAGCTTGTCAGGTTTATTTGTAGATCTTTAGATATTAACAGTATACTGGGCTGTAATTGCACCATCCATAAAAGAGGGTTTGCATTGTTCTCCCTTGTAGCTGTACAGCATATGCAGGCCCTATTGTTTTCCATTGCCATATTTTGATTGATTTGGTTCATTGTTCTCATTCCAGACAATAAACAGGCTAAAAAAGTCGAAATAGGACAAAACCAAATTTTGAAGCGCGGGTACTGTGTGCATTTGGTTTTCTGCTTCCAGGGCTGCTGAGTGGGTGGTTGTTTTCAGGGACAAATGCATGATTTAAACACATAACCTTATGATGTCTTGGTGCATCATTGTAAGCATAGCGCATGTGCTGCTGATTGGTTTCTATTCCATGTTAATGCCACTGTACATATGTAGTCCTAAAAACATATCTTAATCTGAACCTAAAAACATATCTTAATCTGAACCTAAAAACATATCTTAATCCGAACCCACTATGGCTGATAGAGTGAAACACTAAAGACAGAGTTTGAATAAAAAAAAAATGAATCTGTGAATATGTGTGAATATGAAGGTTTCACTCCCATTGCAGAACAGAAGGCTTCCGGCACATAATACTCTCAGTGGTTTTGCAAAAAACACCACAACAAAATTATGACATAGCATAGCAGATCCTGGTCATCTTTTCCATTTTTTGTTTCTTCTCTTTTTTTGTTCGTATTTTTTTTTCTTTTTCATTTGCAATCGTTTAGCTTGTGCCAAACGGCAGGAAGTGGAGTGAGAATGCCATCCATCAGCGAACGAAAGCACCGCTGATTAGTTTCTGTTAGTGACAGCTTTGGTGCCAGCACCGCGGGTCTCTGGTGAAAAATAAAATGATAATCTTTCAGCCAACAGCTATTTGTCACTGCTCGGAAACAATGTGCTGTCTCAGGATATTACACTTGACTCACTTTAGCCCGGCATCCAAAACATATTAAAAATCATAAAATTCAGTTTCCATCTCGAGGCCAGCACTCAAGTGGCATTGAATTATCCATTATCCTCCTGTCTAATAAGAGTTTATAGTCACACAGTCGCTGCAGCCGGGAGCCACAAATGCAGCCGAGAAATTAGATGAATATTTTGGAGAAGCGGGTTCCATTCCAGGATATTAAAGAATCAGTCACTGCCAGCCAAAGTCCTGCCCCGCCATTTGGTAGAACCGCAGGTTGTGGGGCTGATAGAACTCCCGCAGCTTCTGGATGACTGTCGGGTCGATCCGGGGGTGGATCCGTCCCTTGGTCTTGCCCAAGCAGTGGGGTTTGCTGCTCCCCTCGGGTTTCTTGAGGCAAGGGAAACCCTTGGTCTTGTTGAAGTAAAAGTGCTTGTCGGTGACGATGCGCTGAAGGCCCAGGAAGTCCTGCACGCGGCCCAGCTCGCCGGCCGGGTCGCTGATGAGCCGCTCCCCGTGGACGAAGTGGATCTGCGAGAGCGGGAAGTAGGCGA
>NC_055980.1:11715751-11813251 GCF_018492685.1 Alosa sapidissima | reverse complement strand
GTGTGTGTGAGAGAGAGAGGGGGGGGGGGATTTAACCCAGTCATCTATTTCTGGGCATGCCTGTCATTAATGGCCTAGTCAATTGTAACTGTGCCCTGTTCACTTCCAGGACACATCCATCACAGAGCTGCCCCAAAGACACCACCCAACCTACCCCACCCTCCCCCGCCTCCCCGGGGCCTCTTAATGAGGACTGAATTACAAACAAACCGTCTAGGCCTTATGGTGATTTCATACAATACAGTGCAGACAGCACCATCACCATTGCACCACACACCTGGTCTGCATGGGCAAAGCCATCTTTATAAACATCCTACAGAAAAATGCTGGGGGTTGTGACCATGACCGTAAGATAAGATAAGGGAAATAAGTTGTTGGACAACTTCCACTTATGTCAGCCACTTATGTTTCACTCAGCCAGCTCAAATAATTAAAAATAATATTTTTAATCAAGACATATGTACTGATTTGTTTACATGTGAAGGTGTATTTCTTGACTTGAATAAGCCCATAGAGTTTGTACAAGAGTGTATTACTAAGAAAACTGAAACTTCTGTATGGTAATAGTTATGCACAATTCTTCAAAACAGTATTAGTAAACCATTCCATTAGAAATCTACACTAAAATGTTTTAATCAGTCCTAATAAAATTCTAAAAAAACTGTCTACTTGATCTGCCAGCTGTGTTCCATCACAGTAGTTTAGTGACAAAAACAATTCCCATAAGAGATACTCAACTACTGAGTTCCTCTGCATTCATCTATACTGTAGGTGAAGGGCATGCAGATTTTACAGCCACATCTAATTCATTTGCATGCTAATTATAACACTGTGTTTATACATATACGCACACCATGTTAAATGTCAATCCCCTAACCCCCTCAGCCCTAGAAAGGAAGAACAGCTTCAATGAGCATGAATTTAAACACCAGCTTTTCCCTTTTTTTCAAGACGTCCTCATGAATTGCAAATGCTGTGCTTGCCGTGTTTTGACATCCGATGCAACATCGACTGACCACATTGCAGCTTCCTTCAAGTGACCTTGAAGTATTTATAGGAAAGACGGCTAGTAGCAGAAGGAGAAAAAAACACTAAGGTACACTATCACATCACAAGGCGAAGGCTCAAAAGAAACCTGAATCTCCTCTCTTTTTTCCTCTGTTAGTCTCCTCTACACAACCGGTAGCTCTGGATCAATATATTGAAGCATTTTATTTGCCACACCAATGGTAGAAAAAGCACACCTTAGGCAAGGGGACACAATTTAGTGATTATACCTCCCAGTCTGGGTGAAGGAAATAATGGTTAAAGGAAAAATGAGGTGTCCTGTTATTTCTGTCCTGTTGTTAAGTTTTTGTCCTCAGTGTTCCTATATAGCCCCCTCTCCTCTCCATGTCGCCAGCATAGCTGTAACGTCCCAGTGGGATATTGATGGAAAGGCACAATATCTCCACTAAGTGCAGATTTATGCCGAACGGACGCCTCTCGAGAAAGTGACAGTAGTCAGAGCAGAAACATGACCTCGAAGCCTCGACGCGGATTATGCCACGGCAGGATAAAGCCTCTTGCTAATTGTAATGTAATCTGCACTGACCTAAGATAACTGGTTTAATGCTTGCATCAACTCAAGGTCAAGCTTGGGGCCAATCAATTGAAGAAACACTATCTGGATAAAACTTTCCATTCACACACACACACACACACACACCCCTACCTAACGCACACACACACATACCAAACACATACTTGTGCACACTCAAACACTATCAAACACACACCACCCCCACCATTGAATTTGCTGTGTGAAATCCCCTCTAAGCTTCTCTTCAAAGTTTGACCCACTGAAAACAGTGTGGGGAGGAACACATATTTTGTCTTCAGAGGACCACAACATCACAAACACCGCGGCTCACGAGACCAGACGGTCCACGACAGGCAGGCCTGGACCTCCGTGTGCTTAGCATTTGGGGTCACTCCCTGGGACGCTCCCAATATGAAGTCCCCGCGACACATCATTATGTGGCGAGGAAGAGGAGGTCTGGGTTAAAGATCAATTGACAGGTCTCACAGTCATGTCAACAGCCCTGGCTGTCGTGCTGTGTTGTCCATCTGGCCCTGGAGTGTGGACAGTCTGCTCACACCCAACACGCCGGGCTCCATTGAGTGGGACACCAGGGAGGGTTGTGCTGGCTTGACATTACTAGACTAACATACGAGGGGGGGGGGGGGGGGGGTGCAAAGACACGCATTAAATGCAATACAGGATTCTATCAGGAGGAAAATGACATCAGTGGTTGCATGATTTGCTGTTTAGGTAGGGAAAAAAATTTACTGCACATTAAACAGGAGTGTGTGTGTGTGTGTGTGTGTGTGTGTGTGTGTGTGTGTGTGTGTGTGTGTCTGTGTGTCTGTGTGTGTGTGTGTGCTTGTGTCTGTGTGTATGCATGTGCTGTGATATTTAGGATGTCCCTCTTTCATCTGGTTGGAATATAACTAAGTGTGAATTGACCAAACAATCAATCAAGCTTAAAAGGTAAATAATTGGATTCCACCTAGCCCCAGGACCGTTCTCTAGGCGATGATGGCAAATGGGGCATAAAATCTATTGAAATGGCTTTATTTGAACAGCTGATGTCTTTCTAGAGAGCTTTGTGATTTATCTTGCCAATGAAAATATAAAAAATCCTTAAGAGATGAGAATCATTTCTACTGACAGACAGCACACTGTGTAAACATCTAGGGGGGTCTAAGCAGTATTGATAGTGCCATACCAATTCAGCAAATAGAGGACCTAATGAGAGATACATTGTTCAGTCAGGATGACACAATTGTTTATATTTTGCCTGCAGTTGTGGTTTGTTGCCTTCATATGATGGAAATGCATTAATCTAACTTCCAGTCTCATGTTGACAATCCACCCCCTTCTCTTTTAAGCTTGGGGAGAGCATTGCCATACAGTGGCAATGGAGGTAAAGATACAGTGTAAAGACGAACAGTACAGTTCAAGCTCAACTAGCACTGGATGTCAAGAGTGTTGGCTGTCCCCGGCAGTTGTCAAACATCTGGCAGCAGCTCCAAAGATGATTAACACTGAGAACTTATCCAGGCCTTCCACAGATTGTGGGGGCCAGATGGCTATCTCGCCTACAATGAAACGTACTTGGAGTGTGCTTAAGACTATACAGTAGCTACAGAAACGCATTTGGAATATTGATGTTTTGATTGACACACATTCACCCTAAGCCCCCTCTAATAATAATGTAGATGACACACAGTAGACTATGTGTTATATACATTTCCGTATGATGATTATCATTTTAAAAGACTTTTAGGTGACCTCGCGTGTAATATACAACTGATTATTACCTGTACCAGTCTAATCCGCGCGCGTAATGTCTGTCGAAGAAATGTGGCTCCGATCCAAGAGCGCGAATGTCCGGGTGCAGCCTCAGAAATTCCAAGAGAGCCCTTGTGCCTCCTTTCTTGACTCCTATGATGAGTGCATGTGGAAGTCTCCGAGTCGCTGTCCAGTCCTTTGCCGTGCTGTTAGTTTCCAGCACCGGTGAGCCTCTGGTGTCTTCCAACGTCCCATAAGAGGAGGTTGTTACTTGAGGAAATGTTCTATTTCTCTCGTCGTACCATCCTGTCAGAAGCAGTTTGTTCACACTGTTCAAATCTGGATTTTCTACCAAGTCCGAATTACAGCAGCCGTTAAGAAAGTAGAAGAGATAGACGCACACTACAGCGAAAGAGAACATGACTACGAGTTTGTGTACAAGTCTCCGAATGTCTTGTTTGTGGTTATGAAAAGTTGCCATTCCTTCGATTGCTCGCCCGAGCTGCCCATACTCTTCAGGGCAAACATCGCAGTGTATAATGTAGCAGATGACCAACCGATTCTGAGAGGGGTCCGTGCAGCAGAGGTGATGCCAACTCTGCAGAAGTCGCCGGTGAGCGGTTTCCCCTCTCCGTGCGCATCATTACGAGTTTCTGAGGTCCGCCAGGCGCTCGGCAGTCTCATTCCATGGTCAGAAAATCAGTTTCCATCTGCCCGCTATACACCCACACACTTGCCCTCCCACACCCCACAGATACCGGGTTTTTAATATCCCTTTGCATCCGCGAAGTGATGTTTCTCTCCGCGATTACCCGCTGTCGCCATATGGGTCCCGGGAGAGTTCCTGTCCTGGAACCGCTCCTGCTCATTCATGAAAGAGCGCTCAGCATCCATGCCTTCCAAACTGCCTATGATTGGAGGGTCATGGCCGAAGGCGGGTTTAATTTCACTGTACTTATTGGGATAGGAGATGGATTTGGTTTGGTACACTGTGCACACTGCACACTCAAGCACTTTTCTGCATGACTTGGACTAAGACAGACACGACTTCAGAGTGTGTGTGTGTGTATATATACAGTGTAATTAAAATTAAATCAGTTTATTGAGTGCCATCCAGTATTACCAGGTTTGTGGAGAGATACATAGCCTACCCTGTCAGATGCATTAACAGATCTGGAATTTTAAAAGGGTCTTTAAACGCATAGCACTCATGGAATACGTTCAAAAGGTTATTCTATCTAAAATATTTGTTCATGGTTGACCTTGAATGTATAACTTGTTAATTCACTAATGAGTTATATTAGCAGTAATAGAACATAGTATTCAAAAGTATAGACAGAGACAGAGTATTCAAAAGATAAAATCCAGTTATATGGTCAACAGAGCATACCTGCAATGTAAAACATTTTCTCTATCTCAGAGTAGTTACCGACTGGACAGCACCATGAAATTTAGTCTTCCTTGACTCCAACCAATGAGATTAAGGCAAAAGCCTCCTTATCACATAATTGGTTTATAGTGATGAATTAGCCCACATACCCTACTTTTGTCTAGAAAGCAGCCATCACCAACTTGTACATTGCAGGGAGTGACTTTTACTTACCACCAATGACTGCTCCAGGTATATCCAGTAGGACAGTAGTTTCACTTCACAGTGTGTTCACTGTGTGCTCTGTGTGTTCACTAATTCACGGATGGGATAAATGCAGAGACCAAATTCCTTGTATGCGCAAGTATACTTGGCCTAGAAACCTGATTTTTTACATTTACAGTAGGACATTACTGTATATATATGGAATGCATAATTGTACCCTGTTCTCATAGCATTCAGCCATTGCATACAGGCAAATTAGCAATGGATTTCAATTTAATTCTACAAGTACATGTACATGTGCTGCAAATTGATGACAAATTAGAGAAAGTAAATAAGAAAATAGAATGACAAAGGTGTTTGAACTCAACGTCAATGTGCCCATAAAAAGCAAAATAGATAAAGTGTATACAGTTGGGTTGGAGTCTATTTTATTGATGGAGGCACTTCATGGTTTATGGTTACAGCAGAGAATCAGTTGTGATGATCTGTGCTGGCATTATGTTTTGCTAGATTTATCCCTGCTGTTCTGCTGGACCAGATGTGACCAGTGTCAAAAGGTCAGATATGCCTTCGCCTCCATAATAAGAATGACATTAACGGTGAGCAGCAGCCCCCTCAAACATCTCGACAGCAGTTCATCAATAGAAAAGGTTGAGGGTTGTGTCTGTGGCATTTCGGTTGAAATTGAATTGAAGAAATCATATTGATATTCTGTGGGAACTCTGATCTGCCAATAGCACGTATCCCTTCCATTTTAATTGTTTCATTTTTTTCATCCTTTTGAGATAGTTACTCAGCAGACCCTCTTCCACTTCCCCAATTATTACATTACATTTGGCTGACACTAGTTGAAGAAGCACAAAGTACATCTCATCCATTTGTACTTTTATCCATTATCCTCAGATTCACTGAATCTTCCCTGGGTGATTTCTCTGGTTATTTAATGGAACTGGCCTGCACATATTTAAAAGAGTGATGTGACCGAATTATTACCAGCTTTTATGTAACCACATTCAGGCTCCATTTCAATAAAGTGTAATGAGTAATCAGACTGCAGTTAATACCTGAACCGCACAATCCATGACATTGGAATATTACGTATTCATCTGAGGGCGAAGAGAAGGCCCTATTATTGAGCGGATTTCAAGATGCATCCCATAATCTCTGGCCAAGCCAGGCTATACTGTGATTAACAATGTTATGCTTTGTTTCTGCATTGCTCAGGTTTATCCATTTAATGTGGGAATAAAGAGGGGGGGGGGCTGTTTATTTAATCAATTGCACTTGATTCCAGGGATCAGTGGAAAGGTCAGACGAATTGTCTCAAGTTATTGCATGCCTTTTGTGAGCAGCCTAGGAGCAGATTGTTTGATGATGAAGTAGCCGCCTATAAAAATGTGACCCAGAGGTCAGGGACGACGAGAGGCACAAATGATTTATTATCCAATGGGGGCCAAAACAATGTTTTCATGAAACCGTAATGAGACCTAAGGTAAAATTAAGTGCTCACAAGCAATCCTGCACTGTCAGACCTAGGAAATAGCTATAAACACATTTTGTTGCCAGAGTGGCTTTGTCTTAATAACTATTTATTTTAGCATGGACAACCAGTTTGTTTCTCCTCTTGTTAATGCAAATATGGTCAATAATCATTTGCATGAGTGACTGAGTAGAAATTAGCAGTATACTGAAGGTTTAGCTGTATTGAAATCTTCTGATGAATCTTGAGACATAATATTTGTGATCCATTTATAATTACAAGGCCTTCATGTCATGTCATGAAATTCATACATTAATTTTAAAAACACTATGACTTATAGATTGTCTATCAATCTTGAAGATCTAATCAGCAACCAGTGCAGATTAATTTCTTTGACTTCTGTTTTATACAGATATCAGAACATGCAGAGAAAAGCCTAGGATAACTGCAATCAAACCTAAAGAAATAATTACATAAATCAAAGTGGTGCAGTATCAGATTGCTCAGATCAGATTGCTCCTTGCAACAATAATCAGGTAAGCTTTGCGTTAAACTCTCTCTCTCTCTCTTTCTCTCTCTCCCTTTTTGAGTCACACACACACACACACACACACACACACACACACACACACACAAATGCACACAAAACCTCTTATGTGATGCCATAATGAGGCAGCTGAATAATGGGGGTTGCGGTTGGATCTAAATCACAGCAATCAGTCAGGCCCTGCCATCTAATCAGGAAGAATACAAAATGAGCAGGTCCAGGTATGCTAATCTATAAAAAAGTATTATAGAGCTAATATAAAGCACAAAAATAGTCTAACATTCCTTTGCCCTGACTGAAATTTATAATATAAAGGGTTCATCATCATCAAGCATTATTGTGACTTTGAATGCCAGACAGAGAAAGAGTAGCCTTGTGAAATATCCTTTTGGGGTATGCAGTAAAGTACCAGATCAATAAAAGAGCACATTAGCGTATCCAATCTATCCCTAAGCGGGGATCAAATCCACAATTTCAGCATTGGAGTCAGACACCTTAACAATTAATCTCAATGGTCTGGAAGCCTACCTGACTGCCAGTTTGATTTTTCAGCGGTGAAATTTACTGTGGAACTTCTCTGAAGCACTGAAAGTCTTGCTTTAACTGCAATGCTGCCGATATCTTTATGTGGTCTCCAATAAAGTCATAATGTCCATTAGAGTTTAAATAAAGTTACGTGCAAAATTAGAGGGGGATATATTTTTCTATCTCCATACATATGCAAAACCCTACTAATCAAAGTTTACTATGCATGGAGCAAGGTCCTGAACATCTAATCTGTAATTACAGGGGCCATTGATAGCCACAGAAGAGGTCATCCTCCAAGTTCCAAGCCTATCATCCCTCACTCTTTGTGCTCAGATGCTCTCTCTCACACACACACATGCATAAACACAGACACACACACACACACACACACACACACACACACACACACACACACACACACTCATAAACAAAAACACACACACACACACACAAATGCACAAACACACACATGCATAAACCTAGACACACGCACACACATAAACACAGACACAGACACACACACACACACACAAATCCACACACACATACAAATCCACATACACACCCTGCCCTGACACCTTGCTGGGCTGTAATTGTAATTGAGTACCCATGTGGACGGAGCTGTTTGGGGTTAGTTGTGGGCAGACGGCTTGCCAGATGACCCCAGTTTAAGGCGGTGTTGGAGGTGAGAGCCTGATCAGAGCAGACACTCAGAGGGATAAGCCCTGCTTGCTCTACATGTGGCCTGCGTGGATCTGAGTGACAACACTCACGCTGAGACCTCCGAAGAACGAGACACACCCATCCACTAACCATTGCTTACTGTAACTGTGCTGCCTCTTTTCTGTGGTGTTATTTTCTTTGGTATTATTTATAAAGGGTTTCTTAAGCTGCGTCAGAAGTGCTTATATTCACATTATCAGAAAATAACAGAACTGTGGTGCATGTGGAACTAGGAGAACATATGTTATTGGAGCTTCTGCAGACCATGAGCCGAGCTCCACATCCTCTCTACATTCTGCAGCATTTCTCTGCTTCTGACCTGACAAGGATTTGTTACGAAATGATTTCTCAAGCCTTTTAAAGCCCTTTGTCGCAAGAGGGAACATAAACAGAACATTTCTTTTAAAAAGTTGATACTTTAAAGGGGAGTTACGCCACATGTCTTAAACCAAAGTCCTAAAGTTTGAAGAAACATTTGCTCCCAGAAAGCATGCCTCTCGAGCTCTCTTCTCCTCTCGTAAGCTTCTTTGGGCTGACATAAATACCTTGTGACATCCAAGTCTCGGCTTTTGACTCCAGCCAGGCTGGAAGACAGACTGTACGCTAATTGCTAATGCAGACTCTGATCACCTCTAATGCTGCTGTGGCATTAAGCTAGCGTGGCATGCTAGCGGGAAGCGTAATCAACCCCGCTTATCCACGGTTCTGTGAAGTGCGATAACACCACAGGTTAAAAAGGCCAGATTCGGTGAGGGGAGGTCAATGGCTAATTAAGCCGAGTGTACGTTACATGTTAGGTGGATCCCTGCTCTCACTCTCACACCACCCTGTAAGGTCTAGTTGTCAAACAGACAGCAAGGCTGGCTAGCTGGAGCACTGCTTGGATGTTGACATGTCTTGGATGTTAGGGGCAGCCATGGCCTACTGTTTAGGGCTTCGGCTTGAAACCGAAGGGTTGCCGGTGCGATCCCCGACCAGTAGGAAAAATGTAGGCGGGGGAAGTGGTTGAGCACTGCTCTCCCATGCCCACATCCACGGCTGAAATGGCCTTGAGCAAGGCACCTAACACCTCAATGCTCCCCGAGCGCCACTGTAGCAGGCAACTCAATTGCTCCAGATTAATGTGTGCTTCACCTCACTGTGTGTTCACTGTGTGCTCTGAGTGTTTCATTAATTCACAGATGCAGAAACCAAATTTCCCTCACGGGATCAAAAGAGTATCTATACTTATATACTATACATCCAGCT
The DNA here is from genome assembly GCF_018492685.1 of Alosa sapidissima. Taxonomy (NCBI): domain Eukaryota; kingdom Metazoa; phylum Chordata; class Actinopteri; order Clupeiformes; family Clupeidae; genus Alosa; species Alosa sapidissima. The sequence continues at coordinate 11,803,794 of NC_055980.1, read as the reverse complement.
CCTGTCACCTACCTGTCCTCCCATCTGCCATGCGTTAACATGAGTCTGATATCAGCACAAATTTCCTCCATGCTTCACAAAACATCTCAGCCTGGATGATTGGGAGTTGTTGAAGGACTTGGAGGACTAATCCTTCATTTGGACACAGGATCTCGATTATAATTGTAACAGAAATGATTAATGATCCCCCACATCTCCCAACCAAGCAATTTGAGGGGATCAAAGTCAGACTCTAGATGCCCTTCTCTTCATCACGGTGAACTAGCTCATTGTGGCTGTTCTTTTCGGAGCAGTTTGCCGTGCTTCCAGCATCATTGACTCAATGATGAGGACCCGTGTTGCAACCTGCCTGGTATCTGGCACCTAGTCACCTGAAAAAGCTCTAGATTTCGACCCAGACTCTATTCATGCGTGACTCCACGAGGATGGAGCCCTTTCTCAGCTTGGTTTCTCTCTCCTGGGCCCCTGACCTTTCCGAAATGCCTTCACAGTCTGCTTTTGCACAGGAGTGAATATTTGAGCATGAATCCCCTCGGTAGTTTCTCCTTCACCTTGCTTCTTTTTGATTCTGCCTTTGGCTCGAGTTCAAGGTCTGTCTTCCACCATCACTTACATATTAGAAACTTTTCTTTCTTTGTTTTTGTAGTTGTGTTGTTTATAAACTTGTTTGGAGAAATTGGAATTCTTTTTCAGTACAATTGCTGGACCTTTGTACGATCAGTATGCCTGGATTGCATTCTGCCTACCTTGATGTGTAAGACAGGCAACATTTGCCACAGCCTCAAATTAACTCTCCTGCAAGTACAAATATGATGCGTGACTGTCTACTGAGGAATTTCCGTTCATACAAGTTTTAAACAGCGAGTTATGTCGTGAGAGTCCAAGGCAGAAACAGATGGCTGTACTTGTCAATAATTTCGTGGCACTAAGTATAGACATGGTCGCCACCACTGTGGCGTGATGGCAAAACTGCTTTGTCCTTGATTTATTGCGTAAGGGTTGATCACGAGACGAGTGGCCGGCCTTGCATGATGGGTAACCTGAGAATCGCACAGGCTGCGCACACCGACAGCATCCCCCTCCTCCTCCTCCTCCTTGTCCATCTGAATAGGCTGTGTCAGCCCCTGTAATGGAAAGCCACAAAAAACAGGTTCAGGCGCTTGGCTCAGAGGGGGATTACTACCTGCTGAATGGCTGACCTGATTTCCTCTGAGCCCCAACACATCTGGTATCACGCTTTAATAAGACTGTTGTAAATAGCGAGGATTACAGATCCTCACTTTAGGAGGGGTGGGTGGACGGGTGGGTAGGTGGCTGGTTGGGATGGTGTGGGGTGGGGTGGGGCAGCGATGACAACGTATCTGTTATCCCAGGGTTATTCCCATAGTTGTTTGTCGAAAAAAAAAATGTTCGGGATTAATGATTGAGATATGGGTGCGCGCGGGGCGGTGCGGTGCGTGCGATGCGGTGCGGAAACGCTCTCGGATTCACCCTCCCTGGTGTCTCAGCATTATGTGACCCCTCTTCCGCTCGTAAGCACTTCCCCTCTCCCACTGTCTGAATGAGCCCTCTGTGCTGTGGCACTTAGAGCTCTAAGTGCAGCCATGTTAGGTCTCCATCTGCAACATGTATGACGCTTTACTTATTCATCCCCTGGTGCCATTAGTCGTTTAAATATATAGAGCTTTGCGGTAAAAAGTTGTTGTATACCTATGCATTCGGTTTGCCACCAATGGCTTGCTTATAGTAAGGTGATATTTTAGGACAGTGTTCCTCCCCGCAGAAAGATCGTTTAATAAGGGGCTGTACACTGAGAAAGACACGGTAGCACAGGAAAAAAGTGCTGTTATAAAATTTATTACAAGGCCAGCTCTCTCTCTCGATACTGCAGTCAGTAGAAAATGCCCCAGAACAGTTAGCTAAGCCAAACCAAAATTGACAGTTGTTTTTCTGTGTTTATGAGCTTTTTCTTTTTTCAAATTATAATTGAAAAAAATAATTCTAGAGTACACTAATATGTAAATGAGAAAAGTTTATCTAATACTTTGTCATAAAAAACTGTATTTCTACCTGTGTTAGGCTATAGCTAGCTAAGGTTAGCAGAATGCTTATTATAGCAATTAGATTGAAGTTCATTTTACATTTGTGTCACTTTGATATGATGTGTTTTTGTTCTATTTTGTTAATTCAAAAGATCCAAAATTAAACCAGACAGTGAATTATTTAGCCATGTCTTTTTAGTCACAGCCAGAAAACCTTGCATTAATCATTACGGAATGACAAAATGCATTACACCATTAGATTTTAAGTCTAGCCAGGATTGCAGGGGGGTCATTAATCTGTCAATGCATTGTATGAGGGGAAAATAGGGATTAAGTCTGCAGCTTCCTCATGCATACCTCTGGATTAACACACCCCTTGCCCTTTCCCGTGGTTTAAAATGGATGTGAACTAATTTGGGGTAATATATTTTTTTATGCGTTCATCTGTTCCCTGTGCCTTTTTACTGAGGGAGGGGGCAGATCTACTGTGGACCGTTTTAACCCCCCAGTGCAGCCATTCAAATAGGAAGTCTGAATACTGGTTTATGGTCTTATGTCAGGTTTTAGTGTGGATAGTTATACTAGTACAAACAATTTATTTACATATATTGTCTATGGATATGTGTCTATGTTTTGTAAGTCCCTCTATTCTAAAGCCATTGTACTCACTGATCCAGAAGCTGATAATCAGTATTTAGTTGGATTACATTGTGAAGGTCATGGTGTAACCAATCTTCAAAAACATTTTTTTGAAGATTGGTTACACCATAATGACCTCCTCCAAATAATGATGGAAATTTAGCCTAATCGTTAAAAAAATGTTTAAAAAAACTTCAAACTTCAATCTAAAGTAATAACTAATAACATTTCAACAACTTGTTTTTGTGTGTTAGTTCATTCATATAGAGTTCCATGATGACAGATAAATAACTTGATCAGCTTTTGCACCATTAGGGCAGCAGAGCACATTCTTCTTGTGCAGCTCTCCATTCTATTTTTGTGAAGAGAAACTGAGGAGGCCTACTAGTCATAATGTGAAAAGAAAACAATGCCTAGATTAAGTTGCAAGTTTTAGTGAAGCCAGGGCTTGTGCCCAAGTAGGTCATCCATAATCATTGCAATGTTTTAATTGTTGTCCCCATCATACACACAGACAGACAGACACACACACACACACACACACACACACACACACACACACACACACACACACACACACACTGTAGTACACACTGTAGTACACTGACAACAGTAAGTAGCTGAAGACTGATGACCCTTTTCATTGGTGTGCTCCCAGGGGCATCCGGGTCATTGTTCTAAAGAGGATCTGATCAAAATGGGGTCACTCAGCTGCAGACACCCACGACTCACTCGCCATACACTCTTCTCAAAAATAGTGATGGTGGGAAACAAAAGTATACCACCATCACCAAATAATATGTTTTTCAAATCACTGTCCACTGCTTGGACTAATGAGACAGCATTGTTATTATACGCGATGGACATTTAACTTTAAACTCATGTGAGTGAGTATTATTCAGATATACATTATGATATTTGTTCTGTCAGTATGCTTTGAGGTGGGTTATTACAGTGCATAAACATTAACAAAGATAACATTTCATTATGTTTGATGTCTGACACTGATGTCTGTGAGCTGGGTTTTACTGAGACCTTATTCTAAGTTAATGTATCTTGTGTATCCATGATGTAATCAGTTACATTTTCTTTTTCCAACATTTTATAATATTTTAGGGAAAGGTGTTAAATTCCTTGTGGTAGCAGATACTGTATCCCACAGTGGCCAGTCAACAACCAACAGCCAACAGACATGACATGGGATATATAACAACAATGCACACATGTCTGATGGCAGTCACAAACACGCTACATGTTGAATCCGTAAAAGCCCTCTGTGGTACAACCACGTTTGCATTTTTTTTACTAGCCATTAACATTTATCACTCTTTTTACCAACTGTGGGATGATTGTTTCATTCTTACTCATATCACATAACTAGACAATGAAAAGTCTGTGAAAAGATCATGCAATGCTTGATAACTGGGCTAGCTCAGCTCCTGTAAAAAATGTCTCGTGCCCACATGCTCAAACAAATTGACCTCAACTGCATCCAATTCTGCTGAGGAGTTTACTTCAAGTGTAGCATTTGGCACCTCATGTATACCTCCTCTCCTCCCTTGTTGAGAGTGGGCATTAAAAATGGACCTAAAGCCCCACCACGTTCCTCCCCAGTGCAACCAAGCATCTCCCAATGGAGACCAGATGCAGATAGTATATCCCCTCTGAGACCATTGCACCATCTGACTGAACTGAGGCATATGCTCCCCAGCCCTAATGGCCAAAAGACTGCCGGCCATTACCCCGTATTGATAAACCGGGGTGGTTATTTGATCCTTCCACTGTGTTTCGTGTTTTAGTTCCCTTTGATAGACACTGTTTATCCACTAATCTGTTAGGTTATTCCCAGATGTGATGGATAGATCACAACAGGTCTTTGTAATCAAATGGATAGAGAGGGACACAGGAAAAGAGGGAGTGAGAGAATAGAAAGAGAAAGGAAGATGAAATGACAGAGCACGGAATCATCACGCTAACTCTAATCACTTGTTACCAGAGCCTCAACATGGCCCACATCTCCACATCAGCTCTTCTGGTAAATAGAAGACCCAGCAGGGACTCCATAGTACAGTATAAATCTTTAGAGGAATTTGGAACCTAGAAGTTTTGACCCAAAAACTTGCTCCCATTTTTTAACCACATTTGAGCCCCCCACCAACCCACCACAGTCCCCATTAACCCCCATATGCCTCTTTTAACCCCTCTGTATTCAGCACTGTCTAGAGCCATTCCACACAGAGCTAGTGAGAGATGACAGCTTGTGTACTCAAGCCTGTGGGGAAGCAGCACTGGCAATGGGTAGGCAGCTTTTTGTTCTCGCGCGCCATGCCCAAAATCTGGTTCTTTATGCAACCACTAACAGGTTGCGGATCAGTGATCCTGAAAAGGGCGCCAAGCAACTGCCATGTTTCTACTGTCAAACAGCGTTATTTGATATGCCGACGTGTACGCCCCTGCATATAGTAAGATTTATTCTTTTTTTTTCATCCTTGTTCGAATGAAAAGACTTTTTTTTATGCTTTGTTTTGTTTTGCTTTGCTTTTTCTTTCTCAAAGAGGTAAATGGGAGCCATTGCCCAAAGGTAAGGCTTTCAGGAGACATTCACGAGCATATGGCCTTTAGAAAAGCTCACTTTTACAAAGCAGCGTGCCACGGAAGCAGATTTATGCTAACCACAGATTTGAAATCTCTCTCCATGCCCTTTGGGTGGCTGGCTGTTGTGTTTTCATTGGACATCCACCTGCCAGCTTCCGAGCAGAGAGACAAAGCAAGCCGCATGTCATCCAACCAACATTCATACAGAGAACAAATCACCTAATATCCTGTGCCACAAAAACTTCAACTGAATACAGCGTGCTGAGATACATATTCTCCTGTGGTGTGTCATTGTGTATGTGTTTGTGTGTGTGTGTGTGTGTGTGTGTGTGTGTGTGTGTGTGTATGTGTGTGTGTGTGTGTGTCTGTGTGTCTCTGTGTGTGTGTGTGTTCATGTTTGTGTGTTCCACAGAGAGAGAGAGAGAGAGAGAGAGAGAGAGAGAGACAGAGAGAGAGAGAAGGATCTTGCTTTAAAGAAATAACCAGTTATAGGAAATTGAGTCTTCTAGCTTCTTCTCATGCAACTTTGGAATAAGCCTTATGAGGCTTAGGACTTGTGGTGCTAAGCTGTGGGACACCATGTATTGTTTCCATTCTATTTTACTAGTGTCCTCCTTTGTCAGATCATTTTATATACTATTGACACGAGACCTGATTATGGATTAATTGTTTTTCTATAGAATCCCAGAATTTCTTTGAGATTGTGTGCAAATTCTATCATCCCTGCCATAAATATGTACATATCAACAACCCATGATTAAACCTCACATTGTCCTGGAAGTCTTTATTGTTCTACATCATTCATTGTCATTTTAAGTTTATATAGTGTATCAAACACTATCCATGTTTGGTTGTAAAGATAATCCCATGTGCCCTAATTTTCAAATATCACAGATTAGATTAGTGCCAAATACTGTATAATTAAGAATAATGTATTCACTTGTAAGTGAACTCCTTATTCCCCCATACCGTGCCGTCTATCCATACACAGTATGTAGAAGCATAATCATAAGCAATGCTTGTGATCCATATGGCGAACTCCTAATCCCCACGTGCTGTATCTCTCTACTACTGTGCCTGTGGTCTGATCTCCTGCGTGGGCGGCAGCTGCAGCATCAGAGGAGTTTGCTCTGGGCCATCAATAGGTTAACAGTGTTGATGAACACACGGAGCGAATGAAGACAACACTACGGCCCAGGGTGGAAGGTTCAGGGTCTCGCGGCAGGGAAAGCTTATCAAACACCCTCACAGGGGGAGCGGGGGAGGGAGGGGAGGGGAGAGGAGAGAAGAGAAGGGGGGATTGGATCAATGAAGACCGCAGAGAAAGACCAGAGGCCAGGGGTGACACGGGGTCTTCATCTGACCGGCGTTCGGCCTTCTGATACGGGAGAAAAAGCTGGGGCTTTGTGGTGCTGTGAGCAGAAGCGAGACATGGCTTTACTAAAGGCTTTTTCCTCAAGTTGTTCATTGTTGGGGAAGAGTGTGAAAATGCTTCTCTGGAAAGGCTTTCAGAGATGAATCTAGACTTTAGAGAAATAAAGTGTGCAAACGTTTCATCATAGCATCAATGAAATATAATATAATTATCACCAGAACTCATCCAAATACCTTATCACCATTGCCTCAAATTGGATTTTGTTCAGTTAGTGAAAACAGGCGTATTGTGTAAATACTATTCATTAGCAAACAGCATAACAACTTAATTATGGACTCAGTGACAGATTCTGTATGTACACTGGAGAATAGGCCTTCTCATTTATTGTTACCAAGGAGATCCTGCTTGCTTTTGTTTTTCTCTTTTTTCCACCCCGGGTTTTAATTTGCTCTGTAATTACCTACCATATGGGACAAGGGGCCCCTCTCATATCCAATGGCGGCCATTTTTTTGTGCATTCCAGCAGGCTGGTTATGATAGCGACTGTGAACATGGCCATCTGCCCCTAGTGCTTACAGTGAGTGAAAGTCATCTTAGAGATGGGATTTTCTCTAATGTCCCCTCTAATTGAATTGGGTTTATGTGACATTAAAGCTGTCGTCAAAGTCCAGCAAAATTCAGAGGGTGCTGACTTGACATGAAACAAAAGTTGACATCTCTGCAAAAGCATTTGCATCGTCATCATTATGGAATACTTTGATCTTTACTGGAGTGACTGTCATTTATCCCGAAAGCCTGTCCATATCCAGCTATTTAATTCCATTTAATAACTTGTACTTCAATTTACCGTAGAAACTAACCACTCAAGGAAATCTTCAACACTACCAGGGCTATATTAAGGGATTCTGTCATGCATTCAATAAATAATAGAAAATCTTATTTGTAGTGAATGTATATTCAAGGAATGTATCATTAGCCCTAGATCTGACTTAGAATCATTAGGCCTACTTAAACAGTTTAAGCATAGCAACATTCTATACATATCAATAATGACATAAAATGGTGACAGAAATACATATTGTTCAAACAAATACTCAGGCCATTATACGTCTGGTCTTGAGTGCTCAGTCAAAAATCCTCTTTCAAATTTCAATCTAGTTTAAAACTGAGCTCGGTCTGGGACCTCCAGAGGAGCAGAGTCTTATAGAGCTGAGAAAATATGTTCGTCCATCACCGATCATGAGAGGAGATAACAGGGTCAGCTGGGGGTCACCGAAATAATCACTCCTCGCAGAGTCAATAGCCCCCTCTCCAACCAGACAGTGCACATATTTCAGCCATCTATTGGGGAGAGACCACTCTGGGGGGAGAAAAGAGAGAGAGAGAAAGAGAGAGAGAAAGAAAACATAATTTGTGTGGCCTTTGGTTGATGAAATTCAGATCTTTTGCAACCAGTGTGATCAGATCAGGAGCTCTTTCTTGCTTACACACACACACACACACACACACACACACACACACACACACACACACATGCACAGCACAGAATCTCATACAGATTTAGATTTCTGAAGAGACTGACTGTGAGGAGGAAAAAGGTGAAGGTGTAGGTGTGTGTGTGTGTGTGTGTGTGTGTGTGTGTGTGTGTGTGTGTGTGTCTGTGTGTGCGTGTGTGTGTGTGTGTGTGTGTGTGTGTGTGTGTGTGTGTGTGTAAGGGTGTGTGTATAAGGGGGTGTGTGTGTGTGTGTGGGGGGGGGGGGGGGTGGCTGTCGTGGCATCAGCAGAGAATAATTGCTGCCCAGGACCTCTGTGTCCCGGCAGCACCATCGCTCGATCCCCCTGCCTGTAGCCTGCCCCTTCTGTTTCATTAGCACAGCCTCCCATTCCACATAACCATTCCCAGTTTAATTTGAGCACCACACACAACGATCTGCCAGCAAGGCAACATTCCAGGAAAGAAAATCACAGTTTTTTTCCCCCAGCTCTGTTTTTACGACCTTAAATAGCCGCAGACTTAATAACCACCCAACCGAACCCCCCACCCCACCCCGCCCCACCTTTTCCTAGTAATTACAGAGAGTCAATATTGTTGCATTCTAATCCTTCGGCAATCACAAGATACACTGGGCCATTTTTCTCAAGGACCTGACACATGCCCGGGACCAGGATGGCATGTGTGCTTTGATGCACGGCTGTTAGGAGGCCCTACTAAAGGCCCTACAGAGGCCCTACAGCTTTTGTAGAGCCTCTAATGACGATTTCCTCATAAACTTCAATTTTCAACCTATAATGTGCATAACTGAGTGTTTTTTTTCCAATCTGTTTCCTCGGTCTCAGCTGATACAGCTGCTACTTTGCTGCCACCACAACTAGCGCTAGAAGGCACTTAAGACAAATAGTGTGGTTGTGGAGGCTCTCAATTTAATATTTTATCAGCCCTGCTGCCAGAGTTCTCATGTTTCTGTTGGCACCGGTACCCTCGTAGCGAGTTTTCATAACCAATAAAAAGAGCCTCCAAAAGGAAATCCACACAAAAAAGCCAAATGTGGGTTGCAAATCAATATTACGAAGAACTTTTTTGTGAAGTGAAGCTGGAAAGGCCCGACTGAATTTGTTGTGCCATTGCATTTTGGGAAACACAAACACAGTGAAGACTTCCAGACTGGCACTAGAGCCATCAGCCATTCTCTCCCAATCTGTGTGACCTTCTGGCTTGATACTCGATGAGTATCACACATCGGATGACACAGAGACCCATGCTGCCATCCAATACATTGATTGATAATGAGTAGGCTAATCAATGAGCAGAGACACAAACTTTATTACCATCCCCAATTAGACAGGGAAGATCAATACACTCCGCGACACTGACAGGCGGGATCATCCTCCTCAATGTCAAACTGTCAAACACTGGCGCGCCGTTAGCCAAAGTCTTCTAACACACATAGACACGGAACATGAAGCATGTTTATGAGCGAATAAAAGCAAACATCCTTGGCAGAAAGTATTTGCCATGTCATTCTGAAAATCATTCTGGAAATGGGTGGACAATTTGGAGAGGATGCAGCATCATCAGATAAATGTGTCAGAAAGATGAGAACGGGAAGTGGTCATGTTTTGCGTTCACGTGTACACATCCATACACCACCATATCTCATATGGACGGGCTCAGTGAATCTGCACACATATGTCAACTGTACTCCATGACTCGCAGGTCACAACTGCAAAATATTTTCGCTTGATCCCCCCTCCCATGTTAGCTTAACAACTGGTCGGTTGCCAGGGCAGGTTTTGATCCATGGTGGCATTCATGCCAGGCAAAGATAAACATCTAAAACACATATCCCTCCAATTTTGTTATCCTCCTCTGACCTGTCATAATAACAATCGGATATACCGCTGTACTGGATTATTGGACTGTAACACAGAGACTAATCTTCTTTTCTGTGCTCTCATCGGATTTGCAAAGGATCCCCTGAAGTAGGGGCGAATGTGCTGAAATGTAGATGTCACGATGGCAACCACCTGCTCTGTGCAGGTTACAATGTAGCTGTATGGCTAACTAAAGATTACTCCGAAAATGAAACACTAGATTCATTGTATCCATCAAATCAAAAGAGCTGTTTATTTTGTTCCATGTGTGACTGTTTTGGGAGGGTTATGACAGTTGTGTTGACAGTGGCATCATTCTTCTGAATAATGCATTAAAGGTTGCCTAACCGTTGTCATAATTTACTTACAACTGATCAAACATAAATCATTGCCAGGCTTCATTTGAAAGGTTTGTATCTCAGTTACAAAATACATGATATACCTTCTCTCTGATGATTGCCCAAGAAGCAGGCAATCAGTAAATAGCAATGGAAGAGATGACGCATGGCATGTGGTAGCTCATGGGTATTATTTATAGTAAAAAAAACATTCCCTCTCAGATAAGGGTTTCATCAAAGCCATTTACAAGCATTGATCTGAACGTTCTCCATTCTAACCTCTCGTCTGTATGACTGTGTGCACCGCTCTCGCTGGTCTTCAATTGGCTATGATGGAATGTGAGCAGATGGCCTGAGCTCTGAGGGCCGAGCATGGAGTGGAGGTAAGGCGATCTGGCTGGGTAGCTACTCAAACAAGGGTGGTTTGCTCCTCCATGGCCAAGAACATAGGATAGGAAAAGCTGCTGATAGCTGTGTTGTTTTTCAGTAGCTACTGTACTGTACAGCAGGCCTTGTTGGCCCCAGTGCCAAACCCTAAATCCAAGATCCTGGAGCATCATGGCAGCAGGATTTTAATCTGAGTCCTCTGAAAGTAATGGTCTTGTTTGGATGTACCTGTGAATCCCTTGAGAGTCTTTAAAATATGACCGCCAGAAATTCCTGCAATAAAAAGAATTCCCTCTCTGTGCAGTAAGCCAAAACAAAGATTAATGGCCACAGATCGTTTTTTATACTGGGTGTGTAACCTATATCTGGTGTGCCTAATGGAAATTTGCAGGGGGGTAAAAAGAACAAGAAGTGACAGCATTTTATGTGCTGATAACTTTAAAAGAGGAAGCAGTCAGAGTTTTGCAAGCACAGTGCTTTGACCAATCTCTCATCGCCAGTCAATTCCCATGGTATAGTGAATAGCTTTATGTTGCCCAATATTGTAGAAATCCCTAACACCTTAATATTCAGACTACAAAACAAAATGTGTACTGTAAATCATCTTGTCTGCACGGGGGGGAAACTAGAAAATAGGAGTTTGAGGGACCATATTAGGCACCAGCAATAGCAGGTTTTGATGAATGCATCAACAATCTTAGCAACATTCACTAGCTTTTTTACTTCAACAATCAGTCACTAATTCCTCAATTCCCTGCTTCTGTTTATGCATAATTGAATAGTTATTTGTTACTTGGAGAACTGAACAAGCTGCCCATTTTTTCAACACTTTCATACTAACATTTAGGTTTTGGGTTGATTGTACTTGCGTCCAAGACACAGATGGCCATATTAACAAAACATGTGACATGTAAAGTTAACATCAAGGTTTGACTTTAAACTGACTTAATTCAAAGACAGAGGTTCTGAAATTAAGAAATCTGCCATTAATCATGCATAAAAGATGCTGTTTAATGCACCTTTTAATTGTGCTCATTTCTTTCACATGTGCTGTTGTCATTTATGATAATTAATTTCTCTAATTAAAGGCATTATCATTAATGTTAGTCACTAATGAGTATGACAATGTAACATCTGTTCCGTAAATCACATATAGCACAGAGCACATCCACTCAGCCATGACCATATGACAAATAATGCATGGCTCTCTCATGTGAATAGCAGCTCACATGTTACAGAGCATGAAAAACATACAAATCCAAGGCCCAACACATTGTGTTAGGGATTTTTAAATAGACAGTAGCACAGGGATTAGAGAGAAAAGAAGTGTCTTCTCTTTCGGGTGGTTGCAAGCACTTAACTCTTCCTTTGGAGCGAGAATGAAAAACCTTGAAAGCCCTTGTCATTCCACTGAGGATCCTTGTAAGGAGGGGTCGCTCGCAAGTAGTGAGGTTTAATCAAAGATTACTGCACTCTCAGATCTCCAGATTAAAATCTAATCTGGAAAAAGAAAAGCAATCCTTTAAAATAGGACGATGGCTACGTTTTCATATCTTGCATCACTTTGTCATGTCACGCATTGTTCATGGTAATATAAAATTTGAGGCAATGCCTAAACATTTGACTAGTTTTCCCTTTACTATAAACACTACAATTATAAATTTGTCTACATTTGATTGACTTGTTTAAAAAAATGTATTTAAGGAAAGTATGACTGTTCTAGGCATTCTGTTCTAGGCATTTCTAAACAAACCACAAGTGACTTGAAGCATTGAATAACAATTGTACAGTAAAATGACTCCAATAAAACCCCCTCATCTTTTTGAAAAGCTGGTGCTGGAAATAAAGCAGTCCTTTGGGCGAATAGCCTGAACAAGGGTCTGCAACCCCTCCCATGAAACATGGACAAAGTGAGGCAGGTGTCAGGGCAGCAACTGTAGTTGATGGAGAGCTGTTTGCAGGCTGCGCTCTATGCAGGGGCAATCATTGCCATGGCACCCACCATAACCCCCGTAAATCACAGCTCCATCAATAAGACTGCCTTTTAAATATTAATAAGAGTCGCTCACCCCCCTCACTTTCAGGCCCATTTGTGGCGGAATATATCCCACACAGGTACTCTTTGGATTTGTCATCTCGTCACATAGCTTTCAGACAATCATATAGTCTTAGAGGGGGAAAAGGTTCTTGAACTTTGTCGATATACTGGAACCATTTCTGGGCTTCAGTTATGAGCCAAATGGCTCTGCAAAGAACTTCTCCAACTTCTCCATTCATCTGACAAATTGAGGCTGCTTGAACCATGCTTTTATGTAGCTCACTAGATTTGTTCTTACCTGATTGGACCTCACTCCATGAGTTCTTAGGGAGCTAGGGGTATCAAAGGATGTGAGAATGTCAAAGGATACAACAAATTAAAACCTGCAGAGATACAGCCACTATTTCTGAATCATTTTCAGAAAGCAATGGAGCGTGCGAAATTATTCCATTCATACTGAGTGTGGAGTTGATTGATAGCCTATTCAAAGTGAATGTTTATGTAAGTCCTAAAAATAGTCTAATATCAAACTGAAATACTGAGGTAGGAAGATAGAAGGCAAGGAACACGCCTTCTTGAAATAGTTGAGTCAAATGTAAATTTCTGTTCCCTGATATCGGTAAATTGGCTTTATTTATGCGGCTGTCAGAATCCGAGCACATTTTCGTACAAAGGAGAAAAAAAGAAAAGGGTCAAATCCCACAGGGGTAAATGACCTGCCAAATAAAGACCCTCGAAGGCCAGCTGGACTTCAACTTGAGGCTGCCGATCCATCTCAGCGCGGAATTTACATAATAGCGCAGCAGCCTGTGTTCATTAGGATCACACTGTGCGATGAGTGACGGGCTTCAAGATGTTACACCACAGAAACGACATGAGCGGTGAGAATGAGCCACTGCTCACCACAGTCGGGCTATTTAAAATACGTGCGGTGGGTTTTCTGATACCCTAGGAATATCAATGAAGTGATTTGGGACAAGGTTTGTAAGGATCGGCAGCTTATGCGTTCTGTGGCTAGAGTAGGCCTATGCTTTTCTTTTCAGTGTCATTTGATCATTCTTTCAAAATAATCCAATACCACCACAATTATACTCCAACTGTTTGTGTGGATCAAATAAGCATTTCTTTATCTAACTTTATTGTCCTGAAAGGGATTTTGCGGTTTTCCTGTTCACGCGAGAGGCCTCTCCTATTAAGACATCTAAATAATTAAGATCAATTGATTTTGTCCCATTTCTATACCCCTCTCACACAGCCTGTAGAGTGTGTGTGTGTGTGCGCGCGTAGTCGAATGCACGTGTGCTTACTACAGAATCATGGTAAAAAAACACACAAAAAAAACATTTAAATCATATTGCTGTTAAGACAGAACACCGTCCCTTAGCGCACTAGATTTTATTCATAAATAAAAGGCAAGATGCATGTATTGATGGCCACTTAAGAAATACGTTTATTTTCACTAAGAACTAAACAGCTCAGTATCAATTAACTTTGAAAAACATTTTGATTACAGACAGATTAATGAGAGCCTTACTACACTGTTTAAATCTCTCTTGAACTGTGAACAGTGATTCAGCAGGTTTACCGTCATCTATAACAAAGAAACTGGCGCCATCTACAGGACACAGATACAAATCAACTATACAGCAGAGTCCTCAAACAGACCACCCCATAGGCTACAAGTTCAGCATTAACATAAACTTTGGTATAAAACCACATGAATTTCATTATGCTTTTCAGTTTTCAGTCTACAAGTGGTCTAGTCCAGCTCAGTGTCTGTTAAAATAAGTAATGCACGTCTTAGGTTGTGTAAGGTACCCTGTAGGCCTAGATCTTTTAGAAGAATGTAAAGATTTAAGATTTGTCCACAACACTTACATGGCTTTTTTTTTGCATATTTCCCTCAACTGATCTACACACCAAAGCCCTTGTGCTTCAAAACTCAATACTAAAACATGACTTTAGTTGCTTGCTTGCTTCTTCCTAACCCGTTCCATCACTTCATCAGCTGCTCGGCCATGGGTCCATCCTTGACTCCGGCAGCGACCACGGAGAAGAAGGCGCTGGGGAGGAGGCAGCGGAGGCAGAGGGCCAGCTGGGGGATGGGGTGGGCCAGCAGTACCTCCCTCCGCTTCCAGTCCACTGTCCGCACAATCTCATTGGCCAGGTCCTGTGGGGTCACGCCGTGATTCAGCTGTCTGTAAAGGTCTGGTAACAACATGCAGCAATTAAAATGGGAGAATCGCGTGATTAGGTCTACTTTAATTAATCTGATATGATCACAGTGCTTTTATTAAAATCATGCACATTGGGAAGGGAGTTATGGTATTCAAAACTTGTTTCTATCAAAAATGTATTTTTCTTTAAAAAAAATGCTATTCTTTTCATGATTTTATCAATATATCTATATGATACTGTTCAATTAACTGTGTTGGTTGTTTCGGTGTGAAATGTAAATCAGATACTTAACACTGTAATATTTTCCAGTTTCAGTTTCATTTCTAGTATGAATTCAGCACTGAACAACCGCGGTCTGTGCACGCAGACAGAGGGAGAACAAGGCGAGACTTGAATCAATAAGTAGCTTATTACCAACTGGCATGCATCGCCACGCCAAAAAAGACTCTGGCACCACCCTTGTGAGTGTTATCTCATCTTAACACCACAACTAATCATTTCTTCTCTTGCTGAGCCACACAGGTGGCCAAACTAATTATTCCCTCGAAAAAAAAACAAACACAGAGTAAACACTGTTGCTCAACACCTTGTTTTGTTTCATCTCATGTCTTGTAGTGTTTTACATGCTGTCCGTGCCGGACTGGCATTGTTTTCAGTACAGCAAGCGCGTGGGGATGGTGACCTCCGTGAAAACAGGCTGCATAAATAAAACGGCTGAACTGATGATGTGCCCGACAGACAGCCACGGACAGGCTCCGAAGGGGAGGGAGATTACTCACAGGCCAGCAGGGAATTGGAAATCTTGGAAGGAATGGAGGAGGAGGAGGGTGGAGAGGGCGAGGAAGAGGAAGAGGAGGAGGAGGGTTCAGTCCCGTTCTGTGAGGCGTTGATGTAGGTGTGACTGATGGTGCTGACGGAAATGCCGTACTCCTCCACCTCCGCCCGCAGGCAGTCGAAGAAGGCCTGGACGGCATGCTTGGAGGCAGCATCTCGAATGCAAAATGCATCAGGGTGTCAGGCAGTAACATATGTGTGAGTCAGCCGTCCATATATCAAAAGCTGGCAGCACAGGGC
The DNA here is from genome assembly GCF_018492685.1 of Alosa sapidissima. Classification (NCBI taxonomy): domain Eukaryota; kingdom Metazoa; phylum Chordata; class Actinopteri; order Clupeiformes; family Clupeidae; genus Alosa; species Alosa sapidissima. The sequence goes on along the minus strand of NC_055980.1, from coordinate 11,787,756 downwards.
GTGGAGATTAGTAATAGTAGGGTGGAAAAATATTTAATAGGACAAATGTCAACTTAGGTGAGCATATGTAAAAATATGTCATTTATCCCCCAAGGAACTAAAATACTGCACTGTCAATCTTATACTGTAAGTGAACTATAATTCAGTTTACAACTTGGGTTACATTTGAGCTAGAAGAATTCACATTCTGAAATACCATTTCTGAAATACCATTATACCACCATTATCAAGAATGAGAACAAATTGGATTGTTCTCTTTTATACAGTAAATGCAATACCTCAGAAGGTTATGCATACGTAAGTAAATACACACTTTTTCAGTGTTGTGGTTTCTAGTCTTTAGCCTCAAATCGATTTTTTTTTTCAGGATCCAACAAACTTACAGGAGGTGCGGAAAGGGACAGACAGTCTGCCCTGAATGCTGTTCACCAGGAGGAAGTGGCCTGTCCTTCTAGAGATCATCGATGGCAGCACACCTGTAATGAGAGGCCATACCACATTTCAAAGGCGAGCCACATTCTTCCGCTGTCTGGAACACCTACTTAGGCATACCTGCATGTTACTCAAGCCTTTATGTTTAGAATGCAACAGATGCATGTGTCCTTTTAGAGCACATAGGAAAAGTAGCTCCATTAATCTATTACAACTCTTTTAAAGTTAATGATATGCATGCAGTATATTTGTAAGATGATGTGTTGATGTTTCAAATATTTAGTTGTTTCAATGTTTACTGTATTTTTATTTTTCTCATTAAAATAACTATTATCATTTCTGCAAACACTAAGGGAATTCTGAAACCATTTTCATATTTGTGTTCACCTTTTACCAGAGTGATCGGCCCAAAGTAATTCATGTCCATGATGTTTCTGTCCATCTCCAGGGACAGGTTCTGGACGGGGGCTTTGATCTTCATGCTGCTGTTGCAGATCATGATGTCCACACAGCCATAGCACTCCACCACATCGGCAGCCGAGTCCTGCATGCCGGCCGTATCACTGAAGTCCAGCAGCACCAGCTTGGGTGTGAAGGTCTGCGGCAGGAAACACAAGATAGCGCACATCACGGGGATGGAAACCAGATGTGCTCTTATCACAGATGGAAATGGAGGGGGGATCACTGTGTAAGCCAATGTGAGCATGTAGTGCATGTCCTGGTATGTTTTTCACACAAAAATAATTTAAAAACAATATGAATCACAATCTGTTTTATAAAGCTGTTGTTGCGGCAAATGCTATCAATGTGTTCCCAGATCAATAAGATTAAAACCAAAATAGCATTTATCTTGATGCTACACAGTTATACTCATCAAGTATATCATGTACATCATACATTGGGGGCGGTCATAGTGTAGCGGTTAAGGAACTGGGCTAGTGTGCAGTAGCCTGAAAGTTGTCGGTTCAATTCCCGGCTCCCACCGTTGTGCCCTTGAGCAAGGCACTTAACCCCAAGTTGCTCCGGGGACAATGTAATCCCTTGTAATAATATAGTTGACATATGTAAGTCGCTTTGGCTAAAAATGTGTCAGCCAAATGTAATGTAATACATTGCTTTTAATGCTTATTAGTTCACAGTTTGGACCCTAAACCGATATGTCCTTGAATGTCCATATAGACCCTTTCAACAATAAAAACAAAAACAATGCTTGAACGTTCTATTTGGGCCCCAATCTACTTCCTCTGCATTAAAGGGGTGCTATTATGCTTTTTCGTTTTTTCCTTGTCCTATCGTGGATTACATAGCTTTTTGTGTATGTAAATGGTCGGCAAAGACACAATATCAAAAGTAACCACTAGGGGGGAGTAAATGAATATCGCAAAGACAGACTACTGAGCTGCCTAGAAACGCCTCGATGCGAATTTCAGCCGTTGCTTTATTTTAGTTCCGGTACGAGGTGACGTAACCTCGTACTTTTGCTGGGAGTAAATGGGACAGCGTCATCAGATGATTTCACAGTCAGTCTAGAACAGTTCGATTTCACGTTTCTCAGCAAGTAAAGTTTCGGTTAGCAATGGGTAGAAGGTGTTTTCTTCGTTGTGAAGGGACGTCTCCCTTGTATGCTTTGCCAAAGGCAGAGCCTACACGTACCTGTTGGCTAGAGTTTATTTTTAACTCTATTCCCCCAACTTTACCGACCATTTTTCTGTGTCCCCGTCACTTCACGGATGGCTGCTTCAGCAACCTGCGTTTGTTCAGCACAGGATTTGCGAAGCTGCTTGCTCTGAGGGAAGATGCTGTTCCAACTTTGTGTGGCCCTATGGGTGAAGATGTCGCTCGACATGTAAGTAAACCTTTTGTGATATTAACAAAAGTTGTTGTGTGTAAGGTTGACGTTAGTTGGGTAATTAACCCTACAAGCTTGCGAGCGGAGATAGCTAACTGCTAGTGCTAGAGGCTGACTAAGTTCGTGGTCTGAGCTGAGCAAAGGTGTAATTACAGTAGCTTAAAAGCAAGCTCAGTGGTATAATTAAACCAATGTGTAGCAGTTAGCTCTGATAGTGAGGCTACCATGTTGAAGTAGAGCGAATTCAGTCTGTAGTCTTGACGCAAGGCTGATTAATTTGTCACTGGTGCTATTTGTAGCCTAACGTTATAAGTTAACGTTAGTTTTCGCGGGGGATCTCAAACAAATTCTAAACGGTAACAGAGTCCGTCTACGGACAATTAACGTCAGCTATGTGAGGGGTACTATTTGGTTGAATGGTTATAGTTTTTGTTTCAGATGTTAACTGTTAGGTTGTATAAAATTATTTTCGTAACAGATTTTGGTGTTATAATTACAGGACTCCAGTGCCCCATATAGCCCCTTCCAGCACGTCGGATGTCAGACCGACTCTCCTCAGCTTATTTCGGCGGGAACCCAGACAAGTAACACCGTGGGAATGCATTCTGTGGGAGTACAAAGTGCGCCATTGAAGACGACTTCAGTCGGCACACAGTTGTCCATGGGATCGCTGAAAACGGCACACATGAGAAGCAAAGGTATTGTGTGATGTAGTTGTTAACCAAGGTCTACTCTGTATTATATCTTCAGTACCCAGGACAAAATCATCAGCTGAATTATTTTTTTTATTTTCTAATAAGATTTGTCTATATTATTCGTAGGTATCCAGACAAAGCTGCCTCTTCTCAGTGTAGGCACTGGAATAATTTCTGGTATAGACTCACCACTGGCGTCTACACCAATAAAGGGCCCAGGCTGTCGACCTAGCAAGAGACCACGGCTTGAGTTGGAGGACGAGGAGGAGAGCGACTCCTCAAATGAATTTCATAAGGAGCCTCTGGACTCGACTTACAACCCTGGAGATTCTGTACTTACAGAGGAATCTGACATCTCGTAAGTTTTTAGCATTGGCTACTGTTTAGTATTGGCTGTACTAAAAGCAGTATTGGCTACTGTTTTCAGTATATGGTTACCAGCGATACAACATTGCTATTATTCTAGAAAACATATTTAAAAGCTAATATTATGTTGTGTTTCTAATCTGTTAGGTTTGAGACACAGTCCACACATGATGAGGAAAAGTATATTGTTTTTGAAAGCTGCCTCAAACAGCTGTTTGAAAACTGTCCAGTGTGTAAGAAGGGCTGTAATCTCCAACGACGAAGGATGGGAACCTATGTGGCTTTCACTCAGCGATGTCCACACTGCAGTTACTTCAGAGAGTGGGAGAGTCAGCCCATGGTTGGAAGTACCCCTGTCGGCAACCTACAACTTTCTGCGGCTACCTACTTTACAGGGACCTCCTTCATCCAACTGGAAAAGGTAAGCATTTTACCATTTCAAACATGTGAATCTTTCTAGTGATGAACTAAACTGGTCTAAAACGCCTCTTATTTGTCTTTTCTTTAAAGCTGTGCAAGGCCATGCAACTCCAGATATTTCAGTATGACACCTTCAGAAGGCATGCAAGGAATTACATGGAACCGGCTATTGTTCATAAGTGGAAGATGGATCAGCAGAGTCATTTCCAGCATCAATTGCACCTTGGTGGGGTGGTTGCAGTAGGAGGAGACATGAGGGCTGATTCTCCAGGTTTGTAGAAATTTTAAATAGTCTGGCAACTAAATTATTAGTTTGCATTCTGAATCATATGACATCCCTTGATGTTGTGCTGAAAAGCTTTACACACTCTGTAATACATTTTTTTAGGGCACTCCGCAAAGTTTGGCAGCTACACTCTAATGAATCTGGAGAGCAACACCATTATGGACATCCAACTTGTTCAGGTATGTTTCTCTCTTTGGATTTGTTTGAATTTGAATCTTAAAAGTGTGTGATTTTGTCTAATGTTTTTTGTTTGTAATGACCATTCACTACCAGAGCAATGAAGTAGATGGCAGCTATCATATGGAGAAGGAAGGACTGAAAAGATGCCTAGATCATCTGGAGTCGTATGGATTGAAGGTGGATTACATTGTGACAGACCGTCATCCACAGATCCAGAAATTTCTGAGGGAACGCAGCGTAACTCAGTTCTATGACGTTTGGCACTTTGAGAAAGGTAAAGTGTTTTCCTAATTCATATCCTAAACTTTGAAGTTAGCAATTAACAGATTGTATAATCAGTGTGTGTGGTAAACAGGTTTGTCCAAGAAACTTGAGAAAGCTTCGCACAATGAAGACTGTGATGTTCTGAAGAAGTGGCTACAGAGCATCAAAAACCATGTCTACTGGTGTGCCACGTCATCAAGCACTGGACCAGAAAAGGTGGCAAAATGGACATCACTGCTAAACCACCTACAAAATGTTCATGTTCATGAAGACCCCCTTTTCCCCAAATGTCTGCATCCCGACCACGTCTCAAGGGACCCTAGCAAATGGTTACAACCTGGTATGTGCCAAATTATCTTTACTCAGAAAATCAAGTATTACATTTTTCCAGTCTTTTGTTGTGATGCAGGGGGGTTGATATTTCACCACGTGTTCTTATTTTACTGAAGGATCAGTTGCACTTCACAAAGCTGAGAAAATACTGCTCAACAAGAGAGTCCTGAAGGATGTAGAGAAACTCAGCCACCATCACCAGACCTCATCACTAGAGTCCTTCCACAGCCTGATACTACGTTTTGCACCAAAGAATGTAGTTTTCCCCTTCATGGGAATGTTGTGCAGGTAATACACAATGTCATTATTTTAAAAGTGACTGATTGAGATGACTGTCAGTCATTCTATGTATTTAATCATTTTGCTGTGTTGTTACCATAGGTTGTATCTAGCAGCAATGCACCACAATGAAAATGCTATGCGGGAGCAAGCCACAACATCTACAGGACAGGCTGTTTTCAAGGTTGTTTTTCCAAAGGCGAAGAGGGGGGAAGGCATTGTGAAGCCCGTGAAAACTAATCCAACCTTCAGTAAGTTTGTTAAAGAGTTTCTTTAAATACAGCCACAACAGTTTACAGATTGTTATGGATACATTTATTGGATTTGAATGCTATATCTTCCAGACTATGTACGTGAACTCATGAGGCTGCTCATGCAGGAAGTTTTTGAGGACCCTACATCTTTTGCAGAGGAATTGAAGACCATCCCCATCCCTCCAGACCTCTCAGCAGAATTCCCGAAAACTCCAAAGGCTGAGCTGGTTGCCCGTCACGTCTCCCGCTTCAATCAATAGGTGGTCTGAAGCCTATGTAATCACCAGACGGGAACTGCTGCCGTATCCGCTGCACCACACATGACGGGATGATGACCCGACGACTAGGTCCTAAGTAGCCCCAGCACCAGCTTACAAAGCTGCGATAGGCAAGATGCCTCAAACGCCTGAAGGGACAAGGCACAGTTCTCTGTTCAACTGTTTTCAAATGAAGAGTTTGGTTCCAAAACGCTACATCGACCATTTTAAAGAACTTTGATAAATAATATTTTTTTTTTTACAATTTGTTTTGCAAGTAATTTCAGTAGAACTGTAATTGGGCATTAATTGATTTACCTTTACTCAATCAAAACAACAAAACAGCAAGTTGATTGATATTATCTGAAATACACAATTGAATAACATGACTTTTTAATGTTTTTAAAAATGGAGATATAGCGTTTTGAAACCAAACTCTTCGAATATTACCTCAAAGGTTCATACTCTATGGAAGAAGCTATGCACTATTGTCATCAATGTTTACATGCATACAAATTACATAAGAATAATGCTTTTGTTTTGTTTAGTAAGAGCTTATTACAGCCAAAGTAACTTACTCTTCTTCTGTTCTGTGCCTAACAGGTCCGTAATCATATTTGTAAATGTTGTAGATATTTTGCAGACTGTATGGGTTTAGACACACAGGTTCTAGGCCTGGATGTTCTGTCATGCACATTATGGGTATTGGCACTTGGCTCATTCGTCTTACTACCTAATAAAGAAAATAAGACAAGAACTACTACTGTGTAACAAGTGACCTTGGCATCATCATTGTTCAGAGTGTTACATGACTGCATGGACAATATTGATTCAGGAAGCAACATGTTTTCTTGTCAGACTTTTATTTACAAAAAAAAGTTATCACTGATTTAGTTTTTTTATTACATAACAATGATTTATAATACAGTATGCAGCTGGCTGAGACTACAGTGAACTGGTGAGATTACTCGTTTACCATTACATATTAATTATAAAAATGTATCATTGATTAGTTTTTTTACATAACAATGATTATAATACAGTATGCACCTGGCTGAGACTACAATGAACTGGTGAGATCACTCGTTTACCATTACAAGTGTAATGCTGATGCTTTATGCTAGCGATGTCATAAACATGCGTAGCCTAGTTCACTAGTAGGCCTAAGCTACTCATCTAAAGGGGATGTTATGCTAGGACATTAGGTCAGTCCATAGAAATAAACACCAAACCGTGTAGTAGCCTAGCATACAGTTACAGTTATCAGTTTTACCTTTGTGATTTCTCTGCAACAGACGTTCTCCACTTCACTAGGCATAGTGGAACAATTCCCACAAGTGCACCTAAGTAACAAAGATGTTATAAGTTATAGAACTAACTATTTTTGGCAGACAAAAGCAGTTCACTTATATTCCATGTCAGGCAGGCAAATAAAGCTTGTTAGTACGAGTAGCCTACTAGCCTCGGGCTAAATTAGACGCTAGGCTATAGAGATACATTTCGTAAATCAGGTGTGGATAATAGAATAAACAAAAACTTACCACAGTGAAACGTCTTGGTCCAATCTACGACTAACATCGCGCTCATCATTGGCTCCATCAGCTCCATTATCGCTTTCGGGGTCGGATTCTGGTTCAAATTGGTAAGGCAGCACTGACGCCATAATCGCCTAAATTACAAATGTCTGACGAGACGTTTCTGTCAGCGCCAAGATTCTAACTCCCTCAAAATTCTCAGCAACCGGGCGTTTCACATAGGGGTTGTAATACTGATAGACGTATGATGAAAAATAATATGGCCGACGACACTTCAACGTTGTAAATCGATTCTATTAGACCCAACAAATTAAATAATAAACAGTAAATAATACCATAATAGGGCCCCTTTAAGATAACATATGGAATGTTAAAACGGAAGTCTTGTGGGGCCAATTATGATGCTGATAATGGAACTCTCTTGAAAGGGTCCATATTGTTTTGTTAACTCTCCCTGCATCCTCAACATGCACATTCCTTCAAATGTGCAACACATCACTGGTGGTCCCCTGTGCATCTGAGAGTTAGCAGTGGACCGAGAGTTGAAGAGTTCAGATGCAAAACCCTCTAAATCCGTCTGACCACTTTTCTTTTAAATTAGCATTTAAATTCAGGCTCCTATAGGTTTTTGCCTATAAATCGATATTTCAGACCAGGAAGAGAGTGGTATTTAGTGGGTTTAGAAGTTAAATTATTTGATTAGCGTATACTATGTGTGGAGAGCAGTGGACAGAGAGTTGTCAGAGAGGATATCCTGCCATTGTTGACCAGGGAGGAGGAAGCTTTAACAGTGACAGAGATGACAGAGAGAGGAGCTTTGAGAACGCAAGAGACGAGAAACAAAATGAATGGAGAGGATCACTGGGGTCGGGATGAACCCTCGGATGGTCCAGACATAGTGGCTGAGTGTCGCATGCAGAGGATATCCCGTCTGATGGTGTGCAGGACAAGTGTGGCGTCTGTCTCAGGTGAAGTGCTTTGAGGTTATCTAAACCACACTGTTAAAATACACTTCTGACTTGTGTTTTTGACCAAACTGTGGAAGTACAGCCAGGATAATTCACATGTTTTTGTCTCTCAAAAGAAGAAAACAAGCCCTACTTTAAATACATGCAGCCACCACTTTTCCACAATTCCCATCATTTCCCATTGTTCCCAAATGCGAAAGGTCTCTTACCTGAGTGGGGTCTGAACCACTGCACAGGGAGTCGTACAGAGACTCCAGCTTATCCCAACTTGGTCCACATAGGACCAGCCTTGCGCCACCTTTATGGAGGAGTCTGGCACATTCTGAAAAATAAAAGAGAAAAAAATTGGAATTAAATAAGTAGTAGTGTGGTAATTCATACTACAAACATTTACAACGGAAAGCTACTGGCTGCATATTATTACTCTATACAATGCCGCAAAATGTAGCAGGTATTGTGGCAGATATGATACTAATTCTGAATTCATTCTGTCTGGATCACTGTGAAAATAAATACAATCCCACAAAATAATTTTGAAGGACAAAAATCATTGTCATTGAGCAATCCTAAGTGCTGGTTCACTGGTTCTGTGATGAAATGATGAAATATCTTTTCCTTTAATGTCTGTAGTGTTGCAACCATAATAAACAATAAAATGATTGACAGGAATGCCACTCTGCAGTGTGGAGGCCTCAGGGCGTCACCATATACAATGGCATCTGCATTGTTTTCATGTTTGCAGTGCACTACAGAAGGTAATGGTTTTCCTGGTGAATGTGTTACAATTGAATCTTTGTGCCAAGGTTAGGTTTCGCTTTCTAAAAGCAGAGCACATTTTTGCACAGTCTGAGTTAGCTTACCAATTTAAAGGCCATCAGCACAAGTTGCGGATGCAGTAAATTGCATGGCAGTATCTATCAATCAATTCCATTTATAAAAAATCATGATGTATGAGCTTTATGAAATGGACAATATCGATATGTCAACATAGTAGCACACCAGTCGAAAATTGAATGTGTAAGAGTATTACCACTTCCCATTCCTGACACAGCATCTGTTATCACCACGACTTTGTTCCGCACCACAGACTTGGACATGAACCGGATAACCTCATTGTACACATAATAGATGCCAGCCATCACCACCACGAACATGGGTAGCACCATCACCGACGGAACAGCCATTCTCTAAAAGAAGTTTTAACAGGAGAGGGAGGGGGAAATTGCCTTTACATAAACACACACACACACACAAAGAAAGAAAAAACAAACTCTGTCTTTGTGGGTGATATGCTGTGAACAGCTAAGGAAAGGCAATTCAACCTCTTGTATGGTTGACATGCTGTGGAGTGCACATGGTATTGTGATTAGTGACTGCCCAAATAACAGGAAAACTGAGGAAGTTCCCCAAAAACTATACACCAAAAGGATGATGACATGAATACAAACAAGAAGTGGGTCGTGTTTCACACTTTGTGTAAACAGCTGTTTGGCATTTTGGGGGTGGCTGTGAAATAAATGAGTATGCATCTATTACAAACAGATCTCTCCGACATACTTGAAAAAGCACATCATGCTTTGAGGAGCTCTGTTGTTACCATTTAGAACAATGTGCATTTAATTTTTTTGGTTAATGGAATTCGCCTAATCTTTTCAAAATATTTGAATAACTTCTGCACAAAATCACCGTGTACATAAAAGTTGAGCTTACAATGAAGTTAGATAAACAGTATTGAAAAGTGTTCCTTAGTACTCTTTAGGTTTCTCCCTGTATATATAGAGCAACATTTGTTCTTGCTGGTAGCAACTGTTTTACTGTGGCCATGTACAGTGTGTCTGAGGACAGAGTCTAAATATATGTTGGCCTAAACTAAGCCATAACTTCAAATGCCGTGCAGTGTGTCACCTCTAGGATAGCCTAGGCTACTGTCACTGGATAGTCAACGAGAGCAAACAAGGACAGAGACAGACAAGTTTACTTCTACTTATTCTTAAAAAAAACAGGAAGGGAAAATAACTGTAGGCCTAAGTGATACTTGCTAAGAAAAGAAACAGTCTCCTTTCTTAAAAGATTGAAATTCCTGTTTGTTAAGCACATTCCAGGCAAACCAAGAGTAGCAAAGAAGGCTAAAACGTGATTAAAGACTATTGCACAGCCACAACATCTTCACCTGTTAGCTGGATTATACTCAGTTCACTTACAGTGTACGTAAGTAGTAATCCTCCACTGGGAAAGGCTGTTTTCCTGCCTTCGATTAGGTAACCAGCTTGATGCCTGCTTCCTCGTCCATTCACAAACCCCTCAGTGTGAGGCAGTCACACCAGTTTATTGCAGCCCTAGTTCTTTTAATAGACTGTAGCTGACTCAGTTAATTTCTGGGCAGACAGACATGTCATCAACTGACCAGTAAGAGACATGTTAGGAATTCACAATCCTGATATGTCCATGATTTTGCACCAAATAAACAAATATGAAATAATATGATTTGGTGAAAAATAACATGTTATTATTTGAAAATAGCATAAAATCAAATCACATAATATGGAAATAAATGTAATATAATGGCTGTTATTTGATCCTGGATTGCTCCTGCAGGTCTAACATTCTGGAAGAAAACAATAGCCTTTACATAGGCCTAAGCTACCTCCACCCCCCATACAGCATACATGTGGACCTATAACCGCCTGACACAGACGTAATAGTTTAAAAGAAACAAAAATCAAATAAATTGACAGTATGATCTATTAGACTTATGAATCAGTCCAAGCTTAGAAATAACTCCCCCCTCCCTCCCATGACCCATGTCATTATGTGCAAGATGGCGTTCGTGAGTAGTCTCGCGAGATATAATGAAATTTCAGCCGCAAATCTGTGTGCTCGCGACCTCCCTCCATTGGGAAAGAGCTAGCCCGAAAAAAGGGGAGAAAATACGGGATACCATGGAGCGTAGCTAGTTAGCTGTAGAAAAAAAGCATGATAAATACCTTTTTGATAGACTCTTTCTATTGGACTGCCCGATGTGTATTCAGTTTTTTGCGACGGAAAGTAAAATGAAACGTGGAGCGGAATTTGGGAGCTGCACAACCTTGCGAAACAACCAGGAGAGATTTCTTTAGCGAGCTAACGTTAACTTGCTAGCTCATGAAGAAGCGGTGGTAAACTTCGTAATGAGCAATTGCTACCATTGGAATTGTCGGAACCCCACCTCAATTGTTATGTCTTTTTAGAAATGGGATTCTTTTATTTTCTCTGTGGACACTGAAATTTCAACGCTTGGTGTTACACGTTAGGGAATTGTGAAATTGCTTTGTTTACTGCTTGCTTGGTAACAGTATTGATTACAAACTAGCTATTTAATCGCTCCCTACTGGCTTTGTGGGGACAGGCCATGGACTAACTAAGGAACATATAACAGACAAGGTAGCTAGCTTGCAGGCTAGCTATCGATTACTGGCAAATATAACCAAACCATTAATACATTCCGAAGTGGAGTCTTGCAGCAATTCCGTTTTAAAGAAGCAGAAGATCACAGTAACCCCGTGGTTTGGATCATGCATGGGATCAGAGAGCCCTTCTTACGAATGGGATAAATAGCCTAGTTACAAGATATTAAGGGAGTGATTCAATCTAGGCTATCTGAACAGTGAAATATCGAGTCATCGGACAAAAAGGAAAACTACGATGTCCACCGCTAAAGAGAACCCCTGTAGGAAATTCCAAGCAAACATTTTCAATAAAAGCAAATGTCAAAACTGCTTCAAACCCCGGGAACTACATCTATTGACCGACCAAGATCTGAACCAGGTAAATCATTTGTAATCAAAGTCTACGTATGTTACATGTGAAGTATTCCACTTATTCCTTAGATTGGCGACATTGTATCAGCAAGAGCATTGTCGTCTCCCCGCTTTGCGAAATGTAACCATTATCGACTGACAGATGCTACTTTGACTTCCTATGTATTTTAAGTCAGTGATGCAACGCTTCTGACAATCTCTTTTCTCTGTACTGGTGTTTGTATTTTATCTACAGCATTGCACAGTAGTAAACCACGTCCACGTTTTTGACAGCTAGACATCTAAGTGATCACATTGTTGTAATATGATTGGTTGCTGTTATCTGTATTGCCGTGATATTATTAGATTAGTAGGTGATATACAGCTAACATTGTTTTTCTCTTCGTTTGTGTGTGTTTGATAATGACTGTCAGTCAATATATAAAATCTGTCGTTGTTTTAGTGCTGAACTAGAACAAGGAGTAGCCCAAATAGTTGGATTTAAACACACACACACTTACACACACATACACATACACACACACACACACACACACACACACACATACATACATACATACAGAATGACACAGGGAGTCTTTGTGAAATTATTGTTGCCATCATGTTCCTAAAGTTATGTCTTTAGTGAAAGTTTGAACGTGTCAGGTAATGTCTACGGCTTGCAATCTGGCTCTATTCTCTCTTGGTCAAGAATACCACCACTCTTTGTGAGAAAGTGATTGGAATGTTTCTACAGATAGGGGACTTCAGAAACCAACAGTAGTCTGCACTCAGCATTTTCCCTCTTTTTGTGTGTCCACATTATCAGTTGACAGCCCGTGGTATTACTTACCCAGAGACTAGAGCCCTGAGAGTGACATTTACACTCCCTTCCTTAAACACCAAGTGCAGATGTTTCTGTGAGGAGAACTTGTTTGTAAGGGAGCCGTTGTGCTATAATTCCACCTGAGGCTATTACATAAGGTTCCCAGCAGCCCTTTGGCTGTTTTGTCTCACTGACTTGACTTTAATTATTCACTAGTTAGCGACTCTTGCCCCGTTCCACTATAGCAGGATAATTGTCTCGAGTCAACTCATCCATACAAGTTTCCAATCATGGACTGTTTGGAAGACCGTTTGGAAGTTAAAAGTCAGATTGATTCGTCCAACCCTATACAGTTAGAATTAATTGTGCAATGCATCCAGTTGTATCTTCAGATTGCAGACTACAGACAATGTTGCTGTTGTACCATTTTAGTTGGGCTGCGTGTGTGAACAGATCATTTAGTTTAGAAGCAGCTTGATTTGATTTGAAACTTGATTGATAACACCAGTAGCACCAAAAAACATTGATTAAATCAGAATGAAAATATCTGACCTAACTGTTTAATCAGTCAGATGATTAATGGGAAAATTGCCATGATCTGTCTCAATTTAAGATGTAGTCACCCCTGACCCATTTGGCTAAATCTGCCTTTTGGATTAGAGTATGTAAATAAGGTCATTTCCTGTTTTCCTAGTTTGTAAATGAAGTTTTGTAAGTTAAGTTGTGCTCAATCATGATGCTGTTGGCCTGTTGCTCTTAAGTAACACATTGATTCCTCAGATGAGTTTCAGATTGTTGTTAAAGCCTACAATTAGACTTCTGTTAAGTAACTTCAGATAATTGAATTTATTTCTTTTTCATGTTTCCATTCAAGAAAGCTAGTTAATGGAACACTTAGTGAAGTACTGAGCTGCCAGTGGTTTGCTTATTTCACTTGTTTTGAAATGCTTTGGTCTAGATGACGTTACCCTTAGTTGGCATCCTAATGGCATGTCTAACACTACATGGACTAAGCGCACTGTGATAATTGTGTCTGGATCCTTTAAGGACCTTAATTCTTTTCCTTTGCTTTTGGCCAAAGCTCTTCAGTAGTGCAACAAATCTGGGATATTCTCCAGACATCACTTCAAAGTAGTCTGAAGTGCAGTACCACTACCTGTTGCGATGAGTCACACTATGGACAACTTCATAAAAGGCGTTGGTTGTATCGCTAAACAGATGAGAAGGGAGGAGTGCACGGAGGACGTTCCACTTTCTGGACGTATGCATCTGCCGTCATCGTGTTCTCTAATTATCTGTATATAATCCTACGCTGCACGTCTGCCATGAAGAAGCACTTTCAGAATTCCACGGCACGCCTTGGAAAACTTCATGTGAAGTATCAACCCTTGCAGGGGGTCGATTTTAATAGCCACAATGACAAACATTAACCCCATTCTCTCTCCAAAACACATAAAAGTTGTGAGCCCAGGGAGGGGGGGGGGGGGGGGGGGTTGGCTTCCTAGGCCAAGCGAACTCTGTCGTTTTTTAATTGCTCCCATGCTATTGGAGCAGATGGCTCTTTTGAACATGGCTTAAGGTCTGAACAGCAACGTCAGCATCCTCCCATATACACTTGCGTGGGTTGGTGTGCTGTGTGTGATTAGCACCAGTTAACCCTTTCCCTGTGCTACCTCATGAGTCACCTAATGGATTGCATCACCAGATAATCCCACTAGGACAAAGTAAAAGTTCACTTTAAGGCTTGGAAACATTGACTGCAGAGCACAAGCTGCGTTTGGTGGTTTGCATTATGGTCTTTGCATTAGGGTCTTAACTTCAGTTTCCACAATGAGGACTTCAGAAGTGCACTGATGGAAATTGATCGATTGAAAATTGTATACAGTTATATACTAATGCACCAATCAGTGCTACAAATACCCAGTGGAGGAACACTTGGGATGATTTCATGTCCTGAGACAAGCTGGAAGGCCTAATAGTTGGATTTAAACACACACACACACACACACACGGCCATTAGGAAAACTGTAGTACTCAGTAACATTATGGTGGATGGAATCATTTTAGTTTTTACTCTAGTTCATGCCTGTAAGCAGTCTAATATGCTGAATTAGGGAAAACAAACCTTCCAGTTGACCTACATGATTGGCAGCAAGTCCAAAGGCTGGAAATCTGCAAGCTGCTGATGAGCTCACATCCTGGGCTTATACTGACTCCTTTTACACAACAGTGAGAATTTACTGGATGAGTGGCACATGCTCCATGCTCTGCCTAAGCTTATTCAGTAGGAAGATATTGATCTTTGATTCAAGATTGGATCAATGAATAATGGGTTGATGCCCATTGGCCATCAGATACACATGCAGGTACTTGCATAATACTCTGTGATGAAGGAATGCACAATTAAATCAAATGGGAATGGGTGGCAATCAATCACTGTTCCATAGAAATGATGCTCTAATTATATCTGATTAGTGCTACCAGTTTGCCCTGGTGTTTTGGGAAGTCCTGTAGTTTGGTTATTAATACAGGCAGACTACCTCTTTATGTAGAAGATCCCACAGCAAAATGCTGAAATGGATCTGGGCTTTGACTCATGTTTAAAGAAGTCACCCTGCCTTACTTCTACATTATAGGCTGGAATTGTTGCAGAGCAACTTTGAGCAACTCCTATTTTGTTGTTGTTTTGAACTTTTCAGTAGGTAAGAGACTCCATGAGTTGTAAGCTGCCTCTCACTTATTCTCCTAAAAATCCAGAGACCCTGTCATTCAACTTCTGTAACTACTTTCTTTGTCTATGCTCTCTTAGGTTTGAAGCAGGGGGAGTCAGCTGTGCGTGTGCGTGTGTGTGTGCGCGTGTGCGTGTGTAAAGGGGGGTGGGGGGTCTTGTGAAAGGAAGTTTGGGTTGGGAAACCGAAGCAAGAGTTTCTCAGAGGTCACTCCCACTTCTGAAGCGTCTGCTCTGACTTTGGCAGGGACAGGGAGGGGTCAGGACGCGGGACATGGGACATTTGGGGAAAAGGGGGAAGGGCTGTGTGTGTGTGTGTGTTTGTGTGTGTGTGTTTGTGTGTGTGTGAGTGTGTGTGTGCGCGTGCGTACACGCTAACCGAAGGCCTTGTGAGTTGAGTGCATCCAGA
Organism: Alosa sapidissima; assembly: GCF_018492685.1. Taxonomy (NCBI): domain Eukaryota; kingdom Metazoa; phylum Chordata; class Actinopteri; order Clupeiformes; family Clupeidae; genus Alosa; species Alosa sapidissima. Next base: position 11,771,899 of record NC_055980.1, on the reverse strand, counting down.
GGTGAGGTGGATGCTGGGTTAAAGCGGGACCGGCGGGACCGGCCTGCGCCCTTTTTCTTTCAGTCCTCCACCGCCAATCTCCCCCCCACCCCCCTCCCATGAGCCTCGGCCCGGGAGGAAATTGGAAGTTAAACCCGATGCCGACTGGAGGGCCACGGGGTTACCGGAGTTCTGTCAGAGAGGAAGCCGGCCCTCAATGTGTGGAGGAAGAGCAGGGCGTGGCGGACCTCTCCTGGCTCCGCAGCACCACATGCTATGGGACCAGCTGTGTTTTTGTTTTGTTTTTCTGTAGCTATTTTTTTTTTTCTTCTTTACTCCATCCGACCTTCCACCCGCGCCCCCCTCCCCCCCCCGCCCCCCTGCTTTATTTTTAGAGAATGAGGCCTGGAGAAAATTAGTTCATCGGCCAAAATCTATGAGGGGTTTTGAATCGTAAAGCTTTTCAGGTGTGCGCACGGTCATAAACTGGAGGGTGATCACTGGTGTTATCCATGGATTTGATGTTTTCCACTTGCTGATGAGCAATAAGAAGCCTCTTTATTGCTTACACGTTGAGTTCCTCCTTGCCGCTGCCGTCACCAGTTGAATGACTAGCACTGACATTTTTGCAAGATGAACCATTGAACCACTGTGCAATAATGCGTTGTTAAGGTTAATATTTTGCAGGCCAGGCTGCTCTGTTCTCATGCAAGGTTTTCCCTTACTCCCACATTTCTTTGCCGGTTTCGTTTTTATTTTATGCTGTAGAGAGAAGTAAATCAATTCTTGATGGACTAGCGGCAGCAGGAGGAAAATGAAGGTGTTATTGACTGTCACTTAGTTGGCGGCCCTGTGGTTGTAAATTGCCTGTCGTGAAGGCAGGTGAGACGCTTCCTCAGAACCCCTTGGGCGAAATAGTCTTACAGGTTCAGTGACTGCTGCAGGCCAGAGACATACATTTAGGTCATCGTGAGCTTTTATGAAGTGCAAACAGTGGGAGGGAAACCTGCCTTGCTCTTCTCAAGTCTCACTATGAGCCTTTTCATCTTTCCTGACAACAAAAGAAAAAACCTCAACAACAGCTTTGACCATGTCATTTTCCTGGGCTTGTCATCGTGAGCGAATGCCACTTCAATCAAACTGTGACTATGTTTCTGTTGGAATGAAACAGTGTTGACTCCAGCCACTCTCCTCACCAAATAAAGTCTGTTTTATCAGTATACACAGAGAGCAAAGTAGACCAAATATTACAGAGGAAACTAAACTGAACACCCTCCCTTATTAAAACCTTATGGGGGAGAGAAATGCGTTCGACATCTGGTTGCCAAAGTGCGTCTCTCTCAAAGCTGGTGCACAGTTTTAATCATTGCCTAATTTACTGTCTTTCTCTCTCTCACTCTTTTCCAGGCCAAACCTATATATGGAGGCTGGCTGTGTTTGGCTCCAGAGGGAACGGACTTTGACAATCCTATGCAAAGATCACGGGTAAGATGGGGGTGGGGGTTCAGGAGAATCTAGTACAGTAAGAAATGGGGGAAGGAGCATTGCACGTTTTTTCATGCACTTGATGCATTGTGCAGTCTGTACATGTGATTCATGAGCAAAATGCACAGTGATGCATTGCCTACGCTATTAAAAGTGTAACAAAGGGATTTTGGGAAAATGTCTCGTATAATGAACTGCAAAGTAGTTAACTGTAACACCCAAACCCTATAGTGGTCTTTGCTTGAAACAGATGACGTTTATCTGGAAGAAGGGGTCAACCACATGAGGAATGTTGTAGTCTGATTTAATTATGCTTGAACTCTTCTCATTTGATTGCAGAAATGGCAGCGGCGGTTCTTTGTACTCTACGAACATGGCTGCCTACGCTTTGCATTGGACGAATCGGTAAGAGCTGTTTCCATGGTCTGTGGGTGTTTAAAACTGGGTTAATTGTTTTTTTTTTTATCAAATGTCCTTAGCTATAATATTTTTTATACTCTCTTTGGAGAACATTTGTATATTTCCTCAACTGAGAAAGAGTTGGACTCAAACTGCGTCATTTGTGTTTACATAACAAGGCAAAAACTGGCCATGAACCCGGGCTGGCCACTTCAAAATGCCATTTGAACAGGAAAAAAAAGATCCACACATGACATTCAAGTCGCTCCGCCTCAGTAGTAAGCAGACACTTCAAAGCCACAAACAAGTTCAGAGAGACGTAATGGGGGGGAAGGGAAGGCAGACGAGCAACTGAGCGAGATGGCAACGTGTAGGCGGCGAGCAGAACGTCACCAAAGCACTGGAGTTAATGGGCTCTTGGTCTGGACTGTCCGTCTCGCTGGAATGCGACACGGGCGACCAAATTAGCCGCTTGATCGGCCTGGAGATTAGGCCGTTTGTATGTAAACAGTGAGGCCCACACGCTGACTGCCTGTCAGGAAGACGAAGAGCTTTCTCGAGAGGGCCCCCGCGGCTGCAGAAGCGTCCAGATAAATATGCTCTTCTCTCTCCCTCCCGTTCACTCCCATCACCTTATTAGTGTCTTAATGTGAACTTCAGCTCGGCTAGTCCGCACCATGTCAAAAGCGCGCACATTGCACATGCAAGATGCCAGAGAGATTCCATCAGGTTTGCAGAGTAGAGTTCGCCCTTTTTTTTTTGGTATTGTTTTTTTTATATCATATCTCCGGGAAGGTAGAGTGAAGGCCACGTGCAGATTGAGGTGATTTCCAGCGTGTGGCAGGAGCTGGCTTTAGCCGTCACCACTTCAGAGCAATACGGCTTTTCCTCCCATTGTTGGCCCATGAGAATGCTGTCAGACCTCATTGTCTTTCTCGGCCTCTTTTCATCTGCTGAAAGGAAGTCTCAGGGAGGCCTGGAAATTAGGTCAGGGAAAAGAGAGAACGAGAGAGAAAAAAAAAAACGTTGTCTCTTGGAGCACCTCCATAGTCTGAAGAGCTGAAATTAAAACATCGTTTGCAGGTTGCGGCGAGGCTCCCCTGAGAGCCGGCTGAATTGGGATCGCTGTGAAAGATAACAGAATGACCTGGAGTGGGAGAGACGCTGCGAGACGGCTTTCTTATTTAGTTGATGGGTTTGTGGGGGGATAAGTTATGCTCCTGAGGTGGAGCACTAATGCATTGGAGGAAGTTGTGTGTGTCTGAGATTTGAGAAACTCCCAAACTCCTCGCACGCTGTTGTTTGCAACAGTAATAGAGGTGGCACTGTTCTCCTTTTACGAGATTAGTAGGCGATGGTTTCAACCATTGCCAACAGGAGAATTGAATAGACAGCAACACGCATGACTCCCAGCAAAAACAGGTATCAAAGCAGCTAAATGGATTTGCCTTACTTTCTGAATTGATTTGCTTTACCCTGATTTGGCAGAAGGAATCGTTTGATTTCTAGAGAGAGAGAGGGGGAAAAAAATCACTTGGCATCAACGAGCAGTGCTTGGCCTGAAAGAAGTCGCATAGCTGCTCAATTGAGACATCGTTGGGTTTCCATTCTGACCAAATCTAAACACTTAAGCATGAATTATGTTGGAATTATAATTTCATAGGAAATAAAATAAACTCCAACAGAAGGAGGAAGAAATGTTAATTCATACATGTGAAAACAAAACTTCCCATCGGATTCTTCTAACAGCCCCCGAAACATAACAACAACCAAAAAAAAAAGCCTCCGGCTGAAATTGAGCCGATTACCCAGGGCTTGTTGGAACTCTTAATGCGTGAGATGCGCGTCGCCTCTGAGGCCCATGCGGCGCTGTTTCCGCCGTCCGAAGGAGATGCTCCGAGCACGGAGTCCGAGAGTGGAGCAGCATTCCTTCAATATGCCCATATTTGGTGAAACTTAAGCAGCAGCCGCCGTCAGTGAGGGCGCTATAGCCAGAGAGGATAAGCCCCCCCAGAAACCACATGACAATGTCAAATATGTCCAAAAGGTTTACATTCCACCCCCCCACTTACCACAATACCTATTTCTGTAACCAGACCTGGGATAGAACAAGCGGAATAAAAAGAACACCAAAGGATAGCAAATAATCAAACTTAGTGGAAGAAGGAACGGCAGCCAGGGCTTCTGCACCGCCATGAAAGAAAAACAGCTTCTGCTCCTGATTGCACGGGAGACAGTTAGGCAGGCTTGGGAGCGAAGCTGAGGCGGCTTCCAGAAGCCTCCCTGAGGTTGGTGAAGTTGCCAGGTGTCGAATCAAATTATGGAGCTTGTTTCTTTTTTTTTTTTTTTATTGCCCTGAAATAGTTTGGGACTGCCAATGTGGGAGGGGAGATGCTGGAGAAAGCAGTCCTTCTCCCCCCCCTGCATATTTTTGATTGAGGCCACTGCATGTTCAGGCACATGTATGGCCTATAATATGTATCTGGTGATGTGGCGTCTGACTCGTCTTGCCACTGGCTTTTTTTTTTTTGGAAAGTCAGTCTTTAAGTAAGATGGCTTCTCATAACAGGTTTTTCAGTTCAATATGCCCTCTCTAGTTCATGTTTGATTGGTTCAGCGTCATGTCCATGACACCTTTATTCTTTGTCACAGCTCTGAAGAATATCACCACTACTTTCTGCACATTGCAACTAGAGAAACTCATACTGGCGTCATGTGTTGTAATGTATATGGGGAATTAAAGGCAGAGCTTGCTGTTCAGTTTTGGTTTGGTTGGTGTTATTTGAGCTCAACAGCCAATCAAAATCTTCTGTGCTCTTGAAGAGCTGTGTTGTTGATTGGCTGGGATTGTTTATGGGTTGGGCCGAGCCACTATGTTTCCTCTCGTACGGAACCCACGACTGTGTACAAACAGAGTGAGCGGACAGCTAGTTTTTGAGGAATTTGCTGAATTTTATGAAAAGCCAATGGGAGGAAAATCACAATCGCTTTTCCCCATTTTATCGTTAACAGTTAGTAGTTAAATAGTTATCACATTGTATCTGTTAGAGAAAATAATTATTTAACTCTGAAACTTTCATGAACTAACTTGCTGCTACATTAAGCTGTTCTACTGTGGTAACATGTAATATCTCCCATCAGTGTAAAAATAGAACAAAACTCTAAAAAGAGACTTCGTTTTCAGGCAGTGCAGAGGTATAAGATTCGATCCCATGTTGGGAAATGAGATCCATGATAATCTGAAACGTATGAATGACAGACTTGGCAGAAGGGATCCTTTGTGTGACTGCCAGTGCACGTTCTGTGCACCCAGACTCCTATCTCCCTCCTCCTTCTCTCCCTCTCACTCTTTCTCTTTCTACCTCTCTCTCTCTCTCTTTCTCTTACTCTCTCTCTCTTTCCCTCTGACTGTCATATCTGTCGCTCTGGCTCCAGTTCTGTGGGAAAAATAAAAAATGACCTCATACAATACCCTGGTAGTGACTGTGGAGGTGGGTGTCCTATAGTGCTAGTAAACAGTAAGCTTATCCATTTTTGTCCCTCCTCCCACAGTGTAATAGATTAGTGGCCACCCATATGTACATGTGCATATCTGTAGGCCTTATCTGTGAGCCCTTGAATTGACTCCCCCCTTTAGAAAGTCCAAAGAGCTCTGTAAATTGGAGCAGAACTTTGGTATGTGGCCTACTGCATGTCCATATGTGGTCTGTGAGATTGTTACGAGGGACTGATTCACTTGTGTTATCTGCTCACTCTCGCTCAGAAGTAAGACCAGGCAAAGTGCCGTTTACACACCATTTACTGTACACACACACACACACTTGCAATGTTATGATATGTGAGGCCCATTAGAGTGGAGCTAAGCATTGAACGCCTGATGCTATTCTGGCAAGGGGAAGATGTCTCCCTTCCTCTGGCTGGTTTCATGTCGGGGCTCTCAATACAGAGTGATGTGAAACTCTTTGTCCACTGCACTGTACTAACCACACACACACACACACACACACACACATACACACACACACACACCAATCCCCCGGTGTCTGATTACCCATCCAGCCTTCCTCTCCCCTCTTCCCAGCAGCCTCCTCTCTCTTTCTCGCGCAACACAACAGAAACAGAGTCCTGCTGGAATTTATAACTGTGACACACTGTAATTGCCATATTTGGCCGTCCCTGGGGTTTACTGGGAGCTTTTAATAAAGCAGGATCACTTAAAAAGGCCATAAAAGGAATCGGGGGGGGGGGGTTGAGTTTGAGGGGGTGATGGTGGTGGGGAAGTGGGCAGCAGCACCTGTTTTACATCTGCAGCCATCAGAAGTCTGATAACAGACAAGAAAAAGAGAAAGCAAAGGAGAGAAAGAGAAACACTGCAGGGTCCTGTCGGGCACACTGGGGCCTTTCTGGTGTGTTGGCAAGAATACGAGATGTGGCCGTGGTCATGAATAATACTCCCTCCCAATAGCACGGATGATGGACATAGGCATTGACTAATGGCCGTGTTGTTTGCTTGGCTTTGATTCATGAGCTTTATGAGTGAGGAAAAAGTCAAGAAAGTGGAACTTTCAGTGGGACGGCTCGCTGGGGTTTTCTGATCTGGTTCACGGGTCGTGGGAGCCTGATGGTCGGGAGTCGGATGCCCCCGAGCGGGATTTGTTATTTTACATGTGCCGTTCCGAGAGGGGTTTTTCTTTTTTCTTTTTTTGTCTGCTTCTTTGTTGCCGAGGAATGTGGAAAGCTCTCTGTCCCTCTCTCTCCTCTCTCTGTCTCTGTCTCTCTCTCTGTCTCTCACACTCACACACACATTCAGGCGCTCCCTTTGCGTTAGAGCGCAAAGGCACAGCCACGTCGGCCCAGCCCCTATACCCACCCCCACATATGCACGCTCACACACACACTCTCACACACACTCTCACACACACACTCACACACACACTCTCTCCCTTTCCCCTCACATACACACAGTGTGCCCCCCTGCTTGCCTACACTCACAAAAGAGGCTTAGTCCTGGCTTTCTATGCTGTCACCTCCTCCATTCAGCTGGCGAGCCCTGGAACCGAAAGGATTTCGCCTGTTGCCATGGCGAATTTTTGATAACCGCCGAGTGACCTTACAGTAGGGGCAGATAAGATTGCTTCAGGACACTTGAAAACGCGCACACACACACACACACACACACACACACACATCCATATGCACGCATTAAAGACATGAACATCACAGAGCTTTCTTTAATTTAATAGGAAATAATGCCCTTTAGTTTTATTTGTGGTTGTTTGTGTGAGTTTCCCCCATTAGAAGTCTGCTCTTTGCTTGGATGCCACAGTGTTTGTTTGTTTGTTTGTTTGCTTTCTTAGTACACACTTTTTCCTGACATGACCTTTTCAAAGGGCAACAGGTTTATAGAGCACCAGTTCTGGACATGTCAAAACAGAGCTTTATGACTGCCCTGCTCTAAACACTGTGGTCAGCCCTTGTGCATTGTCTATTTTTCTGAGAGTAACCTTTCTGTCAGTGAGCGTTGAGAAATCAGACAACTGTCCTCTCACTGTGCTGGTCAATTTCTTTAATTGGCCAATTAACTTCCAACGAGGCGGCCAAAACCCAGTCACGCCCCTAAACATTTCCAAAACATAGCATTGTCAAACTACAGCTTAGGCAGGCAATATCATGTCTCCATTGCTAATGGGCCTCTATGAGTCCAGTGGCTGACTAATAGCTTTGTTTTGCTACTGACCTTTTGCAGCCCAGCACACTGCCTCAAGGCACGGTCAACATGAACCTCTGCACTGACGTAATCGATGCCGAGCCCAAGACTGGCCAGAAGAATGCCCTGTGCATCATCACGCCGGAGCAGGAGTACTTCATCCGCGGAGACAACAAGGAGATTATCAATGGGTATGGACGTTAGCGCAAACCTGCAGTCCTTAGAACAGGAAGCCTGTAGCTCACCTTAGTTTCTGAAACGTAGACGTCTGAGAAAGAAATAAGGGCAATGTCTGTGTACTTACATGTTGTACGCAACCCTATATTCAAATGAGAAGTAGCTATCCCACATGCTGCCCTATTTGTAACCTGAGCAAGGACATTAGCGTTGATTGTGCATCTGCTAATCTAATATAAAACTGCAAGACCAGGCATTCTCCATCCTGTTGAAATCAGTTTTGTGTATTAGAAAGGCCAGCCTGCGTATTATTCAGTACTTCAGGGGGCTGATTAGAAATAAAACCCTTTGATATTGTTATCGCCATAATTGATCACCTGATCTACTTGAGTAGCATTGGGCTTCTTGGTGAGCTGACTGTGTGAAACAATGACACAATGGAAAAGCAACAGCAGTCACTCAAGTCAAAAGTAATGTCCAGTAGAGTCCTGCTGCAGACCGACAGGCGGGCGGGCGGGCAGGCGTGGGGTTAGGATTCATCTCTGTGTGCCCCCTCTGCCATGTTTTAACAGATGGAGCGAGCAGCTGGTGGTCTACCCAAGAACCAACAAGCAAAACCAGAAGAAGAAGCGCAAGGTGGAGCCGGCCACGTCCCAGGTTGGAGCCAGGGCCGCAGCTGCCATTCCAGCTGCACACACACACACACAAACACACACTGGTGTTGCAATCAAACTCAAGCTGTGTCTGCTGAGGGCTGTTCCCTGTTGGTTCGCAGGGTTGAGAATACCTCAAATAGTTTGTGTTGGCGATGAGAGTTTGATATTCAAGCTACTACGTAATACCCACATCTGGTGTGCCAACTAATGAATGCTTGCTCTCTGGTCTTTCTCACTCATGATTGTTTATTGGTTGCACAGCTGTTTTCATGCTATATATCGTTTTTTTTTTTTTTAAACGGTCTTGTCAAATTTGATGGTATCAGTAAAAATGTTTTTTCAAATCGAGTTTGTCTGGAATGTTTGACATTATAGTGAAGGGAAACAGTGTTTGTGGATACAATTTACTGCCACTGCTACCCTCATCATTTCCCAACATCTGAATGACCTTTAGCCCAAATGTAAACAAATGTTTGTCCTTGTGGTTGTCCTCAGGAACCCGGTCCGGCCAAAGTGGCCGTGACTGGCTCTGGGATCCCCGAGGCGGAGAAGGTTCCGGACTCCAGCTCCATCATCTGGCAGGAGGAGCTGCAGAGCCGCGAGGCCGACGTGGGCCAGGTGTGGTCGTCCCCCGACATGGCGCCCCTGGGGTCACCCTCGGCAGGTAAGGGGTCTTAAGAAGAACAGGTGTATGCTTGTAGGGCTGGGCGATATGGACCAAAACTGATATCCCGATATTTTGGGGCTGATTGGCGATATACGATATCGATACGATATTGATATTTCAAACAGAAAGAGCGAAGTGCTTCATATATTCACTCAACACAACAATTATGACAACACAGCCGGTTTTAATTATATTCATTTCAGACTGATCTAACAGAGCTGTGCAAAAAAGTGTAAACAATAACATATACATATAATAACATATAGGCATACAGTTGCTCTGAGGGCTGTGCAAAATAACAATATTCGGTCGCCCCTGATTGGCAACACAGGCCTACAGCTTTACAACAAGAAAACAGTAAAGGTAACACAAAACATAGGCTACCGTTAAAAGCCAATATAATAAACCAATTGGCATACTATGCAAATAAGAAAAAGTAGGCTACACAGCACATACCTGTTTGTAAATATTTAACTGCACAAGGAGTAGGGCTGGGCGATATGGACCAAAACTGATATCCCAATATATTTTGGAGCTGATTGGCGATATACGATATATATCGATATTTTAAACAGAAAGAGCTAAGTGTTTCGTATTCACTCAACCAGCTTTAATTAGAAATATAGCCGCAAGTGGCAATGGCGTGCCCGAGCACCTGCGGGCCGCAACCTGTGACATGTCGGAATCCAACAAAGCACCGACGTGGTGCATTTGTGAAATGTACATATTTGATGCGTGTGCTATTTGTTTTTGTATTTTATTTTCTGCCACATGTACTTGCTTGGCCAGGTGGCGGCGCAATGCAAAGGCAGGCCCATTGGGTGTCATCATAATCATAATATATATTAACCTGAGAAATTTCAGACCATTCATTTTAAGCAAAGAATGAGAAATTTCAGACCATTCATTTTAAGCAAAGTACATTTCTGATACACTTTTTGGTTGGCCAGATGGTGGCGTTATGTTAGGCATGGAAATTACACATGTTAATATCATCACAATAATGATATCCAAATTTTTTGTAAACTTTCAGATCAATCACTTAAGGCATTGTCCATTTCTGGCACATTTCCTGCTTGACCAGGTGGTGGCGCTATGCCAGGCAGGCCCATTGGGTGTCTGGATATAATCATAATATCTATTAACATGAGAAGTTTCAGAACATTTATTCAAAGCATAGAGCATTTCTGGCACATTTCCTGCTTGGCCAGATGGTGGCGCTATGCTAGGCCTGTGAATTATGAATGTGAATATCATTACAATAATGATATCTGATATTTTATAAAGTTTCAGATCAATCACTTAAGGCATTGTCCATTTCTGGCACATTTCCTGCTTGGCCAGACTGTGGTGGCACTATGCCAGGCAGGCCCATTGGGTGTCTGGATATCATCATAATCATGATATCTATTAACCTGAGAAGTTTCAGACCATTCATTCAATGCACTGTGATTTATGACACATTTCCTGTTTATGTGGTGAGATATTAAAATCATATCAAATATATAACTTATATGAATCTGACAAACCGTCTAGGAACATGGTTTTCAATGACCTGTGAAATTTAAAACATTTCAAGCCATGCATGGTGAATTATGACTCATTTATTGTTTATGTGGAAGGGTATTCAAATTAATAATTTCGCCAAGTTAATATAATAATAATAATAATAATAATAATCCTTACAAAAACAATAGGGCCTTGCGCCCTTCGGTGCTCGGGCCCTAATGATTTCAGACTGCTCTAACACAGCTGTGCAAAAAAAGTGTAAACAATAACATAGGCCTACAATAGGCATAGGCTACAGTTGCTCTGATAAAGCTGTGCAAATAACAAAAGGCCAAAAGTTGACCCTGACTGACAACGCAGGCCTACATTGTGCTGCACAATGCAATATTTTGGGCACAAAAATATTGAAAAAACCTGCAGTTTTGTCACACAATGCAGTTTTTTTACCCGTAAGGGTTTGATAGGGCCTAGATGACAAGCAAATGTAGCCAATGATGGCCTAGACATGTTGCTATCAACAACAAAAATAGTTTCAAACAATTAGGCTACTTAAACAACGTAACTGAGTCACTCATCAAGAGTGTGATAGACGCTACCGTCGTTTTGTATCCCTATGCACAATTGAATGGGGTTTCAGGAATCATACAAAATAATGCCCCTAACTGCTCGCGAGTCCCTGCGTGCATATTCTTTTAATAAAGTCAGCGTGTAGGTTGTCTCCCTGAGGACTTTAGATCTGCTACTGTATATCGCTAAACGCAAGCATTCATCAGTGTATTTAAATTAGCTAGGCTATGTACCAAAAATGACATTTTACTGTCATTTGAAGAGCTTTAAACAGTGTTGTAACTTAAATCTGCATGTACAAAACCGCTTGGAGCTCCAATTTTGATTTCACAACGAGAATTCTCGGTCTTGATGTGCCGACGGAATAGGCATCAGCACCCTCTGATCAAGGTAAACAAAATCTGACTCCATGTCCGTCATGTTTGAAAGTTGGTAGTGCTGCGAGGGAGAACGTGCACATGCAGGGGCGCAGTTGAGCAGAGCTGCGGCTATCTGAATGGTCTGAAACACAGAACACAAGTGGCTTTGATAAAATGGCCCATTATTTGACATAATACCGGTATTACGATATTGTCTCAACTACATATCGTTTTCAAAAATATATCGGTCGTAGTCGTAATACTGATATATCGCCCAGGTTGGTATAGGTGTGTGAGACCTGACATGTATAGGCAAGACAGGCTGGCCTGCCCTTATTCTTGGAAACTAGTTCTTGGTAGTGAGCCATGTGCAGTTTATCCCTTTTTTTAAAGGCGTATGTAATAGCTGCTATTAGTAGATGGATTGATGGATGGCTAAAGTACTTTATTGATGATTTATTTTACTGATATAAGTGGGAGGTTACGACTACAGTAATGTCAAAGTGAAACATGTCAGATTATTGACAGTAAATCAGATTTTCTCCTGATTGTTGAGGGATTGATGTTAATGTGTCCTTCCACAGGCGAGGGGTCATCGGTCAGTCGCAGTTCAGACCAGGGCTCCGTGAATGGTGACGAAATGGACCGGAGTCCGTTCCCCCCGGCGGCGGTACCCTCCCACGAGCTCCTGTCGCCCACGGGCAGCTCGTCCAGCCGCCACAGCTTCGGCAGCGTCGGCGGGGGCATCCCACGCTGCCTCTCCCCGGCGCCCAGCGACCCCTTCCCGTCGGGCAGCAGCCTGCTGTCCAACGGCTCGCACATCAGCGGCTCCATGAGCTCGCTGGACTCGGATGCCAGCGGCAGCACGGTGGCCAGCAGCGACAGCCACCCGGCCGCCGGCGAGCCCGGGGCCGGCCGCGGCCTCCACCACCATCACCACCACCGCGGGCTGCACGACACGCCGCGCTCACGCCGCCTTGAGGCGGAGGCGCGCAAGGCGGAGAAGAGGAGCAGGGCGCATAGCCCAGAGGGTCAGGAGACGCCCCTCAGCCCGGAGAGGAGGTGTGTGGATTGGGGGGGGGGGGGGGGGGGCTTCAAAATCACTCTCTGTTATTTGTCTATCATCACCCGGAAAGAACCAATACTCTTTTCTGATTCGTTGGTGGGGTGGCTATTAATTCTGAATAACGCAACATCTATGAAGTAGATCTGGTAAAAAAAAAAAAATGCTTGATTGGTAACTAAACCAACCATAGGAAGACGACGGTTAAGCCAGGAAGCAGGCTATGCAACAAGCTAACTGTCCATGCTATCTCTGTTATAGAGACAAACAATTCGGCTTCTTTTTAAATGGAACCGCTTGTTTCCTTTGCGTGCTATAAAGGCATGACTATTGCCTATAGTGGCAACCGGGTGATAAGCGGGATAACGTCCTTCGAGGTGTCCTGCTATACGGAATTAATGGACTCTGGTGGAGGCAACTCCGCTGCGCGTCGGGGAGTTCTTTGCCTCTCGCCCTCGTCCATTAATTCCGTATAACAGGACACCTCGGCGGCCATTATTCCTTACTTCACACCTTCATTGTGTCTTCACTTCCCCCTCTTTACATCTCTCTTCCACTCTCACTCTATGTTCCTCAGCTCAGAACACAGGGACAGTTTTCTGAACATCTTTCCCCCTGTCCTTCAGCGCTTCACTTCTCTAGTGCTCTCTCTCACTCTATTTTTGTTTTCCTGCTCTCTCTCATCTCTCTCTATTGCTCTCATCTCTTACTATCCATCTCTCTCTCCCCATCTCCCTACCCATCTTTCTATACATCACTCCATTTATCCATCGCTCTTTTCTCTAGCTCCCTCTCTCCCTTTCTCCGTTCATCTCTCCCTCTCTCTCTTTCTCTCTCTCTGTTCATCCTAGTGTTTGTTCACATATCAGTCCCTCTGTTCCTAAGCCCAGGGAGGTCAGAGGGTCTATCCTGCTTTCGCCGTTCCCAGCTTGGCTCTGTGTGTCTCTTTCCATCCCTGCTCCCTCCACCCATATCCCTCTGTGTTTTTTCCCCTCTGCATATTTCTCTCTTCCTCCATCATCCCCACACGCTCTTTATCTATCTATCTTTCAACATATCCAGTCTCTTTTTCTCTCTATTCACCCCCCCCTCTTCTCTTAAGCCATCCCTACTTGTCAGTCTTGCCACTCATCCTTTCTCTCTCCCTCTATTCGCTCTTTCTTTCTTTCTTTCTTTCTTTCTTTCTCTCTCTTCTCTCTCTCTCTCTCTCTCTCCCCACTTCTCCTTTTAAAGGCATGCGGTGAGGCGAGTGGCGCTCAACCAGGGCCTTTCTAGGAATGATCAGACAGCGCCAATGAGGCTCACAGAGGATAGTACCCACTAGAGAGGCTACACCGATCCTGCCTTATTAGGCCAGCACCAAGTGCAAAACTATGTCTCTCGCACAGCGGCGAGAAAGGCCCCTTCTCTCATGCTTTGCTAATGCACCAAGAGATCCGTCTCTTGATCGCGGCTTGGCTTTTTTTGGCCCTCGTCTTTCATTCGTTTAGTCATGGGCTCACGTTGAAGATAAACACGCGTCTCCGTAAACACTCTTTGTAGTCAGTGATTGACCTGGAGTGCCCAGGGTTCCCGTCGAAGGTCAGAAGCCAACAGAGTGGGGCATTTCAAACAAAGAGGGTGACAGTTTCCCTTTTTTCTCAGACACTAAGATATGGCATACCCTAATCCTCCTCCTCCTTCTCCCCTCCTCTTCCCCAAAACACTCCTAAAGCCATCCCCCGTCCAACATCCCAAACTCCTTTGCGGGTTTGCAGACCTCCTGAGAGACTGCCTATCACATAAGGAGAGGGAGAAAAAGAGGGGAGAACTTAAATTTGGTCTAATTTGGGTTTATGGGAGCTGTGCCACTCAAGGGACGGCAGCCAATAAGATGAGGAGAGGTCACGTGGCCCAAATACCTCACTGGTTTTCTCTCTTATTGCCTTTTAAGGAGGACCGGCAGTCTTGTCAGCCCCCCCAACCCACCACCACCACCCAAATAAGGTCAATGTTTAAAAAAAGAGGGGGGTAATTTAATATTTCCAACTGGCTCTCGGTAAACTGAATTCCGTATGCTTTTCTTTAAAGAGAAAAGAAAAGAGGGCATTGTCTGAAAATGCGTCAAACTGGCAATGTTCTTGAACACCCCCTTTGCTTTTATTTTATGGGATGGCTGGAATGCCTCAGCTATTACAACTTGACAGTCCAGCACAAAGCAGACCATGCACATGAGCAGATGCCGCGTGTGTGTGATGTAAAAACAGCATTTAGAGGCTTAATCACTGCAAAACAATTACGATGCCATTCAAGACCTTGCATAATCCAATGTTGCCTCACCAAAGAGGTATATACTAAGAATGATTTTTATCTGTTGTGGTTGCAACCGTAACGGGGTGAATCAGGTTCCTGCACTCAGAGCATGTAGAGCACATGGCTGTTTGCTTGGGGGATAGTGTGGGTACATGTTAGAGCCTGCCTATTAGCGGCGTTGGTTTGGGAATGTATTAGAAGCAAACACTGGTTGTCACCGGCGTCTGCTTATGGAATCAAGAGTGCAGCAGGTGAAGGCCACGACTGCATTTCCAGAAGTTGAATTGAGTTGCCAGCCAATCATAACACAGATCTTGTCTTTAAAAATTTTTTTTTTCAAAGATAAATGATCGGCCTTCCAGGCTGATCTTGACTCCTCTATCTGTATGTTCTGTTACTTTTTCCAGGACTGCAAATTCCTAAATGACTTTGAATTAATGTAATTTAAATTTCTATGTCTCCAAACATGTATTCATGTGTGCAAGCATGTTATATGAATAGATCCCCAGATGTACCATTGCCTGTTAATGCTATCTATGTCTTATCAAATTCAAAAATCAGAATCAAAAAGCTTTACAGTTAAACAATCCTTATAACATACTTAACATTTTAACATTTCTGGACGGTGTAGCCCACCATCCTGCTGTCAGCATCTCTGCAGCAGTGATACAGCAGTGCAGCAATGCATGCTGGGAATGTGCTGCACTAGGATCTGAACTTGGGTTGTCTTATGTGCAGTGGGCGCTCAAACGTGATCGAGAAGCTGGAGGCGTTGGAGCTGGAGAACACTGAGCGCATGGAGGTGGACGAGTCGGACCGCAGCGCTGCCCGAGAGGGTCGTAGCGAGATAAGACGCTTCCACAGAGAGGTACGGAGCCCGCATACACCTGCCCATTACCTGCACGTACCTGTCTCTAAACGTACACACACACACACACCTGACTTTACATGTACAGTAGATAGCTTCAGATACCCACACCTGCCTCTACCTGCCTATGTGCTCATATACTCCTGCCCTTTCTATGCCTGCATGGTAGACCATGATGAAACCATGTTGAATATCTGTCACTTTGAGTCACCTCTCTGAAGCCCAGTCAATACCGTTTCCTAGTTGAGGTCGAGGCAAAACTCTTTAGACCGAACAATTTCATTTCAGACCTCCCTGACTTTCCAACATGCCAACAATATTGTTTATGTATTATCAATCACCTGAGCCTAACTGAGTTAGGGCTGGGCTGGAGTCCTCAGTCAGCCCTGCCAAGACTAATACCAGTCTTGGGGGACAAGCGGCATTAATCTCCCCGTCTCTCCTGCACCAGACCACTGGTGCTTCCTGTCTATTCGTTGGTCTCTACTCTGTAGCTTTATACATTTCTCACCATGGAATGCCGTGGGCGATAATGAAGACATAGCATTAGAAGATGACCTCACACTAACCCATTGTTTTACTTCAGAACTAGCATCATATGTCATTTTGAAACTAGATGAAAAGTCAATGGTTATGGAATTTAGCTATTGTATTTTAGTTCTACATTGTTTTGGTGATTTTGAGTTTTGTTTATTAGAAACACTCACTCTTTTTTTCTCTCTCTCTTTCTTTCTCTCTCTCACACATACACACACACACACACACATACACACACACACACACATACACACACACACACATACACACACACATATACACACACACACACACACACACACACACACACACACACACATACACACACACACACACACAAGTGCTGATTATTTAGATTTTAATTGTGGCTCTTCCTTCCTTTTGTCTACTGTGACCTATTTAGTCAAGGTTATGTATTTCAGGGGTCAGAGTGACTCCCTTCCATTTGGAGCAGAGTAACAATTTCTGCAGTAAATTCAGCCGTGGCCCATTTTAAGCTGTTGCTTTAGGCGGCATATTTAATGTAGGGATCGCTGTGGGACTCTGCTCTCCTGCTCTCTCTACTTGCTGTTTTTTTTTTTTTTTTTTACATTGATCAGCAACTTGCACTGAACTAAGTTTTATTTAGCATTACACACAGGCACCCACCCCACCCCCACCCCCACTCCCACTCGCTCCTTCCCCCTCTTGTAATCGTAATTCTCTCCTCTGCTTTGCTCTTATCGGAGAGGATTCCCCTTTCATCAACAACACCCTCTAAATATTTCAGCACAGTTAAATGCTAAATTTGTCTCTGGAAATGATGTGTGTCGATTAAGCAGGATTGCCGTCAGTCTGGCTTAGCACGTTTGTTTAGTTATTTGTAAACAAACTTTGTGTACCTGGCGTAGTTTGTCATCTTCCACCTCCCGCCCTCGTCTCTTCATTTCACACACACACACGCTCACAGGCACACACATACACACACACTCCCAGGCACACACGTACACACAACCTACCATCATACGAATGTGAAAAAGGGCTGTGCCTGTATTATCTCTGTTTTCAATTTATTGTGGTTCAGTTTGGGGTTGCTCACTGCTCAGCACAATGCGAGCGATGAGGATCTTGTTTCCACTGACATTCTGTTGTGATATTATCTATTATCTGAAGCGCGCATGAAACCCTTTCCTGACAAAGGAAAAGGCCCTTTCTGACTTCCCTCCCCCGGGCCAGGATGTATGTTGTGGTCGAGGCAGAAGCCACATGTTTAAAATGATTGGCCATCACTAGGAGTTATTTTAGATGGTTTAATTTTGCGCTTCAGTTTGGTTTTGGAGGCCATGTCTGTACATGCTAGATGCTCATTCAAAAACAATACCATAGTAATACCACAAACCGCCAATAGCATTGTGGTTTTCTGACCAAACCTTGGATACACAATGACCCCTTCTTGGTCCAGACCTCGACGTGTCACCTTGTCTGAAAGTTGGGATCGTTATGACCACGCAAGGTTAAAAGGTTGAGTGAACTGCACGGTCCTGTCTCATGTCTCCCCATCCATGTTTGTGTGATCAACTCATAGAAATTACCACATTTAGTGGAAAAGATGCCATGTATACTAATAACAAATATTGCATTGCTTTTCAGCTGTTGCTTGTTATCAGTATGTATTGTAAGGTAATTGAAAGGTGTGTGTGTGTGTGTGTTGTGTGTTTTAGGAGCAGAAGAATTACCAGCACACAGCCTTACCTCCACTGAGGCGTGCCAAGTCACTGGACCGCCGGACCACCGAGTCTGTCATGACAGTAAGTTTTACATCTGTCGGTCAATCTTTCCTTCTTCTGTCTTTTCTCATTTCTCTCTCTCTCTCTCTCTCTCGCACTCTCTTTTTCTGTCCCTCTCTCTCTTTCTCTCTTCCACGTTCTACTTCCATATCATACGTGTGTATCTATATCATCCACCTAGTCTGTGTTCTCACAGCCACTTTCAAAACATCGAGATAATAGACAGAACCATAGAGAGAGGGCGTTTTGTCTGGCTTCAATTAGTTATTATCTTTCCCTCTCTCTCTCTCTTTTTCTCTCCTGGAGAAGGGAGCATTGTAATCAGCTGGTGGAATATTGTTTGTCAAGGGTGTAAGGGGGGGAAACGGAGCGATGGAAGCCAGCAGCTCTCAATGCCTCCCTTGTTCTCCCGCGTCCGAAGGTCAAACGGCCGCTGCAGGCCCTTGAGCCTGGCCATCCAGTTCGGAGAGGGGGCCGGCCGCCGTTTACAGTTACACTGTGTGTGTATGTGGGTGTGTGTGCGTGGGTGTTTTGGGTAAATAATCACAGAGAGAGAATGGGTTTACATCAAGTCTGTAGATGCACTAATCTCATGTAGATCAGATCAGATAATGCTTCATTCTTATCCATTAACAGTATCTTCCATCATCATCATCGTCATCGTCATCATCATCATGACAAATAGTCTGTTGTCCTTTTTGAGTCTTGCCTTATACTTACTGTGCATGTAACCTCAACTCTAATTTCTCTCATGACTAAAGGGCCTCAGTATTTGTGGAAACTACATGTCTACATGAACATCCCATTGGATCCTCCCTGACAACTAATGCTGGTTGCCATCTTGTCTCTCTGTGGCTTTGTGTTGTTGTGTTGTTTTTGTTGTTGTGTTGTTTTTGTGAGAACGCGGACGTCCTAATCCTCCTGCGAGGGGCGCCGCTGGGCTTAGCGTTCTCCCCTCTCCTCCTCCTCCTCCTCCTCCTCCTGCCCAGGTCATCTCCACATCCTCCCTGTGTGGTCACACATTGGCTTCCATCCGCCTACATACTCAACTTGACTTAATCATGCTAGTGTGTGGATATGTGGCTGCCCCATGTTTTCTTGATTTGCCTCCATGAATGAGGATATGAGCATAAGTGTGTGAAAAACATTAGTTGTGTTTGAGTGGTTGGATGTTTGTGTACAGTATGTGTGAGCATAATTGATTTTGCTGTTTATGGTGTGTGTGTGTTGTGTTCACTCTCAACTGCTTCCCCTGAGCACCGTGCACAAATGCCTGTCGTGAGCGTGTGTCAATCACGGCGTGAAGCACAGCAGAGAAGCTTCTCACCAGCATCTCCTCTGCGGGCTGCCAGATTAGCCCCGACAGCCAGCAGATGACATGTGTTTCAGTGTGATTCTGCTTTTTCTTTACCTTTTTAGTTTTATTTATTACCTATTTATTTATTTATTATTTTTACATTCAGGGCAATTATTACTATGATTTCAAATTGTCATCTAAACCATCTCCACCAAACAAATTCTGAAATTCAAGATGTTTGAGAACTTCAAAGGTCTACAAAAACTTTGCCCACAAAAAGAGCCAAAGTTTGTGTTGGTTGAAATCCGTGCGTGTGATGCACTGAAGCTTCTATGGTGACCACACCTGTCAGTTACTGTCTCTTGTTGTTTTCTGGACACTGTTCACTAGTCAGTTCTGCAGATAGTGTGGACCATAGACCTGGACTGGCCATAGCCACACATGGATCACTGTCGGTCAGCTTCAACAGTCAGCTTCCTCTGCATGACGTTTTAACTGTGTGGTTTCACTAAATTGCATTGACTTTGCCCAGTGGTTTCATTAGTTTGGTAATGGTAAATCTTAGGGAAGGGGTGCTGATTCTGGTTACGATTTTGCCTTTTTGCTCATAAGAGAGTTCCTGGTTAGCACTCCTCCCTAGAAGCTTTGAGAATACCAATCCGGATGTCCTTGCTGTCTGTGTAACCTTTGGAATGTTGCTTTCTCTTTAACAGCCTGACCTGCTGAACTTCAAGAAAGGTTGGATGGTGAAGCTTGATGAACAGGGACAGGTGGGTCCTGCTTTTGTTCTTACAAATTACTCCTGTTTACTCATAATCCACTGCATTGAGTTAAAAAGTGACAGGAAATATATGAGCCCCTTTGAATAGGATATGTTTGTCTCAACCTCAGTTACCAGCCGAAAGGCGCCAAATATACTGTAGAAAGGGCTTGATTTCCACAATCAATAGCCTTCCAGCGCAGTTTCTGCTCTCGGCTCTGTGTCTACTTGGAGCTATTGATCAAGTTCACCATGACTATAAGGACACCTATCCCTGTTGGAGTTGTTTCTCCCTCGTTCTCCCGCGTCCGAAGGTCAAACGGCCGCTGCAGGCCCTTGAGCCTGGCCATCCAGTTCGGAGAGGGGGCCGGCCGCCGTTTACAGTTAATATATGAGCCCCTTTGAATAGGATATGTTTGTTTGTTTGCCACTTACTTGGAGCTATTGATCAAGTTCACCATGACTATAAGGACACCTATCCCTGTTGGAGTTGTTTCTCTGCAGGCCTCAGCTCTCCTTCCACAAGCTGATTTTCCACCCCCCACCCCGCAGCCTCTCAGTCACATCTTTTAGCCATGATAAATTCATCAAAGCCAAGTTATCTGGTCAAACAGTCACCCCCACCACCCCCCGCCCCCTGGTACACCCAAGGCACTGGGCAGCGGCCTTCAAAGGGCAGTCTTCCACTTTGATAGCAAGGGTTCAATGGGTAAAACTTAAAAGGATAAGGGCTCTTGACTTTTCTCCCCTTTACATTTTTATTTATGATTTTTTTTTTTTTTATCTCTCCGCTCTTTTAAAGAGGTGCATAAATCTCCCACACCTCAGAAGCTTAGCTCTTACAGACTGGACCACTCCACTCAGTAGACAGCAGTCACTCAGGGTACACTTGGAATTGCACATGTCATTTAATCCCTGTGTTGTGTTGTTTTTATATCACCTTTTGCAGTGGAAGAAGTATTGGTTTGTGCTGACCGACCATAGTCTACGATACTACAAGGATTCAATTGCAGAGGAGGTGAGTTCTTGAAAATGCACCGCGTTTCTTCTCTTTTGTGTTTTTGTTTAAAAATTCCAGTTTTCCAACACTTTTTTCAAAGACCGATTCTGCTGACAGGACATTTGTCTCTCTAATTCTCATTCATCCTCTTCCCCTACAGGCCTCAGACTTAGATGGAGAAATAGACCTCAGTACTTGTTACAATGTCACAGAACACCAAGCTCAACGGAACTATGGCTTCCAAATCCATGTAAGTCAACTTTAATGCTTAGACAAACTACCCATGGTCTCCTTGGAATCCAGTGGCTACCTCTCTGGCCAGGACGGAGGGTCATTAAGTCATTTTGTGCTCACATATCCCTTGCTGAGTGAATGCATAGCATATGTTCCCATTGAAGTTGCGCTTGTTAGACTTGGACGTGAGAATGGAATTTCAGCTTGACTGTATACTTAAAGATGAATACATTTGTTCTGTGATATGTGCAAATACATAGTATATGTTTTTAAGTAATGATTGTCATTTTTAATTGTCAATATCCGTGCATGTTCTGTTTGTGCAGATCCGTGCAAGTCTTCACTTTTGTATTGAAGTGGTTGGTAAATGTTGAAGAATATAAGCACCATTCAAATAAACATTGATTTCAATATAATTGATTTCAGCTGATTGTTCTGTCGCTCCTCTCATAATTTCCTGTGTGAAAATTGGAGTGAAAATGAAACGTCGCTGGTGGTTGTTTTTCAGACGCAGGAGGGAGTCCACACTCTTTCGGCCATGACGGCAGGGATCCGGCGCAACTGGATCCAGGCGGTGATGAGGAACGTGCGGCCCTCTACCGCGCCAGACGTGGCCAGGTCAGAAAACTCCTCTTTGTATAGTTTACTGCAACCTTACCGCAACTCCATCTCCAATTTACTGATGCACCCCCTACTCAGTGAGCTTGTATTTTAACAAGAACATCATGTCTGTCTGGAAATGTTTTCAATACCTTTTCTACCCATTTCACTGTTATTCAATCCATCTTCTTGTAATAAGATGTTTAAGGGAAGACTTGAATAAATTGTCTGAAAAATGTACATTTACTGTCATGTAAATGTATTTTGTCTTATGTTGTCATGTAAATTTATATTTTCAGTATTCAACCCATAAGTTTGTAGCACTTATGTTGGTAATATCAGAGGAACATATACAGGGTTCCCACGGGTCATGGAATTTCTGGAATATTATGGAATTTTGGAAAGTTTATTCCAGACATTGAAAGTCAGGGAATCATTTTTGGGAGAAGTTATGAAATATCAGGTAATGTTATTGTAGCAGTTTAAAATGAACTTGCCAAAATACATGAATACAAATAGCATATAGACACACAGTGCATATCTGGTTATTAGCTTTACTGCTTGCTTGAATAATTGTGGTTAGCCCGACTTTGTTTATTCAATGCCCATTCATTAATCTCCTGTTCTAAGAAAGTAAAATATTCTTCAACGCTACATGGCTGCTCTGAAATCTTTGGTCGGTATATTGTACCATTCATTATATAGTAGCTCATGGAAATTCATTTTGTTTTGTCAGGGAAAGTCATGGAATTTTACATTTAAATTAGAGTGGGAACCCTGCATATAAACCCTGAAGAAGTTAATGTTGGTATCGTAACACCCCCAATTATCACCACTTTTGTTCAGAAATTCTAAAACAACGATGTTTTTTAACACTTCAAAATAACATTTACTAAATGAACCTTACATTTTTCAGTAGCCATAGGTGTCTAGATTTGAACAAAATCTGGTTTGGTTCTTAACGGGAGCATTTACTGCCTGAAATATCCGATTTTGTTTACCACGCTCGGAGTTATACTGCTGGCCTGATGGGTCGCCTATTTACACCGTTTCAACGGCACATGGACGGTTAGACCGTGAATTCTCATCGTGAAATTAAAATAACACTGGAGCTCCAAGCGGTTGTGTACACGCAGCCTTACAACACTGTTTACAGCTCTTCGAGTCACGGTAAAATGTCATTTTTGGTACATAGCTAATTTAGATACACCTATGGTGTGGGTGGTTGCGTTTCTTTAGGAGTCCGCTGTCTTGGTTTGTATAGAAATGGATATTAAGTGACACATACACGCAAGACGGTGGAAATACGGGACCAGTGGGAATAGGGGGAGTTCCGATATAGCAGTGATGGTAATGACTATGTGGATATGGTTTGCAGCCTCAGTGATGACCATAACTCCTGCACGCCTCTGGAGAGCCTGTCTAGGCCCGACGTCACCCAGGACTCCGCCTCGGAGGCCTCGTCAGTGGAGCGCGAGCCGGGCCCTAAGAAGAGCCGGGCGCGGGAGCGGCGGCGCGAGGGCCGCTCCAAGACCTTCGACTGGGCCGAGTTCCGGCCCACCGCCCAGGCGCTGGCGCAGCAGCGGGCCAGCGAGGCCGAAGCCCTGCAGGCCGAGCTCAGCGACTCGGAGCGCAGCCGCCGACGGGAGGAGCGCCGCCGGCGCTACGGCTCGGTGGCCGGTAGCTCGCCAACCGACTCCCTCGGCGGCATGGACTTTGAGAGTGCAGGAGGAGGAGGAGGAGGAGGTGGTGGCCGGCTGAGCGAGGGGGGCTCCACGCCGCCGCACCAGCCGCAGCCGGTGTCCCTGGAGAGGCAGCGGAAAGTGGAGGATGAGATCGAGCAGCACTGGCAGCAGGTGGAGAAGACGCCCATCCGCGAGGAGAGGAGGGTGCCGCTGGCCTCAGCGCTGCAGACGAGGGAGACGGCCGAGCTGGAGAAGCTGCTGGAGAGCTACAAGAAAGGGGTGGGTACTGAACAAAACACACTTTATATATATATATATATATATATATATATATATATATATATATATATATATATATATATATATATATATATATCTCAGTGAAAATTACTTTTCATACTAGTAATATAAGGGGTGTGTGCTGAAAGAGCATGTTCGGTATGGTGCCTGATAGGGATTTGTAAGTCAGTTCACTTGCATTTAATAAAGCTCAGTCTAGTTAATGTTTTTGAGCCCTAGCTGGTTGTGTGTCCCTTTTTCAGGTAGAAGACCTGAAGCATCAGCTAGAGACATGTCACGAGCAGCTGGCTGAGTCCAACTTGAACAAGTACGAGCTGGAGGAGCAACTGCGCACGGCACTGGAGCGAGAGCAACACATCCGCATCGGATACATCTCACCGGTGAGCATGCTAACTGCAACCCTAGCCCATCATTATAGTCCCATGCTAGGAAGTTATGCTGTGTTTTCTATATATACATATATACTGTATATGCTAGAGCAGGATTCTATCTAATAGTCTTTGCATGTTTTTGTATAAGGTAACATGAAACAGAAACCCATTCCAAACAACAACAAGCTGACATCTCATCATCTAAGCTGTGAAACAGCCCGAAATGCACCTTGCATGAGTGCATTTGCATGTTGAAAGAAAAGATTTTGACTCTTGTTCTCTCTTTTTTTTTTTTGGCTTCTACTCGTTTCCTCAACTCTTGCCATGTTTTAGAAATACGAACCTGTGTCATGACTTCATTGCAAGCTAAAATGCCTATGATTACATTCAATTAACACTGGAACGGTGCGTTTATTAGTTGCAGATTGTTGTGCGTTTATTAGTTGCAGATTGTTGTGCAGAAACAGTTTGTACTGTACAATGTGTATGGTAGCCTTAAGGTATACTCATACCCTTGATGAGTCTTTAGGAAAGGTGAGAAATGCTTTATCCCATCTAACTACAGTCACAAAGCCACAATGTTTAAAAAACCAATAGAGCTATAGAGGTACACAAGAGGAATAAATGGTCACTATTGCATAGTCAGAGTATTGACCGAGTGTTGACAGTGTTGAGTATACTTATGCAATGGCTTATTTCATTATTATCATGATTATTATCATGTCTTTATATATGAGTGAATATGGCCATGTGCTTTCCAGAGCTTTGAAGTCCACTGTTAGCGTTGTTTATCTGAATGGTCATGGTGCTTGGTGTTTGCATGAGCTCAGCCTCACCCACGGGCCGTGACATGCACTGTTTACAAAAAGCTGACGCTATAGTTTCCTGAAGTTACAGCCCTGGTAAGAGTCATGGGTTGTTTGTTGCATCTTGAAAATAGCCTTGTGATTCTGTATGAAGAAGAAGTTGTCTTTGTCAGGGTTTCAGTTCATAGGGGTGGATTTTTTGGGACTCTGTGTGTTCCCTTTTAAGTATCCGTTAGATGTGGTTAGCGGCTTGCTGATTAACATAAAGTTACATAATGATGCAACATCTGCAGTACTGATAATAAGTGTTTCCTTTGCAAGCCCATTCTCTGTGTCATAAGGCACCAAATAGGTTATACCAAGAGTGGTATCAAGGGTATTGTGTATATCTAAAGGGTAAGCTACGTAGTGTCCTCAAAAATATATTGACAAATTTGTAATTCATTTATTTAAATAATATGTAGGTGTGCTATGGTTTGCATGCATGCCATTTTATTCATGTTTAACCTCTGCCTTCATTTTTCTTTTAACCTGGTTTAGCATACCATACTGAACATGTTGTGTGGATGGAATCCAGTTTGTCATGGGTGTTTGTTGATTTCTGTGCCTTTTGTATGTTTGAGAGAAAGTTTGTTGTTTGTTTGTGTGTGCGTGAGAGTGGTTTGTGTTTCTATGGCTCTTTATTTTGGATGCCATATCATTTCCTTGTGGCTTTATTGTTTCTAAACATTTGATGTCTTTTGGGCTAGTTGGATTGCATCACAGTTCGAAACTGAGGACTGTAGTATTCATAAACGAGAGGCAGTTGTAGTGTGTTCTGTGATACTGTCAGGGTATTGTGAATCTGGTAAGGACCTTACAATGAAGTTGATCGTGTTTACCTTGTACTGTAGTGTATACCAGTACATATCACGATGATTACACTGAATGTTGTTTTTTTATGAGTGCAATGCAGCATTTTGTGTAGTTTATTCATAGCATACTTAGAAGTGAATATACTTTCACGCAAACTGTGCTCTAATGAACTTCCTGAGTGGGGATCAATTTTAAGAAAACGTTGACCTACTGCAGACTGTGAATACTCGGCATATAAAACAACTTTTTTTCAAAAGCCTTGGAGAGATCAGACCACCATGTGTATGATGCGGTATGCCTACCATCTCAAAAATGAACTTAGCTAGCACTAATATTTGCATTACTTACACCATGAAATAACTCTTAACCATTTATTTGCATGCTTTGATGTGATTTACTAACCTTGGCCATTAAATTTCCTTCTGTAGAGCTCTAATTTTGCATCATTTAATCCATGAATCTGGATGCATTCATTCTCTCTTTTTAACCTGTGTGGTATTCATACCACTTTAGGTTGAACCAGGTATCATAGTTAATTCATGTTAATTTGTCCTAAATCTAGTAATAAAATACTGGGAAATGAAAATTTAAAATAGTGGTCTGTAGAGTAATTAGCTTGATTTCACCCCTGCTGAATGTTAACCAACTGTCTGGTCCCCTTTCCTAAGCTGGATTCCCCATTGGGTCTTGAGGGAGATCTTGATCCCCAGATGAAGAGGCCTGAACTGGTTAGTTCTCAAGCTCAGACATTAACGCGGAAGTATCAGGAAACCAAAGAGCTCCTGCAACTGCAAGAACTGAAAAAGCGCAACATGCAGGCACAGCTTGGCCTTTCTCTCTCACACCTGTCCATCCAGGAGCCTTGCACCCCTGAGCACCAAAAGCCCGCCACCTTGAAGAGTCCCCCCACTGATCCCATTCTAAAAACTGTCACATTTATGGTAGAGGATAGTGAGGCCAAGATTGAGGAGCTTGAAAAATGTATATCTGGCATGCCTATCACTCTGAAAGAGTTACTGGTTTTGCTACACTCTCATAGCGAGTTTACTAACAAGAGTGTCTTGAGTAGTCAGGAAAGAAATGAACTGAGTTCTTCTGGAGACATTACTAGCTGTCACAAGCTCTTAGAAAACCTCAAGTATCAGCAAGAAGTGGAGAACGAGACTATGAGGAGAAGCCTGGCCGAGGCTGGGGACAGCATCCGCAACTACGAGGCACGACTGATCACCATGGAGGATATCTTGGGGAGGGTTCAGCAACAGAAATTGGAAAGTCTAAAGAGCCCCTATGGGCCGGCATGTCAAATTGAGGACTTAGCAGAAAGCACAAACAGAGGTCTGTCCCAGAGGGTTGAGTTGCTAACAACAGAGAACGAGGCACTTAATCAGCGGTACCAAGAGATTGTCAATCAGTTGAGAGAGGCAGACCGGGAAATTGAGAGGCTAAAGACAGAATTGAGAGTGCAGGGTAGGCAGGAGCAACTCGGTACTTTAAATCAAACCAAGGTTAAGCAAGTTATAGACAGTTCGGTTGACCGTGACTTTTATGAGAGGGAGTTGAATGCGAAGTCTCGGAAGTTGCAGGAAGCTCTTGTTAAGTTAGAAGAGCTCGGAAACAATCTGAAAGACACTGAAAAGCGGCTTCAGTTGAAGGAAGCCACTCTAAGAGGTTTGGGATTTCAGATGGGTGACCAAGAAAGTCACAGTAGTGAAGTACAGCTGGAGAAGGAAGAGCTGAAACTTCAGCTTGCAGTTGCCCAGACGAGGCTCTCTGAAAGGGAGCAGAGGCTTTTCGCTGCTGAACAATCCTGGCAAGAACTTCAAGCCCAGAACCTGGAACTTCAGCAGAAAAACCAAGAAATTGAAAGATTACTTAGCAAACAGAAAGTAGCTGATACAATTGCAGAAACAAATGTAGTAATGACAGGTGCAGAGATGGCGTCAGATTGGATTGAGAAGAAGCTGGATTTATGCCAGAGGATGGAGCAAGCAAGTGAAGAGCTTACCACGGAAAAGATAGGAGCTGAGAAAGTGATTGAGGAATTCAAAATGAGGTCACAAGCCATTAGTGTATTAGTTGAGATGTTGGGAGAGGCAGATGCAGAGAAAATGGAAGGTGATTTAAGGAGTACATTAAAAGTCATGTGTGGACTTTGTCCTTTAGATGAGCATGTGGAAGTTAGTCAGACAGGTAAGCTGTTACTGCAGGAGGGAGAATTTTGTAGTAAACTTTTAAGTGGTATGATGGTTAGTCAAGTGAATCAAGATGGTGAGGATGCATGTAGGACCGTAAGAACTGTATCAGAACAGATGTTACTAGAGAAAATGTTGTTGCTGGTTATGAATCAACTGAACACCAAACCAAATGTGAACATGGAAATTCAAACTCAAAGTGTGGATGCAGACATTGGAGACACGAGGCAGATAATTAAAGACTTTACGGGCCGAAAGTCTTGCACATCGATCATCAATGATCTCATATATACTCTACAAGAGAAATTGTTGTGTATGAATCAAATTGTTTCAACCTTGAAGACCTCTCCAAATGAACAGCTCCAGACCTTGTTTGCATTGTTATCCAAGTATACAGGTCCAAAACGGCAGTGGTCACAATATGTTCAAGAGGCAGTCTTGGAAGCACATTGCTCTTATTTGGAATGTAAGCAGAAGTGCTATCAGGACATGGTGTTGCAAGAATTGCAGTCAGATATCACCAGAGATGGCTGCGCAAATTGTGTGAAACTAAGAGGGCAGAACAAGGACCTCTCATCCAAGTTGGAATACTTGCAAAGACAGTTGTCGGTTCCCTCAACAGAGGACATGAGCCCAGTCACACACATACAGATTGAAGGGGAGCCCATTGACTCCCTTGATAAGGCAATCCAATTGCAGGACATGGTAGCTAAGCATAGGAAAGAACTCCGGGAGCTGAAAGAATCTTATGAACAGGAGATGTGCAAGCTGAGGCAGGACGTGGCCAAGATGGGAGAAACTCTCCAGCTTAGATCTGAGGAGAATGTGAAGGAGATTGACTCCTTGACCATCTGCATGGAGAACCTGAAGAGAAAGCATGAGGAGGAACGAAGCTCCCTGGTGGAGCAGTTCAATCAAGAGATGGAGGATCTGAAGAGTGCTGTACCTCCACAGGGCTTCAAGAAAGGCCAGGGCCCACCGGGCTCCCTTAAGGAGCGAATCCAAGAGTTGGTCGCCCAGGTGGCAACCATGACCGAGGAGATGAAGGCCCGTGACCGCGACGGAGAGTCCGCATCACTGCGCCTGAAATTTGAGCGAGACCTGGAAAACCTGAAGGTCAAGGTGTTCCTTGTCCTCTACTGTCCTCCGTCCGTGATGCCTTGTATCTCCTTGTGGCAATCCCCTAGTCGACCCCCATCCCACTGCTTTTCCCTACTAACATTTCTTTCTGCATTTCCTCAAATTAATTTAATTTTGGTATTGCATGTTTGTTTACCTCGAAAGTGCATGTGAACATTGTTTTTTATATCAACAAAGAGGAACCCATTTTGATAACCGAAATTGTACATTTGCTATAATATAAATAAGGGAATCATTTTCCTTAACTTAAAGAAGATAATGGTCATTATTCATAATCTATGGAAATGTGTTCCTCAACATTTAGCACTCCATGGCTAAACTCCAAACCTTTACAGTGAAATGCAGTGACTCCGTTAGTCAGCTGAACCGACACCTCCAAGCCGTAACTATCTTCCCAAACATCATTTCAGTTGACTTAACTTGCGTAAGCTGTAATATCTTCATCAACTGGACAGATTTTCTTTAAGATCTCATGTTGTTGCAGACCTGCAGTTGCAAGTGTGCCCGGTTCATCTGAATGATTATGGTGTCAGTGCATTGATCTCTACTATCCAAACACAACATAACCTTTCCCCCTTTGACTAACTGATTAACAATCGATTGTCAGCTCCTCAACAAAGCTGCTTATTTTAATGCTTTGCAAAATGCTTGTTGCAGAAGGTAAATCAGTCACTTTGAAACTGTTCAAGTTGTGCAATGCGAAGGAGAAATGTGTCTTTGTTCCAGTAGCCTAATTACTTCATTCTCATGCATGTTACTATACGTTTCCTGTTTTATCCACTATACAATTTAGAGGAAAGGTAGACAAGAATGAATGATAATCTCTGTAAAGATGGTTAATTTAATGCTAGATTTATGGTGATTTTACACCCTGTTAAGTTACTAAGACTCTGCTCTCTACATATTTTGTGTCATTGTTTTAAGTAAGTCCATTTTGTATGTGACTTAATCTAAGTTATTGTTGTGCTATAGATTTCATCAGTACTTTTTGTTCTATTGATAGACTTTCTTGGATGGTCCAAAACAGGATGTGATTCTTAGAAATACTTAGAGCATTCATTTCCATGGCTCAGTATGTTACTGTCAAAGCCTGGTTTTGATGGAGTAGGAACATGTTCCTTTTCTATTGTTACGGCCTTTTGTAATCGTTATTTTTTCCTGTTTGAGTGGCCGGCCACATGGTTTATGGTTTATTGTCATTCCCTGGGTGTTTAGAGTAGTAGAGAATTTTACTCGCTTACTTTTGTGCGACAGCAACCACACCCAAAAGGACAGAAAGCCTTGTTTACTTCATTCAAATTGGACTTAAGTTATTTTGCCGTGGAATGTCCCCAAAACAAAGTTTAGAGTCAAAGGGCTCTGACGTGGACTGATTGTCTTTCGCACAATAAACTGAGCATACCCTTGCACACACATTCACATTGTCCTTGTGTAGTGCACCCTTGTAGACAACACTAGATAATAAATAGAAGTTACCATGTAGCCTGTGATGGCCACCACATCAGTGGCCTTGCCCCCCCCCCCCCCCCCCCCCCATGAGGAGGAAATGGGATTTTCCGCAGTGTGCAGGTGCGGCTGTGGATGTGCACACAGGGGACAGGATGTAACCTCGTGGCCACAGCGTGAGCTGGCTTGCTGGGGTTTTTTTTTCGGAGTTGGGAGGGTGTGGAGGGGTTGGTGTTGTGGCCTGAGAAGCGCACACTGAGACAACTGGCCCCCCTCCCTCCCTTACCATCCCCTACCCTGCCACCGTCTCTCTGGGAGCAGCTTTTTTAGTGCTGCACCCAAAGCGGGCCGAGAGCGAAAAAGGCCGGCTCCGCTGACCGCCCGGAGAGATTAGCGCTGTTGAATAGGAGGGAGGAAGTGGACCGGGGTCGGGCGCAGTGAGCAGGCCATTCAAACCCCCTCGTGTGGAAACATGCACTGTAATTGTGCTAGTGTCGGCCAGTGGCTCTTTCCAAAGTAGTTTTGATGGAGAACACACACACACACACACACACACACACACACACACACACACACACACACACACAGACACACCAGCCCAGCCTTTCGGTGGGTCTTTGTTGTCGGTTATCTGTCTTGTTTGGAAGATTAAGCTTTTTTTTTGTTGTTTGGTAGGGCAAAGCTCTTTATTTCCAGCCCACAGATTAGATTTGCAGATAACAAAATGAGAAAAAGTTAAAGAAGGTAAAAAAAAAAACTGTTATTCAACGGCAGTGTTTAAACACTCGTACCACTGTCAGGGACAAATGCATAACAAGCACTGATGCACCTCCGACCGCCTATGTCTGTCCTCCCTTTCATGTTCAGTGTATCTCCGTTAGCGCTGTGTGGAGGCAACTCGCACACAATGCTAACCCTGTCCGTATGTGTTTGTGTTTCTATATGTGTGTGTGCGCGTGCGTGCGTGTGTGTGTGTTTGTGGTCAAAAGGACCGAAACCAGGGTGGACTCGTGTCAAGCTCCATGGCCTTGTGATTTAACAACTGCTCTCCTCCACTCACCAACCCCCCCCCCCCCCCCCCCCTCCCTCCTCTCCGAAATGCTCCTCTTCCATCACTGTCCTCACAGGCTACGTGTGAGCGGGGCTTTGCCGCCATGGAGGAGTCCCACCAGAAGGTGATCGACGAACTGCAGAAGAAACACCAGCGGGAACTGGAGAAGCTGCAGGACGAGAAGGAGAGGCTCTTGGAAGAGGAGACGGCGGCCACCATCTCTGGTCAGTCAGTCGCCTGCCTGCCTGTCGTCCGTCCCTCCCTGACCCAGCACTGGGCAGGGATTTACACTCTGTGCCCGTCCTCTGCTGCCAAACCCACCACAGTCTGAATGGAATTTGTCAACGAAATTGCCCCCTTTCGTGTTGGCACAGTAGCCAAAATAGCCAAAACACTGGTCAAATTTCAGTGCAGAGGAAAAGTTGAGCATGAGGCTGATGGAACAATTACTAATTCAGCTGTCTAGGCCTGGGTCTGCAGCTTGTCATTAATTTGAATGTCTAAAGATATGATGCCTGAAATCATTTAGTTTAATGTGCTTTTTACTGGATTATGTCTTGAGACAGTCCGTTTAGACCCTTTTTTGGTAAATCAGTTCCTCCTGTTTTTTTCCCCTGCACACAGCAATTGAAGCTATGAAGAACGCACACCGAAGTGAGCTGGAGAGGGAGCTGGATAAGGCCCGCAAGGCCAACAGCAACACTGAAAACGCTGACATCGAGGAGATCCGCCGACAGCACGAGTAAGCAAAGCCATCAGGGTCACAGTGAAATGCGAGAGCCGACCCAGCAGAGAGTGAAGATTAAGAACCACAAAGTTCCAGCTTCACTAATTTGCAACATAACACACCTTTCCCAGTGTTGCGTAATAACTGACCAAATCCACAGCCCTCGTCCTCCAAACTGCCAATAGTGTCTACGTGTCCTTATACAACCTCAGCACCGCTGCAGTGAGGTTTCTGATAACACCTGACAACACCTTCGTCCCTGCATGACCTCTGCTGCCGTACTTCTGTCCCAGTGTTATGATTGTATTAGCTCAGATTATTTTTCTTAATGAGAGCCTGTTTGCGATGTTGGGCAATGGGGCTTCTCCACACTCACTGAAAGCACTGAATGGGCGATTTAAGAACAACTCCGGGCAAAGCTGGGTTGTGTGACCGCACTCCTGCTGCCAAAGTGTCCCCACAGTGACAAAAGAGCTAAGATGCCGGTGACCTTGCCAAACCTGGAATTACCGACTATTCAGGCTGGCTTTTGTTTTGCCTACGTGCTGGTAATCTGCCCCCGGAAAAAAATAAATAAACCACCATCTTGGCCACTGCTCTGTCTAGACACAGCCCTCCTCTGCATATTTGTAGCAGCATTGGGTACACAAAATCCTTTTGGAAGAAGGATCCGTTGTGTTCTCCTTTCCTTTTTGGGGTGTACGCCTGACATTTCCGTCTTTCTCTCTGAACTCACCAACTCTTTTTTTTTTTTTCTTTTTCCTCTTTTGTTTCAGAGAGGAGCTTTTGTCCTTCCAGCGGGAGATCGAGGTGCTGTCGGAGCAGTACTCTCAGAAGTGCCTGGAGAACGCTCACCTGGCCCAGGCCTTGGAGGCCGAGCGGCAGGCCCTCCGGCAGTGCCAGAGGGAGAACCAGGAGCTCAATGCGCACAACCAGGTGCCTGGGCCCACACCTCGCCACACCACACACGTGCCACACAGAAACAGAATTAGGGTCACTCTGGTTGTTTATAATTCTTTTCAGTAGAGTTAAGTCTGACCACCCTGCTTTGAAATGAGCCCAACTTGGGGACCGCAGGTCAAAAGCGAATGACATGGTTACATTTTCGGGGACAAGATGCTCAAGTGGATAGTCGCACTAATGGGAACCTAATAAGGCAGTACCGTGCCCTCATTTCCCCCTATATGCACAGGGTATTGATTTCATATTCAATCTTAATCTGACAATACAATATCATTTTCCCTTTCCTCAAGGAACTGAATAATCGTCTTGCTGCTGAGATCACAAAAATGCGGTCCATGACAAGTGATGAGGGTGGAGAGACGTGCACAGTGATTCAGGGGAAGGAGCTGTACGAGTTAGAGGTAAGTGGAGGATTTTTATGTTATGTTTTGTTTATTCTCTGTGAGATGCTAGCTATTCATTTTCCTGTACTCATTACCTGTTACATCATTCATTTCTTTGCTTGAAATCCACAGGTCATGTTGAGGGTCAAGGAGTCCGAGGTTCAGTACCTGAAGCAGGAAATTAATTCTCTAAAAGATGAGCTCCAGGCTGCCCAAAGAGTGAGTAGATCGACCAGATTAAGGATTCCATATGAGGGGATAATATATTTTTGGTTTATTTTTCCACAAGAGCGTGAGTTTAGGTTAAGACTTGCGAGATAAAGTGTAACTATTACAACAGGCATAGCATCATGGCCACAAGTAACAGTTGTGTCTGATAGTAGTGTGAACACCTAAAGAGATGTATGGTTGTTTTTAGGACAAGAAATACGCCACAGACAAGTACAAGGACATCTACACGGAGCTGAGCATCGTGCGGGCCAAGGCGGAGCGGGACCTGGGCCGCTTGCGGGAGCAGCTCCAGCTAGCCCACGAGGCCCTCGGCGAGCCTACGCTAGAGGATGTGGAACGCAGTGGCTACGGTATGACCTCCAGCTGACCTCCGCAGCTGGCGGCCGATTTAAATCAGACCTTGAACTGTCCATTTACTGTATATATAAGGGAACTGTCATGGTGATATCTTGTCCCAGTTTCACATTTTGAAGGTTTTGCTCCGTCAGATGTGATTATATAATGCACATCACCAGTCATAGATGGTGAGGGTTAGTTTCAGTCTGTGGCAAGGAAGCAAGCTTGCTCTTATTCAGGCTCTGACTTGCAGCTGGGCTTTGGTGTCGTAGCTGGTAATCTCTCTCTCAATGCCTTTTATCTCTGCCTTAACTGTCTAGGATGAAGATGTTTAGTCATTGCATATAACAATATGTGTTTTTTAATGTTATAATGATATATATCTGTTTTCGCAGATATCATGAAGTCCAAAAGCAATCCTGACATCCTCAAAATGGCAGCGGCGGCAGCCAAACGCTCTGAGCGCACTATGAGGTCAAAGGTGAGTTGCAAGGTCACCACTGGGTCACCACTGGGTCAACCCCACGCTTCATGTCGCCCTGTCCTGATCAAAGCTGTCAGTTCATTAGATTGCTTGGCTGTTTGTTTTCATGTAATCGTGTGGGTGTTGAAGCGTTGAACAGACCGAG
The DNA here is from genome assembly GCF_018492685.1 of Alosa sapidissima. Taxonomy (NCBI): domain Eukaryota; kingdom Metazoa; phylum Chordata; class Actinopteri; order Clupeiformes; family Clupeidae; genus Alosa; species Alosa sapidissima. Next base: position 11,736,862 of record NC_055980.1, on the reverse strand, counting down.
GTGGTGTTTCAGCAGGACAACACTGCCACCCTGAGGCCAGCATCTGTATGGCTCCTTTGGCATCATTTTGCGTTTCATAGTGGAGGGATAGTAGTCTGTAATTTCAACATCTACCACCCTTATCTTCCTTCAGTACAAAGTTCTTGTTACATTTTTTATTACAGATTCACAACTGTGTTTTGAGCCTTGATGATTGACATGTATTCAGAGTTTAACAAAAACATAAGTTGAAGGGAAAAAAATCAGATTCATTGCAGCAAATATCTATATTCTCTTCCTTGTAAGAGCTTGGTAAGTTATTGCAGTCTAGGCTATTTATGCCCCCACTTTCACCCCATTATAATGTACCATGTGGGGTGTTTTGTGTGCGTGTTTGTGTTTGTTTGTGTGGGTGTGTGTGTGTGTTTGTATGTGTGTGTGTGTGTGTGTGTGTGTGTGTGTGTGTGTGTGTGTGTGTGTGTGTGTGGGTGTGTTTGTGTTTGTGTTTGTGTTTGTGTTTGTGTTTGTGTTTGTGTTTGTGTTTGTGTTTGTGTTTGTGTTTGTGTTGTGTGTGTGTGTGTGTGTGTGTGTGTGTGTGTGTGTGTGTGTGTGTGTGTGTGTGTGTGTGTGTGTATTTGCATTATTTCTCCATCTCTCCTCCCACTCCCTCTGTCCTCAGTCTGTGAGTCGTGACATGCCCTGGGACAGCTAAGGGCTGCCTGAGGACCTAGTGACTTCTTCCTTTAGGTAAATCCCTCGGGAACAGACCGTTGTTGTTAGCCACCACCACCCTATACACCCTCCTGTCTTCCACCCAGGGACAAAGTGTGATTTGATGGGGTGGGGGGGGGGTCCTTGGCTGTTTGTTTTATTTTATGCATCCCATGGTACACTTCAAAGGATTAGTCATGGCCTTTTACTAATTGTTTCATCATAATTCTCTGCTTGGCATGATGATAAAACATGAGGATCTTTTCCGGTCTGTCTTGCCAAACCCAACCCTACCCAACCCAAGTGTCCTGTACACTTAAGCTTTCTTTGTCTGGATGAACAGAAGATGGCTGCACTCACTCTAGTCCATAAGTTAATCCTTTGAAATGACTGATATTTAACCATCACTAATGTGTTGCAGATGTTTTAGCCAAGTTTTCCTATTACCTTTTTTAAATGTGATGAATTGCAATTTGAGATGAAATGAGAACTAGGAAATGAAAACTTCTTTTAGTACTTTGCTTTTTTAAAATTTGGTGTCATGTTTCATCTGTGGTGCTATGATTTAAGCATTGGTGAACAACACTAAATGGAACTGTACATTTGGTCATTGGTGAACAACACTAAATTAAATATTTGGTCACATAGAATTTGTACTTGACATTCAAAAACCTCCAAATGTAATGTGGTAGCTGATTTGGCCTACATCAACACCAGACAGAAAATTGATTTTAACCAAAGTTTTAATAATAATAATAACAATAATAATAACACATTTAAAGGCACCTTTCTCGGCACTCAAGGACACTGAAAAAGCTGTTTCACTCTTTCGCATTCAGTATGCTCACTATTTTATTTCCACACATTTTATTCCCTTTTAAATAGTGCACTGTGACCTACATAGTGTCATTGCTTTCAGTTATATGTTGCACTGACATTTGGTTGTCTTTTTAAGTCTTGTGACCAGCATTTAGTGGTCTGAAAAACGTTATCGCTTTACGAAGCGTCAGTGCCCCCACTGGTTACTGACAAGTTAGTGAAGTTAGTCAAGTCTATGTTGGTAGGCTACTGACTGGGCAGTGACCGGTAGTTCGCCAGTGCCTGGTGCAAGGTGTCAGAGGCACTGACTAAACATCCCCTGGAGCTGCCCCTGGTGGTACTAAGTAGTTTTTGATACAGTGGTCATCAGTGGTGTTTCTATGGTGTTAAGACTTTAACTTTAGCTACAACCACTTCTGTGACACCATAAAGTTTATATTATGTATATTAGTTCATATAAAATATGCACAAACATAGCTGTTGATTTATATTACTGACTAGACATAATTAGGTACACTGTCACTATATGGTTCTAGACTACTCCTGTCTCCTGCTGCTTTAAAGTGATTTATGTTATTAGTGCAGCTTGGTTAGTAAAAAGAACTTTCACAAGAAGCGCCATCTGAGATCCAGGGCCTTCATGCATCTCCATTGCCTGCCTTAGCATCTTACATGGAAGCAACACCTCAAGATTTCTTCATTGCCGTCTTGCACGCTAACCTGAATGAACAAACTCTGACAGTCATTACAGTTATTAATTTCTCTTTTTTTTGCTCACTTTCCCTCTCCCTCTCCCTCTCCCTCTCTCTCTCTCTCTCTCTCTCTCTCTCTCTCTCATTCTCTCCCTTCTCTTTCTATCCCAGAGTCTGAAGGAGGGACTGACTGCTGAGCAGAGGCTCCACTTGTTTGATAACAAGGACACCAAGGAGTTCTGACATTGATGCATCGACCCCTCCCATGCTGCATGATAAGACGCTGCCTCCCCAATACACTCCTTCACTCCCCACTCACTCACCCACTTTCCCACACACTATATTTTAGCCCAGTAATTAACCATTTAGAAGCACACTGGTCACAACGAGTCCGATATTATAACGTGGTATGATGTTTGAATTTTATGTCTATAGAGTATGCATTTCATGCACTTCTGTTACTGTGACATTTTTTTTTTATCTCCATTGCCATGTCTTAATGTAAATACTGTTTTTTTTTTGTTTTTTTTTTTAATTAAGCATCTGTCACACATACACTAAATATGTTTGTGTAAGCTACTGTTTTAACCTCTTAGTTATGTGTGAATAGTCAAAGAAATGCGTAAATGTGTACTGGATCAACAACACCCCGCACGAATGAATGAATGAGTGAATGATGTGTATGTGGAACCAACATTAGAATACAATCATGTTGCCAGGTCTGTGTTCACACTATATCCTAGGTGCTGTCAGTATGCACATAATGAAGATGCCCTCAAAACCCCTCGTAATGTACAGAGTTGGCTATGCTGCGCTGCTCTAGAGGGGGGAGAAATGGCTGTATCATTTAAGAGAAAAGTTGAAACTTGCTTAGTAGCATAATACTCCATATTAATCTTTGTGAGCTATCTGACCACTCGAAAGGAACTATTGATGGTATCAACTAAATACACCTGTAAGGTTTAGGTTGGGGATGGATATATGTATATGCAATATATGTATGCCATTTTTATCTCTATAATGATGTTGGTCTACTCTGACTGGGAGTTATTTTTTAGTTTCCCCCTTCAAAGTTGATTATGTTTGCAGTGTTGTTCAGTGGCAGACCCTTTATATTTATTTAAATGTCAAAAAGAGTTTTTGTCTCACATTTCCATTCCTATGTCCTCTGTTATTGTAAATATACAGCAAATATTCACCAACTGACAACAGGTTTATTAGCAATAAATATTTTTGCACCCTGCCTTTTAATTCTGTGTTTTTCAAGGCATTAGACTTGTTACAATGAAATGGAAAGAATATGTGCAAATGTATTATCAATGCGTACATATATTGACAAATTATCATTATGTTAAGACAACTTTTTACCTCTTGAATGAAGAATGGCAGATGGAAGGATCAACCAATTAAGATTAGTCAGGCAATTTGATTTCCAAGCCAAGGCCAGCCTTCCACACACATTGATGACTAGGCTAGGAATAAGGGTAGGACAAAAGACATGAAATTGTAATGCTAATCAAAATTAGAACGCAAATCCAGTTTTGAGCAGAACCGGTTCAATAGCTAGGAGGGAAGAAAATGAGTCGCTCAACTAGAAATATGAAATCTCCCTGGCAAGGGTGCAGGAGGTATGGGATATACGGGGGATTTTAACCCCTCACCCATATGCTAATGGACTATATGCTAATGAAACTTCTGATTATCAGCATACCATCACTACTAATCAGAGCCATGTACAGAAATTGCACATTCTATCTCACACTCACTCTCAGTTGGATATCTGAAATGTTTGATCAGTTTGCTATACTACTATAACAACCATCACAACCTAGACTAGGCCACTTGCTCCTTGTACACTCTCATCCCAACCTTAGCTATTAGGCTGTGTTTATTAACCAACTCAACTAGTAGCATAGGCTTACTGCTAATTATCAACTCCTTTTCACTGCATTTCAATAATGAAATACCAGATAAATAACTCTTACACACCTTTTAAGTTCTAAAACATTTATTTTAGATCTCATTTACAAGATACAAATCTATTTACTTCAGTTGCATTGCATAATTCCCTCAAAGAAAGATGGGGGGAAGGGGGTCCTAAACAAGCTGGGAATTTAGCTGTTTTGTACCTGTCACAGGTAAGATGTTAATAGTTCTTTGTAGCTTGGCACAACAAGGAAAATCAATCCAACAAAAAAAAACATTACCACATTTTTTTCGGAAGGCAAACAATGAAAGGTCACGTCAATCTACATACATCCCCAGCCAATGTGCAATGCAGTTATCAAATTTCCCCCTGTGCCAGATAGCCATGGTCATGGCTATAGCCTATTTTTTAAATGGGGAAATGGTCTAGCCTTAATCAAAGAGACATTTTTGCATTGGCCTAATGTGATCAATGTAGCTTAGATATATATATGTTAAGCCTAAATATTTGACAGCTGTTGTAAATCTTTTTAAATTGTAATTAATCCAATGTATTTAGATGTTGCTCAGTGATTTTTACATTTCCCTGACTAAAGATAAAATGTTCTCATGGGCGAATATTTTCAGCAATTTCTGATGATAATGAGGTAGATCCAAGTCAGGTTGAAAGACACAGAGAGGATCAGCTGGAAGGCAATGCAGATTGTAGAAAAAAACAAACAGGAGAGGAGGCTGAAATAAAATAAGCCTAACATATACCCAACCAGCCAATCAGCTTGATCCTTTTGTTATCCAGAAACAAGTGTTTGGTGATAGGATATCATTCCAAAAATCTTGGTATGATAAGTACCCATGGCTGATGTTAGCTGGTCTGGAAAGATCCCCCATATAGGCTACCCCGGGTAGGCTAGTAGCCTATACCCTAAGACAGTGGTTCTCAACCTTTTTTCAGTGATGTACCCCCTGTGAAATGTTTTTTCAACCAAGTTCCCCCTAACCAGCGCAAAGCATTTTTAGTTGAGAAAAAAGACTTAAAACAGAGCACTGTGCCATCAGAATTACCGGTGGCATGTGACAGGTACGCGTACCCCCATTTGAGAACCACTACCCTAAGACAATTAGGCCTTGAGGCAAATCTCTCTAGGGCTCTGGGCCTACTTATATAAAGCGCCTTTACCAGAATTTGCATAGCCTACTGTCTTGTAGGCCTGGCACTAATCAAAATAAGGGTTACCAATTCTTCAAGCAGTGGTTGACTATTTTCAGTATTGTTTACAAGGTATGAATCAAAGATTCTAGAACAGAGCTCTGTTCTAGAATCTTTGGTATGAATAGTCTACAATTGACAATACATGTTCACAGAGATAGGCCTAGCCTATGTAGCCTACATGAAATAGTTCAAATTGGCCGTTATATTTGTTTGTTAAGAACATTAATAAATAAACTGTCTGCAGTTGTTGAAAGGGAACAGTAAAAGGAAACAGTTTACGGAAAAGTTGTGTAAATTACAACTGAATAACATGGTCTGACCATTTCCCTTTTTTTTACTCACTACTTGAAAATGTAATCTCCCTTTACAAAGTGGATATGGACATTAAAAACAGTCTGACATTTCCCATAATGCCTCAGTGACGCTACCAGCTGACAGAGCCGTTCTTAGAGCACGTTCGGATATCCGAATAAAAAGTGTGGAGAGACCTTTCATCTGTTTCTTTACGCAAACTTAAGGACATTGTTCCCTGTCCCCCTATGTGTCTGGCGGGACATAAGATGGGGTCCCATACGGCGTGTTCAGACTGGTGTTATGAAATCAACTAATTGATCTTCATTCTAGATTCAATTTTGGTAAGTTACTAGCTAAGGCTAGCCATCTTTGGCAACGCACTGCTGTCTTTTGTTTAACCTACGCAGGGCCTAGCCAGAAATACATGAAACCTCACCAACCAAAATTATGATTGCTGATGTCATCCTCCTAACACAATTAAAGCTTCACCGCGCGTATTGTTATGACAGACTAACTTGATATTGAAGTGTCATTGTCATAGCAATGTGAAGCCTTTGCTTTTATGACCAACTGTAGCTGTCTAAGTCAGCAAATGTTAGCGATCCTAGTTGGCAAGAATGCTCACAACACTGTACAAGTTAGCGAGCTAATGTTAGCTGGCGTAGACCGTAACGTTAACGTTAGCCATCAATCGCTAGTTAGCTAACCCTAATGTTGTAGGACATGAGGAAAATAAAGTAACGCTTCCAACGTTTGTTTACATGACTATAATTGAGTTATTAGCACATGAGTTTAATGTAGAGTGAAGAACTACTGGTGCCGAATAAGAAACATAAACAAGTACTTTTAAATGTATTAGGTGAGTCCATGCCTGTATGACTTTAACGGCATGTATTAGATAGATATCCTATCATATCTCAACTGATGTATGCTAACGCTCGTTAGCTAATGGCTACCGCTGGCTAGTCATATCGCTAGTCCGTGTTTGCTGACTTCATGGGATGAAAAGAAGACAAAAGTCAGCTTCTATGCTTAAATAGTTCATGTTAAGTTTACCACTTAATTTACTTGGCAAGTGACAGTAGCTTGGCTTGGTAACGTAGCATTAGTAGTTAGCCACTTTTGTCTGAAGCTAACTTCAGGTGGTAACGTTAAACTGTTATTTTGACAGTTCGGAAGTCTGTCAAGTAGAACTATTCCAACGCCAAGACAACGGAAATACCGAAGTTCTGAGATGAATAACGTTGCTCATTTGACGATTAGACTAACGTTAGTGAGCTTATTCGGACAAACTTTTAATGTGTCCCAGATGATAACTTGAGTTTGGTATGATTGTCCACAGTTTAACATTAGCTGTCTGAATGAACGTAAGATGAACGTTTTTGGCACGCGTCACGGTGATTTTTATGGTGGGCACTGATGACTTTGCTATCTATCTTTGGTTAGTGCTGTAGACTGTAGAGATCGATGAACGTAGAGGCAAATTATTTTGGTGCTTTAGACACAAGCAAACTGCCGAATTTCTAACTTTCTACTGCTTTCTGTTATGCAGGTGATAATGGACCAACCAGACAGCAGTGGGGATGGGCTACAACCTCAAGACCTCTCTTCCTCCTGCGCCTTGCCCATTGCCTTTGATTTGAGCAAAAAGGGTGAGGATTGCCTGCGAAAAGCTAGTGCAGTGGAGGCCCTGCATGTGGTTCAACCCCAAGGCTGGTATGTGGGGGCAGGGACTAGCGAAGCCGTAACGTTCCCAGAGAACACCTGTGACCTCTCTCCAGTGCCTGGCGAACAGATCCAACCCGACAATGCCTTCTCCAACACCACTGTCACCCTCTCGTACGTCAGCCGGTCCCACGTCTTCTCCTCCACCCCCCTCACAGCGCATTGCCCTCTCTATGACGTGTCGTCCCTCAGCAAGAAACTCTCCCAGCATGCATCGGGCTACGAGGCCCTCCCGTTGATGTCTGAGGCAGATGGGGCCCCGCTCTGTGTGGAGATGGACCCCCACTGTCTTCAGCCGGTTGCCACGCCAGTCGGGGTGGCACCGCACGAGTCCTTCGAATTCGTCCTGCCTGCTCAGGTGATGCAGAACGTCGCCACCGGAGTTTGTTTCCTCAAACATGCCGTGGACCTCAATGGCATACAAGACTCCGGGGATGCTGCCGCCGCTGTGGAAATCCTGACGCCGCTCCAACAAGGTGCCCCCATTGTTTGCAAGCTCTCGCAGGAAGAGAACGGCTGTTTGCAGAACGGGGACTGCGCCTTGTGGGACGCTGGAGCGTGTGGTGGTGAGAGTGCTTCGGGCGATCTCTTCACGACCCCAGCTGAAGTGCAGGGGAAGAGGGACTCTGAGGTGCTCTTTCTGATTTCCAGGACTGAACAGCCACTTGGAGTACATGACATGGGGACTACTAGACATTTTTGCAGCTCGCTCAATAGGGAATATATCAGTCCTCTAGAGGATCCAGTATCTCCCCCTGCCACGCCACAGGATGAGATAGAGGATGTTTTCGTGCTGCCGCAGACGGCAAGCTCTCCAACCGGGGAGAATTTTCCAGAAGACTTGGTTACGAAACACAGTGAAGTGGGTCTTTCTAGTCCTCTGCCTGCCGAATTGACTTGCACTGGCGAGACTGAATGTTTACTGGGTAATTCAAACACTGAAAACATATCGGAATTGAGCTGCCAACCACTGACAGATAACGGTCTAGACACAGAACAGGCACTGTCGGAGCAATGTCACGATTTACCCGAAGATAAAGCATCAGGTATGATGGACAAGGCTGAGTCGACAGCCAAGCAGCAATTAAATGACAACACACCAGCAAAGAAAGGACAACCGGAGCGGAAAATACTTCCCCCTCGGTCTGGCAGGGGTATAAGGTTGGAGGCCATCGTTCAAAACATCAACCCATCCAGATTCAGAGTCAGTAGGACTCGCTCAACTAAGAAATCCAACTGCTTAAAAGTCGCGTTGGCTGAGAGTAAAGCCGTCAGCATTAATAGGGAGATTGTAACTGCTAGTGACGACCCTGAGATGCGTGAGAACGTATGCACTTCCGAGCAAGAAACTAGCACTTCCGAGACGAGCAGTTGCTTGTTGCAGACATCAGTCCAAAGGGAGGAGGGCGGAGATAGTAGCAGCTGTTTTAAAGAAGGATCTACCTCAGATTCTGAACACACACAGAGTCTTTCCAAATATCGTATCAAGGGCACATCTGATGAAATGACAAACAACACATCATCTACTCCAACGAAGAAATCGGGGAAAAGGCCGAGTGGCACTTCGAACTGTAAATCGTCCAACAATCGCCGTGCGATGAGTCCGTTGCCCCCACCCAGATCTCACAAGAAAAAAAGTCAACCAGCGGCCAGCCCGCAGAGCAAAAGCTCACCCACCGCCAAGAAAGCGCACACACCCAAAAAGAAACGCAAGAAAGTACACGTAGGCCATTCCTCCATGTTCTCCCCCAAGGAGCCTGAGATCAAGCTGAAGTACGTCAACTACAAGGAGGAGAAAAGGGACTCGCGGGCGGACACCTTTTCCCCTTTTGTGCATGTGGAGCGCAAGCGGTATGTCTCGTGCACAGTCGTCAACTACCCCGAAGAGGTGAAGCCGACGGTCAGGAAAGGACTGCAACAGCCGACCTCGGGCTTCGTGTCTGGCGTCGTCCCGTCCACACCTTTCCTGCAGTACGGCCGTGTGTCGAACGACGCTACGCGACGCGCTGCCCTGGTGTGCTGCCTGTGTGGCCGTGCGGCCAACACGCTGGACCTGGGTGACCTCCATGGGCCCTACTACGCAAACGGCTCCAAAGCGGAGACCAGGCCCACTGCTGGCGTCGCAGGCCTGAAAGCCGAGGAAGAGGAGGACCTCAGCGATTCGGACTCGTCTTTCGGCACCAAGGCCAGGAAGTGCGCCTCGGCCGTCCCTGGCAGCTGGGCTCGGCGTGCCCGCCAGCGTAGGCCTTTGGACGCGGCCCTTGGTGGACCTTACCAGAGGTGGACCAGCGACGGTGAGCTCTCGCACAGCCCAGCGGCCAAGAAGTCCCGCTTGGATGGCGGGGCAGCCGAGAGCTGGTACATCCCGCCCGTGGTGCCGCTGGACTCCAACGAATACTGGCTGCACGAGGACTGTGGCATTTGGTCAGCAGGTGTCTTCCTGGTGAAGGGGAGGCTGTATGGGTTAGAAAAAGCAGTCAAGATGGCCCAGGAGACGGTAAGAGTCAACAAAGGGTTTGTGTTTGCATTTATAGGCACTTTATCCATAGGAAACTTTATGAAGTACAAAGAGTGACCCCCTTCATCTTTTAAATTAGCCACTGAAATGCAGCGACTCTCTTGATTAAAAATGTTGTATGAATATGCTGAAGTAGGTGAAATGGAAGTGGGACAGGTAAACAACTAGTGCACAAAGTTATTTAAAAAAGACAGAAGGTGTGGGCCTACATTTTTGAGGAATGGTCTGAAAAGGATGCTTCTTCATCTCTCTTACATATTTCATTCCTCAATTTCTTTCGTACAGATGTGCTCTATGTGCCACAGCGTGGGCGCCACACTGGGATGCTTTTTCAGAGAATGCCCCAACAAATATCACTACATTTGTGCTGTGCAGTCTGGTGAGTTTCTCTGTCCGTCTACTTGGTTTAACAACTTTTTGTGTGTTTTTGGATTTGAATGTTTAGTATGGTGGGTGAATTGTGAAACCAATTCACTGTGATGAGGATGAAAGCGCTGAACTGTTGCTTAAAAATCTGTGCATGCTTCCTGTGGACAGATGGAGATTCCAGTGCACAACAGAGCAAATGCCTACTCCCTTTGTTTTTTTGCAGACGCAAACATGTTCTTGCTTGAAGAAGCAGGAATGATCATTTAGTGTTCACTTAAACAAACAAGGCGTTGCTGTAATGGAACAAGAATGATTATGCTGCCATCCACCCCGATTCATAAAATATAGACTTTCTTAACAGCAAATTAGCACATTTGAATAGCTCTGTAAAGGCTAACATTCGCACTGTCAGAATCTAGGTTAATTAATTTAAGTTCTGCTTATTTTAATGTTACATGATTTAATCCAGAATAAAAACTATTTGTGAAGCTGGATTTCTCTGAGTGCATTGTTCTGTCCTGTTAAAATGATTACTATTTAAAGCTGCTTTTGAAACCTACTTCCTAAATCCAAATGAATACAGTACCTTAACAGGAGGATGTAATCTCACATAGGAATGCACAAAGCGGATGTACATGTCTGCAGGGGTGTTGACCACAACAGATGACCGCAACACCACCATATTTAAAAACTGTAACATGAGCATTTGAAGTTCAGTTTACTGCTTGAACAATAGTGGATATGACTGATGCAATATGATTCATATAAACTGTGTTTAATGTGGTTTGGTTTATGCATAATGCTTATGTTTGGTTTCCTCTTATACTGTTGCAGACTGTGTACTCAATGAGGAGAACTTCTCCATGAAATGCACCAAGCACAAGGTATTGAGTGAGTCATGCAAACATACAATTGATTGTTGTCTAAGCTGAGATCCAATTATTATTTTATTTTTATATTTATATAAATATTGATATATCCATGTCTTGACTGGTTTGATATAATCATTTCATTTATTTAATGGTTCTTAATCCAGCTTGCTGTCTTTTGTCTTCATCAGAATAAATCAATCAAAGGCTCTACCAATAGAAAGAATGCCAGATGACAATACCCAAGAAGCAGCACCTGTTCAAGGTCTTTCTTTCTTTCTTGGCGCTGATTCATGCCATGGCTATTGATTTGGGAACACGATTAAGGGCAATTTATAGTCTAGACGAGAAGTGTTGCTTGACAGAAGAGAAAAAAAATGGTTCACAGGTGGTATAAGCTTTCATAGGCCTGTGCTAGCGACACAGAGTTGATTAGAAAGAACATCATCTAGTTTCTGTGACAACATGTATGACAACTTGTATATTGCTCTAGTCACATCCCGTTGTGAAACTAAAGTAACAACAGCGCGCTGACCACAGCAATACTCCAGAATAAGCTATTATTCCAGTCAGTTTATTTGAAACCGTCTGCACCCTTTCAATGTTTGTGATGTACAGGACAAGTGCTGCGACACTCTAGCAGATCTAGATATTGTGTCCTTTATGTAATTTTGTCGAGCGACACTTCAATGTTGCCTGGACTATTATACTCTAATCTTCATATTTAAAGAACATGCTAAGTAAGATTAAGTGTTGTCTCACAGAACCAACCAGCTAAGAGCAGTTTTGTGTAATATTTACTGTTGCAATTCTGAAATTGAAGTTTAGATTTTACCCTGACACGTATACTGTATGTTTGTTTCAGATAAACAACGTCTCTGCCACTCCACCTTGGTAGTCCAGTGTGTCGGCCGAGCTCAGTGAAACTGAAAGCACGTCTCCTAAACTGATGGCAAGAGGCCTCTGGAATGCAATCACCCTCTAACCTTAACGCAACATCTCAGTAGTGAAGTCACTCCTTACGTCAGTGCACACCAACAGGGAACTTCAAGGCTTTCATTAACGCCAATGCGTCTGTAGTGCTTACAGGTTTGGATCAAAAGTGGAGGGCATAACATACCAACTAAGGGGCCCAAAGGAGGAAGGAAGAATGAAATGGCACAGAGTAATGTTTTTAATATATATATACATTTGAGAAGAAATTCTCAGCAGTAAGTTGAATTATCCTAAGTGGATATTATTGTTATTATTATTATTATTATTATTATTATTATTATTATTATTATTATTATTGTAATTCTTTTTTGTACAGAATGACTAGTCTTATTTATATTTTATTTCAATATATGAATTATTTCAGTCATTGTTGAAGCAAAGTTGTTGGATGCATTGAGTGTTAATTTAATCAGTGGCATGAACACATCTCATCTGGAGACGCATGATTTTTGCTCCCAGGGAACGAGGCAAGTGTTGGCCCAAAGCAGTAGAGAGGAGCAGTTATCTGTGGGGAAAGGCAGGGGGTTTGTATCACTTTAAGATAATGCCCTCCCTCAGCATCTGTTTAATCATAAACCTGCCATCTAATTTCTGCTAACATTCTTATTGACCTGAACATTTTTCGCTTGGGGAAACTAGATAGCAATTGGCAAAAAAAAAATAAATAAATAAATATATATATATATATATATATATATATATAAACAATAAAATGTATTTTCTTTGTTCTCAGTCAGAACTGAGACCCCAGTTGCTTTTGGAAAGGCTTTGGTACTTATTATCTGCATTAGTGCCAAGTCTACCTGCTGTCATCTGTATGTTGTTCTCGGTGGCTCTAAGAGTAATACTGACTATCAAACCAGAACTGACCATCATAAGACTGCACTTGTAATTTTGTTCTCTTACTTCCTAGCGATCCTTAAGGGAACTGTGCCTGTGTTTTTAAAGTCATTCATTGAATGTATCTTCTCTGGAGGTTTTCTTCAAGTTGAGAATTTTCAGTGTGCACTTGGCACTTAATTTATCCATGTGTTTTTTTGTAATGTTTGGAACTTTTGTTTATTTTCTTTTTCTTTTTTGGAGAATTATTTAAAACAACAGTATTGTCCCCATAAAACTGAATGCCCCCAAATTAAATTTCCCACAAGCACTCCAGTTCTATATGAAATAGATCTTTATAAAGATAAAAAATGTATCCCTGCATTGCAGTGTTGAAGGGCAACTGACGTCCTTACTATACAGTGAGATTGATACTTTGTCAGTAGAAATGTATTGCAGTAGAGGAGAATTTTCTGCACATCATCCACCTTAGATGAGTAGTTGGATGTCTACCCTCTTGGCCTTTAACAGTTGGTAGAACAAACGGAAGACTAACCATTAAAAGGGTCAAATACATTCTGTTAATGTTAGAAGCACAATACATATTGTGCTGACGGGATAATGTTATAACACCGAGTGAAGTATACCATGTGACTGCCCAATGGGTCCTGGAACATTTGATCCATATTACTTTAGCTCACAATACTGTACCTCCCATAGCAACCACGAGCAGCTGTTCTGTTTACATTAATGTGGGGTCACTGGACGTGGCTTAGGCTGTCCGTCTCTCAATGCTGAAAAAATACGGACGCCCACGAATCCTTTCTAAGGGATTATGGGCGCCTCCTTTAAGTCTCTTAACATATTTGCCAATAGTTGATGCTTCAGACGTTCTGGTACGAGGTACATAATATATAGATATATTTTGTAATTTGTCCTCTGTTGTTCTCACCTAGCTGTGTACTTGTCTTGTCCTCTTGTTGATCGAATACAGTATAGAGCAACTAAAAGAACTGATTGCACAGCTACACACTATGTTGTATGGGAAACACCAGCTTGTAATTTTGTCATTTTTGACAGGGCTATGAATGGCCTGTGTCTGCCTCTCTTAAATCGACAGTGCTGACACTGTGTATTCTGTCTGTCACCACCTCAAGTGGTTATACTATCCCTTTCACTGAATATATGCAGCTTTCAAACATGCCAACACAACAGACTTTTTGACATATTTAACAAGGAAAAAAATAGTTCTGCTAAATACTGGGAACTTGCCGCAGCTCTCTCTCTCTCTCTCTCTCTCTCTCTTTTTAACATGCAATGAACATCATATTTCTACCCTTCTTTTTGCCAGGCAACAACTCAGATGGTCAGTTTACCAGCCTTGTGGAAGACAAATCAGATGATGTACATAGCCTTTGTTTTCTTGGACAGGAGGCTTGCATGCACTTTTTGTAAGAGATTTGTCTGAATCAATGCAGGCATGAGACACTTGTCTGGTGGGGTAAAGAAGAAGGGTGGGGTTGAGTTTGGTTGGGTGGGGGTGGGGCCTAATGCATATAGGAAGTGTGTTGTAGTCCAATTGTGTCCGTTGCATAGCAGCACTAGACCGGTGTTTGTGTACCTAATGAACTTTGTGTTTGGTCTGTGGAATCGCAGCTGCAGTGAAATGTCCTGACATGTCGTGCCAGTGCCACAGTTTCTGTCCTGATCTGACGTATGTGGAAGCAGGTTTGGGAATGCACACACAAATTGGGTCCTTGCATTTGAATTCCACCCGAGATCTCTATTTTTTAGCCCTGCTTTGTGAAATGTGTACCTGATCGACCGCCTGCTCATCTTGCTGCCTACAAGCAGTGTGCCATATTGATGTTCTTTTTATTTTATTTTATTCTATTTTATACTTTCAGAAAATGTATTTGTTTTATTTCTGTAGCTTTTTTCAAAGTGAGTTACATGACATTTTGATCATTTCTGAACCTCAGCCAAAGTCTGCCACATGCAACTTATCGAGATTTAACTGTCATTTTTGCCAGTGAAACTGAAATGTACCAAATGTTTTGTTTTGTCTGTTTTTTTAATGTTGTCTCCGTATCTTATTTTGTCCAAATCTAAAACTCAGGGTTGAACCTCAGTCTCTGGACTTTATATCCTAATTTTGTTCACCCCATACTGGACTGGAACAATACTACAGCTTAATCGGTCAAAACATACAAATAAATTGCATACTGCTCAGTCACTTTGTATATATGAAATCTTTGTTTCTTGTTTTCCCTCAAAATGCTCAATTGTCATTTAAATTTAAGTGAGGACTAAAATCACTTGAACTGTGTAACATACCAATTGCAATTTTAACTGAAGAGGCAACCTGGATGCTCAGCAGCAAAAATGGAAATAGATTTAGCTTTAAATTTAATTCTATGTATATAAGTATCATGGGGCTAGATTTGACTTCAGATGACAGGAGTATGACATTGACAGTGCCTCAGGAGAATTGGTTAGAGCTGGTTAGAGCCTGACTCATCGTCAACATTGGCAGTACTATTTTGGTATTATAAGTGGGAGCCGACACAAGCCAGGCAGGTCACTTGAATCAAGGTTGTCCACAGGTTGACAAAAGCACCATGGCGGTCACCTCTGCCGTTTCCTGCTGCCTTGAGCTGTCATCATTAGCTGCTGAATTTGTTCAGTGTTTCAAATGAATGAAACATGCATGGTAATCATTCCCACACGATCAGCCACAGTATGCATGTCATGAGACAATACATAACAAAAAGTTTCACAATAGTCTACTGATAATGCCTCATCTTTAGGACAAAATAGTTTTGATCTGTTATGAGAGCAAATTTAAAGGGACCTTTTAATGTGATTGTCATAGAAAGTGCCAGTACTCTGGTTAAAAGTATTTATTAGTTATGATGTAACAAATACGAAAAAGTCCAAAACACATGGGTCTTAAAGATTTCTGTTTATTTTTGCTTAAATCCGTTAACAGGAAGACAGTGTATTGCGAAGACAAGTCTGACAAGAGTTCTAGTGTTGTTTTTTCTACTGATTGAAACATCACTGAACCACAGGGCATCTAAAGGCTGTCACGGAAAAGAAAGACAATGAAATCACACAACTTGCAGCACAATACACAATGACCAGTCCATGGAAATTTGAGTCCTCAAATCTTAGATATCAGTTGGCAGAACTGGAGAAATGGCATTAAAGCCAGAAAAATCCATTCTGTTTTGACTGGTCAACTTTTTTCCCCAACCATTTCACCCAGTTACTTAGGACTAAGCCACAGTGTTGCATTCTGACCTCTCTCGAGTGAAAGGTAGATGCAAAACTACCTTTTTTATCTGCAGCTCGTAGCCGAGAAGCCATGTGTCTTTGTCCAGAGACACATGAAACACCCACAGCACTGTTTCCACACCAGGCTTCAGCATACGTCATGCAGCTGTGTCGGGTTGACAACATAAAATACTCGTTTCCTCCTCTACCGACCATCTAATTTTTTTGCTCAGAAGCAGTCGTGTAGAAGTAGTAGTTGACTTCATCACACGTACTACAGTATTGCAAGACTCGGATATCATCTCCCTCAAGAAAAATCGCAGCTCCGATGATGTCCTTGGTATTGTTAAGACAATAACACAACAACAACAACAACAACAACAACATGATACATATACAACACACTCAAAAAAAACATCAAGTATTTTTTTCATCATCATATTTAGCCCTAGATTGTTTCAAGAAGTCATAAATATCACTCTGGAATATTCTGCAATTTTGTGCTACAGCAAAGTTTCACATCACAACAATTCTTGTGTATTTTGTGAAGACAGATTTTTTATATATATATAAATGTATTTGTTGTATCTCTTCATGCAATTCAAAGACAAGATTGTATCCATCTTTAGTTATTTTCAGTTCAAATCAAAACAAAATAAAACATAAATAGGTTAGTTGTTCTGAATTCCCTACCTTCAAGGGAAAACCAATAAATAAGAATAAGTAAAAAATACATTTTTGAATTTATTTTGTAGATGTGTCCACTTTTGCGATATAGAAAGTAAATTGAAGCTTTCATTCTACGTTATTTTTTTTTCTTCCACCATTTAGTGATATAGGCTGACCTTTAATTGGGCAGTTTTGACACCTATTGAAGTACATTATCAGTGGTACTGACATACATGCATGTCTGACTAAAAACCAGCCTTGGTTTTATGGAAGAATCCAGTCAAGTACTTCAGCTTATAAATGACATTTGGACATAAAAATGACAGTGACAATTTCATACTAGAACACCAGGTAGAAATAGAATATCTCCAATGTCTCTAGTTTTGTACAGCTTTGTTTTAGTCATTCTGTAGTCATTCCATCTGCACAAGCTCAAGTCATACAAAAATGACTAAAACGTCTACAGTTTTGATGACGACAATAAACAACTGATCATCACATTACCAAATTACAACTTCAAAGCATTTGTCAAGTTATTTGTCAAAGTATCTTTAGCCCAGAGCTTCGTGCACAAGCTCTGGTCTTTGGAGTGGAATTTTCCATTCCATAGCCTCTCTTGTAACACTCTGAGCTGAGTAACCACATCCCACCCACAACTACAGCTGAGATGGGGTCACACATAAAGTAGTCATCCTCAGTTGCTCTGACATCATTGCATTTAAAAAAAAAATTGTGGTCAAGAACCCTCAACGGTGTGCTGCAGGAGAACATCATCTGCATATAAATCGGGACGAGTGGAATCAGAGGGGTCTCGCTTTGCTTCAGTATTGGGACAAGCTGGCTGGCAGTGACACAGCCGAAAGCTGTTTCCAGCAATAACCCCCAATATCCCTCATTCCTAATGATTTCCATGTCACTTCAGATGTTTCCATAGGGTTCCATGAGATGTTTTTTTCCTTCATTATGCTCTCTTTGGAATCTGACCCACAATGTAAAATGCTAAAAATATACAGTGGTCTGCTTTGCTTTTTTCTGTAATGGTAATAATGGTAGTAGCTTCATTTGGAGAAAGGAAAGAGGTGATGGTTTGACTGTGCGCATAAGCAGCTCAATACTAAATACCACTAAATACCGATGCAAGTGCATCAACATCTGCATATGTAGTGCAGTAAATAAGAAAACACCTGGGCTAATTGCAAAATGGCTAATTAAAAAATATCATATTTCATACAGAGGTCAAATAAATTAAATAAATCAATAGAATTAAAAATGCTGAATCAAATATGTATACCGGTACATGTCCCAGTGCATTGTTCAAAGGTAAATAGTCTCATTCATTACACATTTTAGTTGATGTTAAAGTGCCTATGGCACACTTACAGAATGTTCCAAATACCTATGACACACTTCCAAAAAGTTCCAAATGTTGAAATGTTGAATTTTTTAGACAATATAGATGGAAGGTAATTACTTCAAAATCTTGAAGATCAGAAAGAGCTTGAGATCTCATGGGTCATTCAATCAATAAAACCTTTTTGTGTAATGGTCAATCAATCATTAAAACGTGTGTTTTTTTTAATATTGTAACAGTAATGGGTAGTTAATACATTATTTGTTGGCTTGCTAGCATCTTATATTCTGGTTAAAAAAGTGGTTTCAGTGTTGAATTGAATTGAAATGATGCCATGATTTACTATTATCCCGTTTGGGTCTTGTTCGCTTGATGTAGGTATATTGCTCTCAAGATATTGTTTTGCTCTAGGTCTCCATCTTTTGCATTTTCAGAATTTCAGCTTTAGCTTCCCTTTTTTTCATTAGAAGCACTCGGACTACTGGTATGTTTTGATTTATATAGTTGGAAAGGTGACAGCCTTCTATCAACACGTATTCTCTACAGAGATCCTGTAGAGAAACTGATGTCAGTATTAGGAATGTTTAACAAGAGAATGCCACTGATTGTGGTCACCATTATGCACCGGTCAAGTGTAGCTCTCAGTCTCAGATCTAGAGAGGTTGACTCACAGAATCAGTCTGCAATGTTTGTGAGTGTCCACTGTTAGAGTTGCAATTGTCTATGAATTGGTATACAGTATACAGTATGCCATGTTCTGTCCTTCCATGTTCTTGTGTGTGTGTTTGCATGTGTGTGTAAGAGTGAAAAGGTAAGTGTTTTTGTGTAAATTTGTGTACTTGTGTCTGTTCTGTATACTGTTTGTCTCTACACGCAAATCTCGATGGGCGTGGTCACTAGGATGCGGCTGCCGGACGTGTTGTCTCTGGCCACGCGCTCATAACCGCCGGATGCCACCGCCGTGTAGCGGTGACCCTGCGGTGACCCTGTCTCCATGGCGCCCGCCGCCTTGGAGCCCCCGCACACCACGGGCGAGAGCGTCTGCTGCTTCATGCGGTCCACCAGCAGGTCCTCGTCCTCCTCGTCTTCGTCGGAAGTGGAGCTTAGACCCCCCTGGTGGCTCCCGACGCCCCCACCGACTGCCCCGCCGACTCCCCCGATCCCCACCTCGCTGTCCAGCATCCAGCGGCGGCCAAAGTGGCGGAACACCTCCTTTACCGAGCACCGGCGCTGCGGGTCCAGCGACAGGAGTTTGCGGAACATGCGCAGCGCCTCGTCGGTGAAGCGACGCCACTGCGAGGGCACGGGTCCGCAAGCGGCGCCAGTGCCGGTGCCGCCACGTCGGGCGCGCTGCCAGCGAGCAAACTCCTCGTAGAAGGCGTCGGTGGGCAGCGCTTTCTCCCAGGGGAAGTTGCCGGTCAGCATGCAGAAGAGGAGCACGCCGAACGCCCACACGTCCGTGGCCGGGTCCACGCAAAAGCCCTCGGACGGCTCGGCCGCGCCGCACAGCTCCGGCGCCGTGTACGGGATGGTGCCGCTCACGCGCTTGACCGGCGAGCCGCCCCGCCGCGTCATGCCAAAGTCGGACAGCTTGACCTTGCGGCACTCGCGATCAAAGATGAGCACGTTCTCGGGCTTGATGTCGCGGTGCACCAGCTTCTTGTAGTGCATGTAGTCCAAGGCGATACCCACCTGGTGGACACAGCGCTTTGCCACTGTCTCTGGAAGACCCACCTGGACGGTTCAATGAAAAACAAAATAGTGAGACCATAGCCCCACTATCGAGATATCTCATATAGAGATGGATTACAGATTACTGCCATGGTGCCCTAGTATTGTTCCCTGACCAGAAATATTCAAAGGGAAATAGAAAATGACTTGCCCAAGAATATGCATCCATGAGATTTATGGAAATACTGTATACAGATCATTACAGATTATAACCATTTCATGTACCCCAGTATTGAGCTATGCAGAGATTGATTAAAGATTAATGCCATGGTGCCACAATATTGAGCTATAGAGATTGACTACAGATTAATGCCATGGTGCCACAATATTGAGCTATAGAGATTGACTACAGATTAATGCCATGGTGCCACAATATTGAGCTATAGAGATTGTCTACAGATTAATGCCATGGTGCCACTATTGTTCCCTGACCAGAAATATTCAAAAGGTAAATAGAAAATGGCCGCTGGACATGAATGCTTCTGTTCCCATACCTGAGGGGGAATGATGTCAAACAAGTCTCCCGCCACAGCGTACTCCTGCGCAAAGACGTAATAGTCGTCGGTCTCGAAGGCGATGCCGAACATGTTGATGATGAAGGGACAGGGGGAGAGGTAGAGCGAGATGCTGTACTCCCTCAGGAAACTCCGCAGCTTTGTAGTTTTCTTCTTAAGGAACTTCAAGGCCATCTTTGTGCCTAATTAAGCAGGGAGAAAAAGATCGAAACATACATATTAATGCAAAATGGAGATGGAAGGAGTTGTGTCTCTGTCAGTCCTTTGATGAAAGGGATTCAGAAGTTGTACATAACAGCATGTAACCTATTTTTATGTGACGTAACAGTTGGGGATTGCAAGTGTGTGTGTGTGTGTGTGTGTGTGTGTGTATGTGTCTGCATGAATGTGTGTGTGTATGTGTGCAGCTATGGGGGTAGGTGTTCTCACCTCGGATTTTGTGAATGACCAGGTCCACCTTCCCATAGGTGCCCTTGCCGAGCTCCCTGATGACCTCATAATACTTGTTGACCTCCAGCTTCTCCAGGTTCTGGGCAGTGATGACCTGCAGCTCCTCCACAATGTTGATGGGAGGGCTGGACAGCACTGGCGAGGAGCTCATGCTTCCCAATGTAGGAGGAAGAGGAAGAGGAGCAGGAG
>NC_055980.1:11695751-11710751 GCF_018492685.1 Alosa sapidissima | reverse complement strand
TAGGTGCGTCAGGCGTGTTGCACCACAAGTCGTTGTCCACAAGGGGCTCTGAGCCTAGCTGTCAGAAAGCGCTGCTGCTCTCATCCAGACTGCACGATGCTGCTCGCATGGTTAACGCTGGGTGCAGGGCAACCCCCCCTTGACTCCGCTCATACCCCCACCACCACTACCCCTATGCCCCCAGCTGTCTGACAGTGACTGCGTCCATTCAGCACCACCGTGCTCCGAGTGACCCTGCGGATACCTGACTCATCTAGTGTCGCCCTCCCCTCTCCCCACTGCTGCTGCTTGCCCCTGCGCCCCATCAGACAGACAGGCAGCTGGGTGCCCCACCATCCCCCCTCTCCCTCTCCACGCAAAAGGACCCAAAGACAACAGTGGCTACACTGTGGAAACAGGCAGAGCAATGGATAGACAGACCAGGGGCAGCCTGCAGCGTTTAGAGGAGAATTCAGCACTGTATTTGTATGCATGAGTGAGTGGTCACAAGCAGACAAGTAATTATGTGTGTCAGAGTGTTAGGCTATGGCGAGGTGTATTTTACAGTTCAACCTTTATAAAGATAACACAGTAAACGTCTGTCAAGGACTAAAAACGGGGTATTTTGGACACGGGCTCAGTTGTAGAGACAGCATATATGCAGAGCCGCTCGGAGATGTTGATGTGTTTATAGCATACACATGCGTTGCAAGACACGAGATCACCGAGGTAGCCAACTACCGCAATCAGACGTAAACGCACCGGGCAGCATTCTGCCATTGTTGTCAATACAAAGACCCTTTAAACAGACACTATGTGGTATTATTTTGCCATTTTATTCAGAAGCAATCTGAGCATTAATATTCTTCTTATGATGGTAATGATGAAAATGATGCATCTTTCTCCCAAAGGTTAAGACGCACCAAAGAGCATTTTCATGCAGAATCATAAGCTAGTGAAAGATAGCCAGTGCATTCACTCACCATTCAATCTGTCCACTGTTTTCTTATTGTGACCAAACAAGCCCGAAGGATACCGCCTTAGGAGGCTGAGGATGGAACATGTTAAAGCGTTTTCAGGATTTTGGTAAAGGCTCTCACATCTGGGTTACCGACTGCTGACCAATTCCCGTTAACGACTAGTTGACGGTCTGGAGTAATTTCACTTGTCTCGGCAGCCCGATGCGTTCTACCAGCTGTCCTGCGTTCCCCTATTGTCTCTGTATTGGCCCTGGTTGAAAACCATAGCTCTCCTGCCGAAGGTCCAGCCCACCGCATTTCTCAGCCAATGGAGGCAGGGAACGATCGCCACGGTGCGCCTCTAAGCCAATGGCAGCATAGAGCGCTCAGCACCATCCGCACTCGCACTCCAGTCCGGGAGCCGCTCTTGTCTCCATACAGATTATCAGTGTCTAATGAGCTGCAGATTAATCCTCTGGGTGTGTAAAAGATTTCCACACTAAAGCACAGGATCACAGAGTTTTACAATAAAACAGAAGACGTGAATCGTTATAACGTCCATATAACACTGTGGTGACCGCCCATCATGAATGGAAATATCAGCTGCCCATACTATAGAGGCCTACTGCAGTTTAATTACATTACACATGGGATATGGGATTTCGGAATTATTCATGTAGATTGCTTAATATGTTTCCTCAGGATGAAAGGAAGGGATTGCATCACATGGTTAATTTCAGAAGCCTCCGGAACTTTCTGCAATTTGCATATGCTCTGTGTGTCCGCGAAATTAACAAAGTGGGTCACAAAGCAAGTCATTGAATTTTATGAAATTCATAGCCTGAATGAATTCAATATACCACACAACAGATGTCACACATTGGATTCTTCTATTAATAAATAAATTAAAAAAGCATTCGCTTATTTTAGGGCAAAATTTGGAAATGAAATGCTGAAATACTTATGCAACATCCCCACAAAATTATTCCTTTCAAATCGCATGGGCCTTGTGAAACATTCCAGATGACTGCAAATGACACAGAGTTAACCTCAGAACAGCTATGCGATTGGAAAGACCAACTTGTAATTAAACCTTCTAATCCGCAGCTTTGATTGAAGATAATCAGTTGCACATCGAGTGAACCTTTAGGACTGATTACACAAACAGCTTCTCTTGCAAGTTAATGGCTGCACCATGAGTGAGGCTGGGCAATCTGATCTGGTTACAAGTGATGTGAGCCAATACAGAGTGGGTCATGTGGTTAGAACCACTTTTGGATGAATGCACTCAAAGCATTGGAACTAAGTCACAGTAAAGCGAAACATAGGGTACAAGACTAGACTTTTATTAGTCAGGATGATCAAAGCTTCATCAGCAGCACGGCGAATGGACATGCCACACCATAGCATTGCACTGAAGACAAAACGTGTTCACTTATGAGACAAAAATTCAAGAAACTATTTTTTTTTTACCTCGCTTTGGAATATAATAAAACAATTAAAAGATGCTCAAAATCTACCACTTATTTTGGGATTCTGTGAAAAGTCAAAAGCTGATAAACAATTAACAGTTAACTACTGTGCATTGGAACATATTGCATTCTTTTAGGAGTCTAATCCTTCATTTTAAGCTGATAAACAAAGCTGTTGTCCTTTATAACAGAATAGACTGTATGCTAAAGTTAGAGTTGATTACAGTGCAACTCAAAACACTTCTACATAAAATTGTCGCGCATTGCTGTTGACAGAAAATATATGTTTACATTAAAAATAAGTATAAAATTACAAGAATTCTTCAAGTTTAAAAACTGACCACATACACAGTGCATAAGAAAGAAAAAAGTAGGCAGTTTCTCTCCTTCTAAAAAAACGAGATACAATTTCTAAAAACGGGTAAAACCAAACAATTTCGACCGAACAAATATATAAAAAAATAAAAGGTGTTTGATGTAAAAACAAAAAAGGAAGGAATGTTACACAAACAAAAACAACTCCAGTGTTTTGGAATGCAGGTGCTGGGCCAGGTTTTGGATGCGCACCAGTCGGGCGTTCTGGGCATCCCCGGCACCATAGACCCGGTAGATGTGGTACCGCTCCTTCTCCTTGAGTGCAAAGTCCAGCTCGTTGGCCGAGAGCCGGACCAGGTGCCGGTCCGGCTTGGTGGTGGTCTTCACCTCCACGTACACCACCTTGGCTGAGCCCCCATCTCCATCGGGGCCGAAGGTGAGCTTGAAGTCGCAGGGCTGGCCCGTCTCGCCGTCACGGTTGTACCAGGTGACCTCTGTAGGGCCAGCGGGGCCGTGGGCCCGCCATTTTGACAGGAAGGAGTGGACCAGCTGCTCCCCCCATAAGCCCACATCCTGAAAGTCGCCGGGGTCGTCCGAGATCTCCACCATGGTGCGCGGCAGCGGGCAGTCCAGGACCAGGTCCTGCAGCGCCGCCTCGCCCCCCAGAGCCTGGGCCCACACGGCCGTGTCCAGGGCCAGGGGAACGCGCTGCAAGTGGCCCACGCCCTGGAACAGACTGGAAATCACCTCGGGGGCCTCGCCTGGGATGGTGTTACTGAAAACAACCACAACACAACACCAGTGGCTGAGTTCTATGATCACTCACCCAAGACATAGAGACCAGTATTTGTCCAAGTGAACTTTGTTTGTTTGTTTAATTTAAGGCCATTTCAGCAACTAAAGGCTATTTAATTGCTAGAGCATTGTGTGTTATAGAAGCGTAAGTCCAATTGAACTTAAATAAGTCGTTTAACTCATGTTTGACAGACTCATGGCTATAAACGATTAATATCTGGGTGCTTACTCAAAGTCTGAAAAATTCCTACATAAGAGGCTGAGGTAGCCAAAAACATTATAAGGATTTGGAAATACATATTGTATTTGCAATGACATAAATTGATGTAGAAGACCACAAACATTCAGACAGCATTTGCAAGCCAGAAATGGAACACACAGAGTTTGCTTCAGTTCAATTGGGAATAGCAGAACAAGCATCAACACCTATGAATAACCCCAACACTGTGACTTCTCCCCAGGTAATCTGCCACCACTGTGGAGTGTGAATGAGGCGTCCGAGGCCGATAATTGCTGTAAAATGGCCTTTGTCCAAAATACCAAATATGGTCAAACTCGACATGAACATGGCAGCGTTCTTACTGCTGTGTGGACGGGATGACCTGCTGGTCACGAGGAGTGGTGTGGGTGTAGGACGCTCGGCTGCTGTTGCTGCTGCTGTTGGTGGTGCTGATGGAGTCATCCTCTCTCGTGCTGCTACCGCCGCTACCAGCTCCACCCCCACCTCCTCCTCCTCCACCCACGCCTGGCTGGCATGGAGCTGCTTCGGACGGGGAAGACTGAACGCCGCCCACCGCACTCTGGGCTGTGGAGGAGGGAAGGAAAATATTGACAACGGATCATAGTGTCCTAGTGTGGTCCAGTTTTCTGCCCACAGTAAATGTGATATCTGTTGAAGTGGATTTGTTTTAAAACAAAATGTCAATTTGAAGAAGAAAGATGACATTTTTGCACCTCTTTTTTCAATAGGTACTAAGTGTAGTTATGAATAATAACATACATCCAACATAATTACACATTTTGAGGTACACAAGCATGTATGTGGATAATTTTAGGCGCTTAACCTGATCATGAAAGTACATAATTATTAAAATTGTCAGCATTGTTTAATAGATTAGTAAACAATAATCCACTTGAACAACCTCTATCCTCCACTTCTGCAGGGAAACACAAACCTCCAGCTTCACAGGGGAAAGCCTTACCGGGGCCTTGAGTGTGGCTGCCAGAGAACCTGGTGCCGGTGGGGAGTGAAGTTCCTTCAGGCAGGGGGGACTGGGGGGACTGGGGCTCCCCAGATGGTGGGCCCCCCCTGGGGCTCCTCTCGGTCATGGGGGGCGGTGTGCCCGTGTACTCGGCCGAGGAGCTGGGGGCGTTTGGTGGGGGCCACATCTTCATCACCGCCTCAACCGCTGCATCTGGAACAGTACGGAGGAGAGAGGGTTGATACTGCAGGAGGGAACCAACCACCCCAATCACACACACAGACCCAGATATGGACAAACACACACACACACACAGACGAACACACACAGACACACACACACACACACACACACACACACAGACCCAGATATGGACAAACACACACACACACACACAGACGAACACACAGACACACACACCCCCTCACATCACGTCAGATCACATTAGGCAAACACCACAGTCCACTCCAGCTTACTGCTGTCGCTTCTCCCACGGCCGTTAGAGGCCAGTGACTGATACGTTCTGATGTGCCTGAGGTCACACAGCTGGTTGCCAAGGCAGCCGTCCCTCACGTGGCCCACGGCCTCTGTGACATCTGCCCACTGGACGCAGCCTCACCTGTGCCTCTGGGTCGTCCGGCGGCGCCACGGCCGTCGGAGAGGCCCGACTTGGGTGGCCAGCAGACGAGGCCATCCTCTTCGCCTGCTGCGGCCGGAGTCTTCCTCTCCTCCTCCTGGCTGCTGACTGGCCGAGGCGCTTGGGTTGCAGTAGCAGGAACACACACACACACACACACACACACACACACCACACACACACACACACACACACACACACACACACACACACACACACACACGAGTCAACATCAGTCTGAAAATCTCTGCACCATATTTTGAACATAGTCAGTGGTGAAAAACAGAGTTTGTTGTGTGTCTATGCCACTTGCATTGTAACACAATTTGGTGTTAATGCAAATGTTCTCAAAACTGCACCAATTAACGTAATTATGCTCGCAAACAACTGTTTGAACCTGTTAGCTTCTGGAAGTAGACCCTAAGTTGTTTTTGCTCCGGAATATTCCTTTAACATACGAGTTAAACATACAAGTTTAACCATCTGCTCCTCCACCCTAAACATATGAGTTTAACCCTCTCCTCCACCCTAAACATGGAGTTTAACCATCTCCTCCACCCTAAACATGCGAGTTTAACCATCTCCTCCACCCTAAACATATGAGTTTAACCATCTCCTCCTTCACCCTAAACACATGAGTTTACCATCTCCTCCTTCACCCTAAACACATGAGTTTACCATCTCCTCCTCCACCCTAAACATGCGAGTTTAACCTTCTCCTCCACCCTAAACATATGAGTTTAACCATCTCCTCCTTCACCCTAAACACATGAGTTTACCATCTCCTCCTTCACCCTAAACACATGAGTTTAACCATATCCTCCTTCACCCTAAACACATGAGTTTAACCATATCCTCCATCCTAAACATACAAGTTTAAAAATATGCTCCATCCTAAACATACAAGTTTAAAAATATGCTCCTCCATCAACATGAGTTTAACCATCTGCTTCACCCAATTTTCATTTTTTCAGTTACATGTTAATTAACAGCAGGCTTCCTATTGTATTAATTTACTCATTCCTTACATCAAATGCACTATATTAGGATGCTGCTAATTTGTAATCAGAGGCTGTGACTGGGTGTTACAGCAGCTGAGGGATCAACTAGTGACAGATCTGAGTACCACTGCACACACGCACACACGCACACAGCTCTGGCAGCAGCTGCTCTTTCATGTCAAAGGGGGGACGGGTATGACGAACAAACCAAAATTAGCATGTCTGCTATCCCTCTGACGCACGTGTGTGTGTGTGTGTTTGACTGATATGTCATTCATACACCCACAGAGATGAACTGAGGGCGAAATGTCAGTTATTCCAACTGAGTGAGATGGGGAAAAAAAACCCTCTCTGATCAAAGGAAGGGATTTTGGACTTTCATATATCCAACTGAGGGTAAAAAATGAGATGGCCATTTGCTATGGGCGTTACGTCTAGAATGGGGACAAGAGCATCTAATAGGACAAAAAAAGAAATAAATAAAAAAGGAGATTTTTACACATCTGACTGAATTCGCCAGATGATTACCAAATGCTTGACTGACTAAATCGGCCACATCTGGAGTGGCCTACATGACTCGGTCCTGAGGTTACGCGAGACAACGGTTCAGAGGTTCTAAGAGGAATTACTTCCGTGGGTACATACCTGAGGGTTCAGGCCTCGTGTCTGTAGGCATGGGAACCTCCCATGGTTCCTCCTCAGTGGGAAGTTCTTTAATGCCCTTGATGTCCAGGAATCTCTTCAGAGCCCCTCGGTCCTGCACAAAAATAAAAGAGAAAACAAAACATAACCCAGGGAATGACTCGACTGTCTCCGCTTAATCCACATGCTTCGCCGACACACCCCCCTCCCCCCCCCGATCATAACCTCACTTCATTTACTGACTTCAGTGAATCACCATTCAGGGGAATTACTTTGAGTTCCCCCATTACCATCCCAAACTGAATGGGGGTGGGGGTGGGGGTGGGGTGGCAGAGCTAAACTGGAACATTTCAGACGGCTTTGAAGTCAAAGCTTCAGGGGAACGCAGTCCGCACAATAATCCACTGCACATACACCACTGAGAAATGTCTGTGTGTGTGTGTGTGTGTGTGTGTGTGTGTGTGTGTGTGTGTGTGTGTGTGGGGGGGGGGGGGGTTACACTAATCACACAGCCTCAGAAACACACACACGATCCAGCAGTCTTATTTCTCTAGTCTCTGCAAATAGCCTTGTTGGTGAGGCATCAGCAGCACCTCAGATGCGGAGCAGCAGCGGTGGTGACAGCAAGCGGGCAGTTATCTCCCAAAATCCTCGGCGCGCTCAGCCCACTAATGTTAGCTCTCCTCTGATCTCCGTGACCGCGCTGCCGATGACTCACCTGTGTGTGTGTGTGTGTGTGTGTGAGATCTGGGAGCCAGGCACTGACTAACATTCCGAATCTCTTCACCAAGGCTAACGCAAACACTATTTAGAGAGGCACTATGACTTTTCCCTGTTAGCTGTATTTAATGATTGAAGGAATCGATGGACGGACTCATTAAGGAATGTCAGTCAGGGCTGGAATGTCTAGCCAGTGGAAGATTAATATAAATCATTACCAGACATGAGCACACGCACACACACACTCATGGGTATTCTACACATCCACGTACAATGCTCTTCCTGGAATATAAAGTTTGTGATTGATTGGTTGCCAACAGGGAGGATCAAATGTCCCTATGGTAAAAGCAGTGCTACCATAACTCAAAGTGTGAAAACAGTACACAGACTGATACTACCCGTCTTGATGTATGTATTGGAGCATGATGCAGTGGTGACTACGAGGGCTCTGATTGATCGGACATGCATCCCACTTCAGCTATTGGATCAAGTGTCCCGATGCTAAAGCAGCACAATCATAACTCAGAGTGAAGGAAAGCAGCTGACAGACTGATGCTGTTCTGTGAGCTACACAACAATGCGTCATCACTCTTGCTGAATGTACTGTATGGTGGGATTCAATCCAATCAATCATTCTGAAACACATCTGGTGCTGCTAGTGCTGGTTCTGCTGGTGCTTGTGGCGTTTGCTTTTTGAAGGGGCTTCGGTGGTCTGGGTACTTACGTGTATGGAGCTCATCAGGCTCTCAAGGAAGGTCAGCAGTTTGTCCGCCTGGCTCCCCTCTGGACTGAACAGCTTCACCAGCTCTCTGCCAACACACAACCCGACCCGACCCAGCATCAGAACCTCACTCTGAGAACGCTGCACAAAACGCCATCTTTCCAACTTCCACTCAGGTGCCCGTTCCTCCTCCAATTTCCACCTGTCCAAGAGCCTCTGTATCTGTTTGACAGGTGTGCTACTGACAGATGTGCTAGAGGGTAATAAGGCAGATCTGGAACATCTGGTTCTCTAGAGTTGGACTGAAAAATATCTACTTTCGACTGGGCTAGTGGAACCTGCTGAATATCTATAGTATGGTTAACAAATTATTTAAATCTTAGGACCTCTTCTGATAATAGCATGAATACAATGACTAATAGGAAATATGAACTTTCTTTATTAGTACTACTGACTAGACTGAGAGAAAAATCAAAACAAAGGACGAGTTCTTTTGTTGTAACCCAACGTCTGACATCACTGAGGGACCCAATCAGTACCCCAACGTCTGACATCACTGTGGGACCCAATCAGTACCCCGTCTGACATCACTGAGGGACCCAATCAGTACCCCGTCTGACATCACTGAGGGACCCAATCAGTACCTGCATATGTCCAACTTGGACTTGAGGTAATCCTTCTGGATGTACAGCTCCTTCCTGTCCTTCAGGAGACAGATGACATCCTCCTTCTCGTAAACCTCCTCTCCGTCGGGCACTTTCAAGTGGTAATGAATGTACAACTCACCCACCTGCACACACAAGACAAGACAGAGATGGGGGGGGGTGGGGGGGGGATTACTTAACTCCCTGTCTTATGCAATACTGGGCAATTCCTTTATTCACAGTGTTGCCCGCTTCTACACATTTGTCATGCTTGCAATGAATGTGAATGGGAACATTAAAGGAAGAGTCCACAATCCTAGTGGCACCTTGATAATTTAGCTCAACAGCCAATCAAATTACATACCTCTCTTCTGTGCTCCTGAGGAGACATGTTGATAGGCTGGAATTGTTAATGGCCCGATGCAGGTTACTATGTTTGCTACCCATTGACAGTGTCCAGAGCTTTTATAGCGCACACACTTAAAGGCGAAATCTGGCGATTTTTCACATAGATCTCCGTTTCTCAAGTTCACCAAGTACTGTCGGTACGGAAAAAATGGAAACAATCGGTTTTACCTAGCTCGAGTTGCTAGTTCCTACAGCTAAAGCAGCCAGGCAGCTACAGCGCTACACACTGAAAGCATGAACATGGAGGCTCACGGACATGCCCCCAGTGTAGTGTTTTTTGTTTCATACTGACACTCCTCGGTGACCTCAAGAAATGGAGATCTATGTATTAAAAAAAAGCAGCAATGCTTCTGATTCAATGATATTTGACCAAAAAGTGTACTGGACTGGTGGACTCTGTCTAGGTCTAACTCTGTCTCTGTCTGATCAAGGTAACGCGACAACACAGAGGTGTGGACGTACCTGCCCAAAGCTGAGCGATTTGATCTGCTGTGCGATGCCACTCTCCTGCAACTCGGCGTAGAGCTCGGCAAACTCCTCGTGGGAGCACAGGAAGCGCTGCACGTAGGGCACGGCTTCGCGCACCAGGGTCTGCAGGGTCGGCGATGGACGGTAGCTGACCGTTTGGGGCTCAGTGCTGACGCTCTCTGACAGCCGCGGCACGCCGCAAATGTCCAGGAAGAGGCTGCGCTCCTCCTCAATGAAAGTGGGTTCACTGCGCTGCTGTTTGGCTGGAGTGAATTTCGACCCGTAGCATAATTAAACATTTAATCACCTTTCACCATTTACCATGTCATGCAGCTAGTATACACCAACAGCGGCATTATCTTTGCAAGGCTCTCACCCAAAAATTTCAGTAAAATGTTTCAAAAACGATGTACTATGTCCATGTGTAACTACTGAAACATTTAAAAGTTTCAAAACATTTATCAAGATCTGAGCAGATTTGCAATACTGAAACATCAATTACAAAAAAAAAATTAAAGACATGGTCTGTGTGTCTCACCTGTAGCAGTTCCAGGTTTGGGTCGAATGGGGGCCTTCTTCTGGGCAGGGGGCAGGTTGAGCAGACATACTTCAGGGTGAGACTGGAAGATCTTCTCCAGGTGTTTGTCGTCGGGAATCATGGGCCTCTGAGCCAGAGACACCCAGCTGCTCCTCTTGGAGGGAAACACTCTCTGACCCGACAGCATCTCTGTTTGAGCAGGACCAAGAAAGAGCCACATGGGTCACAAGAAAAAAAAAAAAGTAAGCCAGACCAGCTAACTGAGACCAACAGCAGAAATTTTGGTGAACGTACTTATAAGTAAATTATATTAGATGGTTTGGATTGAACAGATTAGTAGATGGATCAGTACAGAGATTGAGCAATAGATTAATTGACCGATCTAACCAATAGACTGATAAAATAGATTGATAGGTAGGTGGAAGGATGGATGGCAGGATTAATAGTTGATAGAATACCTAAGTGGGGCAGCCGTGGCCTACTGGTTAGGGCTTCGGGCTTGTAACCGAAGGGTTGCCAGTTCGATCCCCGACCCAGTAGGAAAAATGTGGGCGAGGAAAGTGTTTTTTTGGGGAAATTTTTGGGGAGTACTCATGACTTTACTCAAGTACATTTGAGAGGCAAATATTGTACTTTTTACCCCACTACATTTCTATCCATAACCGTGAGTACCCGTTACTTCCGAGAAAAATCTCGGAAACCTTTAATTTGTTGTTTCCCTCTCAAACGTGATTGGATTGTGCAGGCGCCACTGATTGGGACAACCTATCAGCAATCACCTTCAGCTTTCCGCCAAAGTCAACTCCATGGTCAGATTTAGATAAGAGACAAAACCATGGACGAAACAATGGATGAAGACGCAGCAGGTCCATCCCGGGAATGTGCCAACCTGGCCCCACCTCGCCAGACTATTTAAATTTTAATGATGGTTAATAATAGTTAATGATAGTTTTCGCTTCAAGTGTTTTAATTACAAAATAGTATTTTGTATTTGAAATACATATTTTAAATACATGTATTAGAAATACTGCCCATCCCTGGCAACATGGTAAAAAAATTAAAATGACTTGATTTTACTTTCAATTCCTTTTACATTCTCCAAGGTATTAACATTAACATTTTTCATAACTCCATGTAGGATGTTTCTGTACATAAATGTAAGCACTGTGGTAGTAGTAATGCAATATTTAGAAAATGTAGGCTACTCTTGTACTCTTTGATACTTAAGTACTTTTAAAAACAAGTACTTCAGTACCTTTACTTAAGTAGACATCTGACAGTTGTACTTTTACTTGTACTTGAGTAAAATTTAGCAAAGGGTATCTGTACTTTTACTAAAGTAATGAAGCTGTGTACTCTGTCCGCCTGTGGCTGTGTATGTTTCACTAATTCACGGATTGGGATAAATGCACAGACCAAATTTCCCCTCACGGGATCAAAAGAATATATATACTTACTATACTAGAAATTGCAGTTATAACTTCACTGAACTTTCTACCCTTATTCTGCAATTCTGGTGAAGTAAAAATGACACTTTTCCCAGGCAGCTAAATCAGAGGTGATTTAGCGGAAACCTTGATGGCACTCTTTATCTGGGTTGTGCATAGCATCGAGGCTGATCCTTGCTAAGTGCTCTATAGATGTGGCGGTTATTTTTATATGCTCATGCAGCAGTGCGTGGCTTAGCGATGTCAGTTCAGAGCTTGCAGCGGGTCTTGGCTTACCTCGGAGGGAGGAGCAGTAGCTGGGATTGAGCGGAATCGCGGCGTCCTGATCTCCACTGTGGCCCATTATACACTTCTCCGCTTGAATGGGAAACAGGAAATAATGAATTTCAGTTCAGTTGTTGCCCTTCCACACACACTCACACTCTATCTAAATAATTAACACTCCACAGATGTTACACAATTGAATGTGGCCATAAGGAGTCGGACTAAGACAAAAGTACCAAAGATCAGCACAATCTTCTCCAATCTAATCAATTCAATCAATCAAAACCTTGCAGCATCACACTAGCCTGCCATCCAATACTTCCTAATGGGAATACGACTGGCTATTTCGACTGTTGACCCACCCAGCTTGGCGTAGATGATGGACACATCCTGCAGGATTAGGCCAGTGGCCTGAGACTCGGACTCGCACACAAGCTCCAGGAGATCCACGTACTGCTTCATGGAAGGGTTGCGCTCAACACCCAACTGGAGAAACAAAAACATCACCAGAACCTCACAATTACATTACTACCCGTACCATCTTAATTCATTAATTTCAGGTTTTGTTGACAATTGTATTATTTTTAGCAACACATTTTAATCCACACATTCAGACATTCAACATTGCAGTTCATTAAGGCTAGAAATGAAATGATTCCCATTTCAGACCAGAAAAATATTTAGAAATTTGTCTATGAGTAACATAGCATGAGGCTTACCCCTAAGAACAGAGATTTCATGTCCGTAAGACTGCTGTAGAACGGTGCCAGAACTTTAGGTTCTTGAAGACCATTGCTGGCACGAGAGACAAGCTCCTTGTATCGTAGGAACATTCCGGTAGGGTCATTCCAACAGACGTCTTTCAGGTGGTAAAATTTGCCAGAGCACCAGTTGTTCTTCATGCTTAAATATAAACACAACTATAATGTACATGTTTTTCATAACACACACACACACACACACACACACACACACACACACACACACACACACACACAGTATCTTAAAAGTATTTAACAATTTAGCCATGTCTTTTTTGAACATAAACTGACTTACACGTGAAGAAACTGAAATATGTGAGAAATGTCTCTCTCTCTATTACCATGACTGCAACAGTTGCAATATTGCCAATACTGTGTGAAATACACACCATATTCTCTCTCTCTGCCACTCCAAGTCATTACCCATAACCCCCTGTGACCCCTGACTGACCTCTCGTACTTGACGAACACAACAGGGGTGTGCTGGAAGAGCTCCCTGAGCTGGCCCGGGGGGCAGTGGGTCTGCAGGTAGCCGTAGACGTTGCTGATGTGCTGGACAGTGGTGGTGAACTGCGGCTCCTCTTCCACTCCCTCGGCCGGAGCAGAGTCTGCAGAGGCCGGTGTGCTCCACCTCTTCAGGTAATCAATCACCTCATCCACAGACACAGTGTGCCTCATGCCTGGAGAATATACCACACACAAAAATGTTAAGCCTTACTGTCTATTTCTTAGTCAGCTTCTACTGAATAATAAAGTCAGCATATTGAAACCTTGATGCTATGATCAAAGAGTATATACTTTGGACAGGATGCATCATAGCAGAGTTGAAATCATCTGCTGTCTACTTCCACAACTCATCTGCTGTCTACTTCACTCGTCAATACTAAGGTCCTACGCCAGCCCAATATAGCTGGTCCAGTTAAGCTGATTTGACTCATCAATACATTCAAACCCCTGATTTGTCTATTCAATCAGTTCTGTAAAAGGCATCAAATATCTGCACTTGAAAACATCTGTCAATCACTGCCTTTGTGTAGACGGCCTATGCAATACATGTGTAATGTAATGAATTCATTTTCCGCTGATGGGCTAACTGCTGATGCCCACTGGGCTGGCAGTGCATGCTGGGTAGTGTAGTGCCAGTGCATGCTGGGTGGCGTACCGATCCCTCTGGAGAACTCGCTGGGGGCCATCTGCACATAGTCCACGTGCGCCCCCAGCACGCTGTGCACGTCCTGGGAGTAGAGGTAGACGGAGCCAGGGCAGTGGTAGCTGGGGGCAGTGGGCTGGTCGTCCTGCCCGAGGCGGAAGGTGGGCACCCAGGGCAGGCGCGTGAGGGCTATCAGAAAGGAGGAGTGGGTGTCACGCAGTGGGCGACCCTCGCTGTCCAGAACCTGAGCGCTCAGGTACTGGGAGTACTTCTCTCTAAGAGGGAGATTAGGAGGGAAAAACAGCATGTTGGTGCAAACTGTTCTGTGTGTGTGTGTGTGTGTGTGTGTGTGTGTGTGTGTGTGTGTGGGGGGGGGGGGGGTGAGTGAGTGTGTTTCGAGGAGGCACAGTTTCTCGAAATTAGCACAATGATTAAACGACTCTGCATCAGCAAGTGGTTCAGTGACTCACCAAAAAACCCAACTACATAAATCATCCTGCGATCCCAAAAAGCTTCGGTAGATGAACAAAGCCACAACACATCAAGACAAGAAAAAACCCCTGATCATATTCAAAGGCATGCGTCTTGCTCATCTCATCTCAATGGCAGATCACTACTGGGGGTTGGACACCTGATATAAAGACTGCTTTGTCAATCACAGCTAATCAGGGTTTTTATAGACAGGCTATGCAGAGAGTGCGTTCCGGAGCTGGGAGCTCAGCACGGGGATCACGGAGAGATGAGAGCGGAACGAGAACGGAAGGGCATATCACAGCAGTGTGAGTCATCGACAGCTGAGAGAGAGGGGGGGGGGGGGTGGAGGGAGAGAGAGAGAGAGGAGGGCAGAGGGGGTAGAGAGGGATCGAGAGAGACAAG
>NC_055980.1:11570912-11686440 GCF_018492685.1 Alosa sapidissima | reverse complement strand
AAGAGTATCTGTTGGTGCCATCATCATTGTAAATAAACCTGGTTATCTGGACATCTTCTGGAATTTAAAGGGATGTGATTTTAACATCCCCAAAACCTGATTGGACCACCAGGAAGCCCACCTAGCAGGAAGCCCCTTCCCCTTCAGTCTGTACCTGACAGAGGTGTGGCGTTCTGGACGAGCTCGCGGGCCATGGCGCAGGTGAGCGGCTGGCCACGTCCGCCCCTCGGAGGCGGCGCACGCCCAGCGTGGCCAGCAGGGCCGCGGGCAGCTGGGCCTGCAGCAGCGGGTGCAGGTAAGCCAGGCGCAGGTGGTTGTCCAGCTCCTCGGCCCCCACCACCTCCTGGACGACGGGGTCCGGACACACGGCCAGCTCAGACGGCTGCTTCAACGCCACCTTGCCATCTAAGGGGGACAAAATGAGAGGCATGGTAAGAGTGTCCGTCGAATCGCAGTATTCTGAGGAATGACTATGTTGAACAATGGAGGCTAGTGGTGACGTCACGACAAAACAGTTATTGTTCAGATGATATTAATATTAATAGTGATCATTAGCCCTATTTGGAGCACATGGCCAAATACAAGGGCATAGGAAACATGCCAGAGGTACTAATGAAGCTGAATCTGAGATATATACAGGTTAAAATATCTGCAAGTACAGTCAGAAAGAGTCATTTCAATGATTGGTCACATCCAAATTAACGTGCTGGGGTGTATTTCAGTGTTATACAAAAAGTTCATCCACCTTACAGCTCTAAACAAAATCTACTCCATCTTGTAACCTGTAGGAGATCTGGCATACCGCCTCATGTCCTACCGAATGAGCTTCAGGAGCTCAAAGCAAGCAAATCTTCTATTCTGACTATGTATAATTCACAATAAATGTCACAGCATGGCAGGCACTGCACTGTGCAATTCGTTTGAAAATAGCTTCATTCCCCATAGAGGGTGGCGGAGAGAAATAACCAACCGCACCTCGGCCCTCTTTGGCAGGAAGGCATGCTCGGCCTTTGAGGAGCTGGAGAATCTGATTGGCCACCGGTTTAAAGAAGTCTTGGATCTCGTCAGGAAGTGGAACGAACTGCAGAAAGTAGCAGAGTCCTTTCAGCCCGCTGAATTCTGGGTGTTTCTGTGAAAACCAAAACAGAGAGGATTAAAAAGTTTCCTTCATCCAGTAGCACAGCACAGGAGTTTTAAACTCCAACTTCACTTGAAGTTGCTAAATTGCTGCAAGTGGTTGCAAACTTTCTCCATAGTGATTGGCCATTACAGCGCTGTGCCTTTTCTCATTGTGGTGTGAAAATATTAAAGAATTGGAAGGCAATAATGAACATTTCCAGCTGGAGATGTTGCACTGCAATAATAGTCACTACAATTTACAGAACCCAGAACTGAGCTAGAAAATTGCTTTTACCAGAGCATCCAATTGCATGATGGCCATCACAATATGAAGCCAGCTGAATCAAGTATTCCAAAATAAGTATTACTTGCAGTGATTGTGAATGTATCACACAGTAAGACACTGCTCTTCAATTTGTGGTGGTGGTTGACTTGGGCAAGGGGGGTGGTTCTTGAGTACTGTACAGTACAGTATTCTAAGGTAGCTTAGAGATGTTGTGATAAGACCTTAGCAGAGTTGACTTGAACGCAGCAGTTTTGAACAAATTTGCGCAGCATGGTCACGATGCTAAGCGGATTTAATAGCAATTTAGCCTGTCGTCTTCTATGCAATGCTTCTATCTGCCAACAACAATCCTTCAACAATTGTTAATGTTTTGTTAGATGTACATGTAGAGGAGGGGCGGAGGGTTCATTACGAGAGAGAGTGGGGTGGGGTAAGGAAAGGCTGCATGCATAAAAAGTGCAGCTCAATGAAAGGGTTTTATCTCATTTAAATAGTACAACATAGAACATTATTGTGTGACGGCCAGTGTTGATCTTGTGGTGGCCCGCCACAGACTAGTCAACGTATAGGAAACACTGCACTGCTATTTTTTTTAATAACATAAAATGACTGAAAATGTAATTTAATCACTGGAGTCAAACTGAAATTCTGGGTCTGAGGCTGGCTATTTATGATATAACACTGCAAGAAACTATTTCCTTAATGGTCCATCAAATATACATGTGTGCTCCACAAAGGCACACTGGAACACAAACACTCTCTTAACGCTTAAGTACAGGACGTGTCTAGTGATTTTCCCAAACCATACAGACTCAACAGTAATTACAGCTGATGTAATGCCATTCATTATTGATGCATCTCACTCCAGCTTCAGTTCAACTCTGATTCAACAACTAAGGGCTATTAAGAACGGCAGTTGGATTTTATTTAGCTCTTTGTCATGAAGTCACAGGGGTGATAGGAGGTCATATATGGCAGAACACCGGCCACTGTTGCGGAGAAAGGACAACTGGGTTCTTACGCTGAAGACGTCCATGGCCTCCATAAAGAGCTGGGGCAGGTTGGAGCGCAGCCACTGGTTCCAGGAGCTGTCCCTGTCCACGTCCTCACGAGACGACGGGATGTCAAAGTCCCCTGTAGAGAACATTATAGAAAAGGTTTTAATGAAGAGATAAAATAACACATGCACCACTCAAACAACTCAAACCTTCACTCAGACAGTTCAAATTAATCTAATAATTGAGTTATTATTATCGTCTAACTCAGACAGTGTCTGCAGTCACAACCAGGGAGGTGTCTTGGATTGTGAGAGGACGGATTTATGGTACAAGTGACCCAAAGGAAATGCACTGACTGCACTTCCTGTTCAAACGTGCACACAGCTGCGCAGCTCTGCATGCCTGCGCAGAGAGCGAACAACATCTGTAACCTTTGCCCTCCTCTGTGACCCCCTGACCTTGGATGATGAAGCGGAAGCCGAAGCTGCGCAGCGGCAGGAAGGCGAAGACGTTCTGCTGGCGTGGCTGTAAGGGGGCGTCGGTCGAGGACGATGACGAGCCGTCACTCAGGCAGAAGGCCATGGCTAGCTCCGTGGACTCCACCTCCTCTTTAATCTGAGGGACACAAGAGAGATTAGCACACGTGCACACACACACACACACACACACACACACACACAGACACGCAAACAAACACACACACGGGCATGGTGGAGCATTGGTAGCATTGCCGTCTGACAATCTGTCCATGGTTAAAAGCGATACAGATATTTCTGTTCCCTCTGAGGAGCTGTGCTCCAAGCCTGATGGAGGGAGATTGTTCACAGAAGTGCAATGTTCTACGCCCACCCTCTTTACAGTTGGATTCACTCAGTCAGTCAGTTTAGTTTGTGGCCGTGCATTTTGGCAGATATTCTTTGGCAGAGAAATGTGTCTGTCATAACTTAAGTACAGCATCTGTCAAAGATCAAGTTGAGGGAAACAAAAAAAGCAACATTCTGAAGCTTTCTCGAGAGAGAGAGAGAGAGAGAGAGAGAGAGAGAGAGAGAGAGAGAGAGAGAGAGAGAGAGAGAGAGAGAGAGAGAGAGAGAGAGAGAGAGCTAGAGAGCTATGAAGGTATCTGGCATAGTTCAACTAGGGAAAAATTATAAATATATACAGAAAACATTTTATGTGGCGCTTTCATTTTTGGGGAGCTGACAAAGGAGAAGCCAGCTATTTAACCCCCAAAAAAGTGCTGCTTTATAACAAT
The DNA here is from genome assembly GCF_018492685.1 of Alosa sapidissima. Taxonomy (NCBI): domain Eukaryota; kingdom Metazoa; phylum Chordata; class Actinopteri; order Clupeiformes; family Clupeidae; genus Alosa; species Alosa sapidissima. The sequence goes on along the minus strand of NC_055980.1, from coordinate 11,682,785 downwards.
GGGCCTGACAGAAGAATATACCTGAAAAACATGACAGATGGTTTGACGATGCTATAGCTAGCTACTAGCATTGAGACTGTGATGGGGAGGTATATATGGAACCAAAAAAGCCTTGGGAAATCTATCCAGGACTCTCCTCCTGATATAGCACGCATGTGTGTGCGGGGGTTGTCAATCACGTGCTGGGGTGACTGCACAGGGAAAGCCTCTCTTCTGCGCGGCTCCCTCCGCAAATGTCGCTTAATTAAACCGCCGCTAATTTGATAGCATCCCTCAACACCTGGGGTGGGAGAACTAAATATGGAGGTGGAAAGGAAAAAACATGAGGAGCGACATGAGGAAAGGGGAGTGCAAAAAGAGTGGGGAAAAGTGTGTGTGTGTGTGTGGGGGGGGGGGTTACTGGCTGTCATGGCACATTTGTGCATTGCTTTTTTCCTTCCCCTCTTTCTGCAAACCCTGTGACCCGAATTGGATGCTTTGGTGATGGGTTGGGGAGAAGATCAGAGAGAGAGAGATAGAGAGAGATAGAGAGACAGAAATAGAGAGAGAGAGAGATAGAGAGAGAGAGAGAGGAGAGAGAGAGAGAGAGAGAGAGAGAGAGAGAGAGAGAGAGAGAGAGAGACAGAAATAGAGAGAGGAAGACAGAGAGGAAGAGAGAGAAAGGGAGAGAGAGAAACAGAGAGAGAGAGAGAGAGAGAGAGAGAGAGAGAGAGAGAGAGAGAGAGAGAGAGAGGGAGGGAGACGCTATGGCGTCGTAGGCTCCGGCGGAGGGCTTACATAATAACGGTAGAGCCCCAGAAGACGCAGACATGAAAAGGCGTGAACATTCCTGGCGTGAAGCAGCAAGATGAAATGAGACAGAAAGAAAGAGGAGAAGGGATAAAGGGAAGGAGAGGGGCACAGTACTGAACAGGTTGAGAGGGGAGCAGCAAATCCTAAAGACAGGCTTTATTCTCCACTTAGTTATTAGACAGAAGGATAAGGAGGGCTTAGTAAAGCAATGTGTGTGTTGGGGAGACAGAGAGTGGGTGGTCTCCTGTATTTTAAATATTACTTCTTAATTACTATGTCACAGTTGCACCCCTATTTTATTTCTCCGTCTTGACTTTTGTCATTTGTATACTCCAATATTGACACAAATACTCACACAGATACCAGTCAATATATGAAAATAGACAGAATGGACAGAATTTGTAAAACACTTTTCATTCCTTATTTTTCTCCATCATGGTCCAAGTGTTAGCAGCACCCGCAGACCATGTTTCATGGTTTTCGGGTGTACTGTTCGGTTAGGTCCTATTGTTCATTAGTGGGCTCTTCGTGGACTAGTAAACACCACCCCTTATACTGGTAAACACCACCCCCTGTGGGCATTTGTATTGCGGTGTGGTGTGGTGTGGGTGTGTGATTAATTATGTATTATCCTATCCTATAATATTTGTGTCCCTTTCCCTATTTCTTCATGCGGACATAAATAAACGGTTCAAATGTGTGCATCTTGCCTTCTTGGGGTGGAGCCTGCTCTTGACCACGAGCCAGCGCTCCAGGCCACCTGTGTGCCGCACCTCCAGGATGTTGTGACTCAGGTCCTGCCGACTCATCGTCACCAGACGCCCATCCGTCTGAAGGTCAGCAGAAAGGTCAGGTCAACGAAGGGGTCATTTACTGTTTACATGATATGCATCAGCTCTGCAAACAGCAACTAACAAGGACTAAAGCAAGATGTTTTGGACTAAAGCAAGAGGTTTTTAAATAAAGCAAGATGTTTTTAAATAAAGCAAGATGTTTTTGACTAAATCAACTCACAAAATTATTTGAAAAAATAAATGCAGAATAATGCAAAATTCAACAGTATACAGTATTCTGTTATATCTAAATTGTACGGTGGTAAGTACACAATACATTAGTATGACTGATTGTTACCAGAATAGACAACAGTGTTAGCATTTAAGACTAAGCAGGGTGGGGAAACCAATTCAGTGTACTGTTGTTACGCTGTTCTTCAAGAAGATCCAGAAGCAAAAGAACTTGGTGAGGCTGCATCTGCAAAGCTCAGAGGGACGTGGGTCACCTGGTTGAAGATTGTGATGGAGCGCAGGCGATGGAGGAAGAGCAGCAGAGAGGGGTGGACGTCACGGAACAGGTTCCTGGTCTGGAGGCTCTCGGAGCGCAAAGGCAGCAGGATCTTGGTGGTCCAGCTAGAACACATTACAGCAAGCCAGACAGCTGTGACAGGCCATTTCTATGCTGGAAAAATACTACTATTGTAACTGGAATGTCCCACAATACAAGACTATTGGGTTTCACTATTGGATTACTTGTGAATAGAGTGAATTTGGCTGTTTGGGCAAACTGACCGCTTCAACAATTTACTTGGCAAAATACATTATTCTGCATCTACAACTGGCTATTGTCTTGAGCAGAGGATCCTAGTCACTGGACCAAACTGGCAAGGCAATTCAGATGGGAAAGGCTCCCTCTAGTTTTGCAGGGTGGGAACACACAGTATTAAATGTTAGAGTGAGGCGCCAGTGATTTCACCTCTTGTGACAGATCTCTGGGGCGTTTGCAGTCACCGGACGCTCCTCGTCGACCCAGTGTGGCAGGATGTATCCCATGGGGCCACTGTTCTTGTCGAAGCGGACGTGAAAGTCGTTGGAGTGGATCTCGGGGCAGTCCGTCACTTTGAACACCGACTTGAACCCGATTCCTTTCTGCCCTGGAAGTCATACAAGTCACAACATCAGTCAGCAACACTTCCATCTAAAGACCACAGCATGTTCGTGTGAAAGCAAACTGACCTCTAAACAAATACAAACACAACCTTGATAAATGGCTCTTAAAGCAGAATACACTTTTAATTATACGCTGATACTGTTTATGTCAAACCACAATGGGAGAGGCCCTCAGGATTGATAAATATAGAAAACAGACCAATTCCAGTGTCATAATGTCACTATGCAATCCTGCTCAATAGAACACATATCTTTTTGGGGGCTGCTTGTGACACTCTAGCTCACAGGCCTCAGTTTCTCTCGGTCACCCATCTGCCAAACTCCATTTCCACTGCCTTGAGCCCCACACAAACTGAGCAGAGTTTTGCTTTGGGAAACTAAACTGACAGATTGCATTTTGATATAAGCCCATCTCAGGAATGAAACAAATAGTTCACACATTTGTCTTTCAAAACACAGACACACACACACGCAATCTTCCCTCTTCCCCCCCAGCCCAAACACACACACACACACACACACACACACACACACACGGGGCCTCTGTGAGCCATAGTCTTGCAAATGAAGTCTGTGTTGTTCAGCCATCAATCCCAGACCGCCTGCGTGTCCTGTGCTGAATAATTAGTCTGAAGGTTATCTAATAAAGCGGTCCTCACAGCAGGGCCGACAACGCGACACACACACACACAGACAGTAGGCGAGGGAGTCTGTGAATGGGCTGCACACACTGACAGGCACACCAGGCACTTCACAAGGACATCTGCTCTGTTTCAGAGATGCTTCTCCCGCATGAGACGACCAGACAACAGCAGAGAGAGAGAGAGAGAGAGAGAGAGAGAGAGAGAGAGAGAGAGAGAGAGAAAGAGAGAGTGGGGGGGGGGGGTCGTTACTCAGCCCATTTAGGTATAATGGCAAAGTTTCACATAAAAAACCCAGGACAGAGAAATCTCCCCTCATCAGCCGAGAGCTTAAAATAAGCCTGATTCCATGATGTCGGTATTACGATTGCCTCCAGGCCTACTTTCAGTGGCCTTCTGTAAATAAACCCCCTTACATCTGAATATGAACACTGGCCTCAGAACAACCTCGCAACCAACAGAGCAGAACCATTCACACAACCAACAAGGCGCTATAAACTTATTATTATTATTATTATTATTATTATTATTATTATTATTATTATTATATTAACAACACTGATGCCTCTGCACAGGAGAGCTCCAGGGAGAGGCAGCTGAAGCTGGTGATTGCAGAATACCTGGGCCATGCTGGTGGCACAAAACGCCTTATGTGTTCCCCTTAACTTCCCTTAAGAGAGTTAAAGATCTAAGCGATGCTGGGTAACATCACTTCTGTTGACAAAACAGAGAGCTAGCTCGCTACTTCCTCCCCCTCCCTCCCGTACTGCTCCTGTGCAATTGAAACTCTCCTAAACGCGCATCTCGTCTGTGATTTGCTGGAACAGTTTGTTATGTTTTTATGGGCTAGGTTTTTTTTTTAAGTATATTTTTTGGCCTTTTATGCCTTTAATTGACAGGATAGTAGAGAATGACAGGAAGTGAGTGGGAGAGAGAGTCAGGGTGGGATGCGGAAAGGACCACGGGGCGGGAATTGAACCTGGGTCGCCGGCGTACGGTGCAGGTGCCCAAGCCAGTTGCACCACGGCTGGGGCCTTTATGGGCTGGGTTTGCCCAGGTTGTTTTTGTTGCCGTTTTTGGAGCCTGGGCTGTCCACAGAGATCTCATTTTTTAACAGTGTATTCAGGACACAGAAAGCTAGCGGTTGGTTAGGTGATGTTTGCAGTAAGTGACATCAATTTGTTTAGCCTAAAAAACGTGTGGCATCGCTTAGAGCACCTTTAAGGCTTTGTTTCTCCCTATGTAGAGGATTTACTTATGGGTGATGCACACAAAATCCTTTAAATAATATACTTAGTTCAGGAAAAATGCTATGAGATTCACTGCATGTTAAGAGTACCTATGTATCCGTAGGTGTGTTTGCCCTTGGTGCTTTGGCCGACGTCACAGATGGCCCGCACGTTCTTATCCTGGAAGCCGCACTCGTTGTTCAGGATGGTGATGCAGTCCTTATCGAGGACGAAGGCCAGCGATGGCTGCACATCTTCGGCTGAGGGGTAGCTGTTGTCATCGGCATTCTGCACACAAAAGGAATGTCATTTCAATTTTTCTAATGTCTGGAAATAATGATATGCAAATAAGTGAATGGGGAAAAGATGTTGTGCAACAAAGTGGCATATAACACCAAAAATGATAAAATTATAAAAATAATACAGAAAATGAATATACTAAAAGTGATGCAAGGTGAGTAAGATGGTGCAGAAATACGAATATTTAAAACAGGTGACTTTGTAACTAGACAAAAATCAAGTCAGAACATCAATTACTAGGGATGTCCCGATCCGATATTTGGATCGAATCGGCCGCAGATATTAGCAAAAAATGTGGGATCGGCCTGCACGGGAAAATCCCGATCCGGACTCCCGATCCAGTTTGTTTTCAAAACTCCGGTTCGTGTTTTCCAGCGCACCGATGTAGGTAATCCATTCCAGTTTTTTTCAGCTTTTCCCCCAAATCCGGTCCGCGTTTTCCAGCACACCTAGCGACCTGTCCAGCATCCCACTTGTCTGTGCATGTCCCACTAAGAATTTAAAGTTATCGAGCAAACATTTCATGTCACAGTTAAATTAATATAGCCTAATGTTAACCGCGACCGCGAGTGTCCGCGAGACCCTCTTACTATTAAGGCTCTTATGCATGTTGCTGCTGACAGCTTTGCCTGTCTAACGAATGTTATCTCCGCGATTTAAGATTGTTTGTGTAATGTATAGGCACAGCACGCACTTTAATTTCCCTATTTTTACAATCGGCTAGCCTAACAAACGCATTTCATTTCAAAAAGCAACCTGGTCAATCGCTAACAACTAAGTGCACCTAGGCCTACAACTACACATTCAAAAGGGTAGAAGCTTCCAGTAGGCGATCATAACTTTTTTTACCGTTTAGTCTGTTCATCGGCGCAGCCTACGACGATGTGAATTAGTGACAGCTGTTGTCGCGGTAAACTTAAGCTCCTCTAAATAGTGTAGATAGGCCTACGTGCTATGTTGCTTGATTTTCTGTAGCCTAATAAATGCAGCCTGTAGCCTAGGTTACTTCAGCAAACCCAGACCAGTTGTGGCATCGGTTTCGCTTTTAAAACGCAACAAGAGGCTTTTTAGCGCAGTCTCACTTATCATTGATGAGCACAGGAGCAGGCTGACACCTGAGCATGTTGAAATGATCACCTTTGTGAATAGAAGAAGAATCTCTCCATCATGCTCAAACTGCAGCCAGGGCAAACAGTAGAAATTGAAGGGAGTATGGAGATGGAGCAGTAAAGTGTGGAGGAGATAGCAATACTAGAAGGGTGACAGTTATTTGGGTTGTTATAGCCAATTCAGTGTGTGTGGGGTAATTTGACTATTTTCTACTCAGGTTTTGTGTGTGTTGCTTCTCATTACCAACCACTGTGGATTATTCAAACTAACCTAATTAAGTTGGCTAGTTGTTCTTAAGAGTAAAACCCTTTTCAACATGAGTATAACAACAAAATATAAAGTAAATATCTTTAATCTTTAATACATGCTTGGATCGGCCGGTATCAGTATCGGCCGATGCTAAAAGCTACAATATCGGTATCGGATCGGAAGTGCAAAAAACTGGATCGGGACATCCCTATCAATTACACCCAAAAGCTTAAGCATTGTCTGAACAATGAAAAGGGTTCAAACCATAATTGTGAAATGTTTCTAAAGCAAAACACACAACACTCAAACACACAAGACTCCGTAGCCTAATTCCATAAATGAGTCATGCAGGACAAACACTTCACATGGAATAAAAGCAGTGGACGTTATGTGATGTGTGTGGACGTGGCCGACCTGAATGAGCTCCAGGACGAAGTGGGTGTCTTTGCTGTAGAGCTCGGTGGAGAGGCGCTGCAGGCTGCGGCCCAGACGCTCCTGGTGCACCTGCATCAGCCGCTGGCCCTCCTCATTCAGCTCCACGCCCACCCCGAAATCATTCCGCCTGGATCACACACACACAGCAGGCCCCAGTTAACACACAGACACATAGCAGGCTCCAGTCAGCACACACACACACACACACACAGCAGGCCCCAGTCAGCACACACACACACACACACACACACACACAGCAGGCCCCAGTCAGCACACACACACACACACACACACACACACACACAGCAGGCCCCAGTCAGCACACACACACACACACACACACACACACACAGCAGGCCCCAGTCAGCACACACACACACACACACACAGCAGGCCCCAGTCAACACATACACACACACAGCAGGCCCCAGTCAACACACACACACACACACAGCAGACAAGCATAAGAAACACTTTCCCATCAAATGAATATTGTTGTTGCACTGCATAAATGTGCCATCATCATCTTCACCGTGATCATAATCTGACTGGGCCCAGAGTAATGAGCAACTGCAAGTGGAGGGTAATGCTATCATCAGATGCGCTGCTGATGTCTTACAGAGATCACAGGAGCCCCTTATGTAACCAGAAGCAATTCACCAAAAGGATTTCAGCTCATGGGAATGTCTATGTAATTAATGTTGTTACACTATCTGAGCATTAGCGCTGGTGCAGGTCTACAGTACGTAAACAAACCTGATGTCCTCAATGACGGCCCTTTGCAGGCTCAGTCTAGACGGCTCCAGCTGCTCGTCTGGCTCCTCTACTTCTGATGCTGCCGATTCAGCTAGCTGACCTGCAGTCAGTTCGGCAGGGGTCTCCTCGATCTCCTCGGGAGGGCTCAGGTCGCTGGACTGATCGGAGACCAGTTCCTCGTCACTGTCGTTCTTATCGCTGTCACTGCTGGAGTCTGGGGGGGGGGGAGAGCACAGTACTGGTGATGGTGAAGTCAGATTTTGAAACACAACTCAGTGTTGTGCCCATTCTTCTGCCACTCAAATCTGCCAGATTAAAGTCTGTCTGTGTTGCAGTCTTTAAGGCCGTTTCACGCCACGGGGGAACGTGGCGTGAACGTTGCGTGTCTGTTGCCTGTCAGCTGCGTGCCGTTTTCTATGTCTTCGCTTACCAGAAGCGCGTCTTGATGCGGCGCTGCGGTGGCCTCTCTGCCAATTAAAACGTCTCTTTTTCACACGTGGTTTTTTCCCCCTTCACTGTTTTGAATGGAAACGCTTCCAACACGCTTGCGTGTGGTGTGAAAAAATAGGCGCGAGCCCTATTCCTAGCATGCACGCGCTTTCGTGAGACGCATGTGTCACGCAGGCGGTGTGCGAGGTCTAACCTGTTAACATGGGAGCCGAAATAAAAACGGACACGCTCACGCCACACACCTGTACGACAGCTGACGCATCTACTCTTATTGGCATCTAGACCGATGACATCATTTAGAGAAAATGACTGACAAGGATTATTTGAGCAACAACAGAGAACAAGTCGGTGGGCACTGTGGGGCAATTGGCTACAGCGCCCGTACCACACATGGGTCCAAGTGCCCATGGGGACCCGGGTTCGAGTCCAGCCTGGGTCATCTCTCCCTTCCACTCACTTCCTGTCAATCTCTAACTGTCCTATCACAATAAAGTCAAACATGTCCAGAAAATATAAGAGAGACCAAGTCAATCGATGAGCCAGATCTAGGAGTTCAAGATGTAAGCCAAACATGGAAGAACCATGTGTTAGTCTGTCCGTACTACTGTAAATCTATGTAGTCACCACTGTCTTTTACCAACACTAATGTACTGTTTCAAATTATGGTTGCAATTGGTGAGGATTTCTGTCTATAAACATGTCTGTCTACCTGAGCGGTCAATGCCATTGAGTTGAGGGGCGGAGGCTTCCTCTGTTGGGTCATCCCTGTCAGACAGGCCGTCCTCAGACACTCCAGCACTCAGCCCATTGGACACCACAGACTGCTGCAAGGGAATGACGTTTGTGTGTGAGGACCAAATATACACAGTGAAATACATGACCAACAAATGCACCAGAGTCCATCAATGGGCTTGTTTCCAAAGATGAACCCATACAAAGAAAAGCAGGAAAAGCAGCCTGCTGGCAAATTGGGGGTCAGACGTGCTTTGATCAGAGTTGTATCAATCTTCAGAAAGTAAAAGTCCTACTTTGTATGTATTGTATTGGTTCTCACTGTGCACTTAACACAGTTGACTAATTACAGGTTCACTAATTAGCTGATGTACCTGGCTGAGGAGTTGTGCCAGTTAGAATCAGCCAGTTTAGTGAATGGTTGGAACAAACATGTGGTCGGACTTTTACATCTCTGACTTTGGCACAAGCTAGAAGGTCTCGCAGGGTTTAACCTGTTGGTGGGGGAGAGCGTCTGGGGCTTTGGGAGAGTCCAGTTTGGAGTGGTAGTCCCTGGCCCACTCGGTGATGCCCAGGAGGACGCCCATCTGGTGGAGCCGGTTGAGGTAGCGTGGCTCGGACCGGGCGCGTTCCAGGAGGACGGTTTTGGACATGGACTGGCCCAGCACCTTAGAGAGGGGCTCCAGGAAGATCTGAGGGGGAGGAGAGGCATTTGACAAGGAGATGATGAGTGATTAACTTTAAAAAAAGTGCGGTATGGATGCGTTCCAAATCACAGAGCGTTTATTGATGTCTAGCTAATTCGGTTGGCTAGGAGGGATCTGACTGAGATCAGCATTTTTTTGTAGTTAAGCACAACAGTCATTTGTATTCAAAACCACATACAATAAACACAATGGCAATGATGTCATTAAAACTAACTCCCAGGCCAATTCCACAGGGGAATAAAAATAAAGTGATTTCAACACATTCAAACATAAACAATCCGCCCAATTCCTGTCCAAACATGCTAAGTATAACTCCTATGTTCCACCCTCACTGTCAACACACATCTGAAACGATCAGGAACACTCATTAAACGACAGGTTTTTATACCTGGCCAGCTTTGTGTAATTTAAACTGTTGATGGATTTACACTTCAGTGTTAGGGAGCCAATGCTTGTGTTGCTTTTTTGTTGAGAGACGTTGAACAAACTCCTCTCCTTCGACTTCTACTCTACTGCCTCAAACTATGTTCAAGTTTACATACAGGATCAAATGAACAGTTGAACACAGAGTACCTGTTGCAGTAGGGCTGTGCAGATTCGTGTGGGGATTCGGACCAGGCACTCAAGAACAAACTGGGACACTGTGCTGTAAGATTGACCATCTTCCAACTGAGCGGAGTCTGCAAAATGATTATTCATGAATTGACTTCCATTTTCTGTTTGTAAGCTTTTCTGTATGAATCCTCCTGATTGATTGCATTTTATGTTCCTCATGCCCTTATTTGTGCAAAGCACACTGAATTCCCTTGGTGTATGAATTACAATGTGCTATATCAACAAACCTGGATTATTTCAATGCCATGTACTCATATGCAACGTCAACTGTAATCAATTCAATTGTAATCCAAGAGTTGGACAAAGACAACAAAATTAAGGTTTGGTGCCTTCCTACCTTCCCTTGCTACAGCTGCAGCCAGTGAGCTCTCCATGTGATTGGCCAGGAGGGCTGTGGGGGCGTTCAATATCCCATCAGCCACCACGACGGACACCAGGTGGCCAGCTGTGCCCACAGCGTCCAGGGCCTGCACGGCGTCTGCAAAGAGCTTGTCGCCTGTGGCTCTGGTGACCCGTAGCAGCACGCCTGGCTTCACCTCTAGGGCCATCAGGTCAGTTTGGGCTACATAACAACAACAACAACAACAACAACAACAACAACATCAACAAAAACACAAATAATTAAAAACACAAATATCATCATTTTGTCAGTGATATTCTACTTGTTGTTGTGCAATACTGAAATCTATTCGGCTGCAATACTGCAAATTATTTTGGCCCATACAGCTTTTTCCTAAATCATATTTGCCATGAAAGGAGGAGACTTCTACTGAAATCAACACGCTCCACTGCACATTTATCTCCTGTGTGTGAGGACAGACTTTTCCTGAGGATTTCCCACAAACCACAGACAGGCTCACTGCACCACTGAACACAACTTGAATAAATACAAACAGAAAGGGCTGACAAAAAATCATCACAATTTCTCTCTCAAACACACACACACATATACACAAAACTCTAAAGTAGAACACTAAAAAAAAGGGTCTGGTGCTCTGACTGACCACAGTGTCTCTCAATGAACTCCTTGAGGGGTCCGAGGCTGGGCAGGAACACTGACTCCCAGAGGCTCCACTGCTCCAGGTCCTCCAGCAGAGGGGCCGACAGCAGGCAGGACACGGCCTGCTCCCGACGCACGTCCCCTAGAACCCCCACCGACTCTCCCACTGCCCGCTCCCTGTGAGATGGACACCGCCCAGTCAGTGACATTTACATTTACATTACAGATGTTACATTACAGACAATCCCCTTAACCTTCATGGTAAACCCTCTGAAAGGTGTGCAGTCTGAAATTTTGTTTGACTGACCGTGTTAAGAATGATTAAAGGACCAATTTAAAGTCAACTTTAAAAATAACATGGCTGATGATTTTTCAAAGAAAGTGAATGAACATCAGATGTCTAGGCTGTGTCACAGACTTTAGAATTTACCTCTAACTGAGTTAGTTCTGTTCTGTCCCTCTTGTAACACATTCAGTTAATCTCAATACATTACTCTCACAGGAATTATCAGCAAGGCTTTCAAGCCCAAATGCTGCATATATAGTGGACAACCACACACTCATTTAGGGACAATTTATAACAAAGTAAAGACACAATAACAGATCAAGGAAACTTTAGAAGAACAGAACTAGAGGGTGTCATGGTTTCATGTACAAGTGTGGTACTTGACAATGGAGGAAAAATATGACACAACACATCAGACAGAAGAGCTTGATTCTCACCCAGTCACTTTGGGCATCAGTGGGGCCTCGTATCGCACAACACTGGGCGCCAGCGGGCCGCCAAGGCTTCTCTGGCGCTGGACGATGTTCAGGAGCGTGGTCAGCGGGCCGTACCCCAGCTCCCTGCTGTCCCGCAGGCCGTAGTGACTCCTTAGAGATGCCTCGATGAACTTCAACTAAAGTAGAGGGTAGAGAGACGGGTCAAACAGGACTCGACAAGCTAGCTGAGCCTTTACACTGTGTATGACTCATATTTTTAAGATTAGGATTCCAAGCCAAATCTATCAGCTATTTTTTAAGGGAATGTAATTGTAACTGAGCTCCAAGTAGCATATGAAATGAAGAGTATATCATATATAAAAATGTTTAGTAGAGTATTTTCATCAAGTTAGTTGTAAAAGTAACAAACACGCCAAATTAGACCCCCCCGCCCCACACACACACACACACACTTTAACTGTGAACTAAGGTCATTAAATTAAAAATAGCATCCTTGACACATCAAAGCTGTCTGGAGCACACATTTAAGAGTGTAGGCCTTAATCCTGAGCTCCAGTTATGAGCTTCTGTAGTTGAACCTAACAAGCAGGATGTGCATAATGGCCCAACGTTTAATGAGCCAGAGAGCCACCACTAGCGTTTGACCCTTATTAGGAGAAGTGGAGGGGTCAGGAAACTAGAGGCAGAAACTCACTCTGGCCGGGTCGATGTCGCCGCACTGGGTGATGAACTCAAACACGTCCTGCTGGCTGGGTCTGAAGCCGCACACACTGGAGCTAGTGCTGCCAATGAGGATGGAGCCCCCTACTGCCTGCTGCAGGGACTGCAATCACAGAGAGGGGAGAGGGAACACACAGCAGGTGGAGATAAGGAGCAGACATGGCTGCTAGGTTCTGCCATTTTACCCAATACAAGTAGAGCTCAATTATGTTCAAATAATCATACTTAAAAGGAGCAAAGGGGGAAAAATGAATGACTAAAAGTACTGTAATTATAGAAAAAGTAAAAGGAAAGACTGTTGTTTACATTTCATATTGCATTTCATTTTCAGAGTGCACAGTGCCAATTTGTATCAAGTATAAATCAGTCTGAAACATCCAGCTGTGTGTTTGTGATTTTTGGACTTACCTCGGAGTTCTTGACCAGGAACTCTAGGAAGCTCCCCTGCGCGAGCCCGGGGAAGGCTTTGACCTTGAAGTGCTCGGCCATCTTCTTCTCCAGATCAGACAGGTAGCCGAGCGTGGGCACGCCACACAGCTTGGACACGCGCTCCTGGAACAACTGCAGCACTGAGGCTGAGGTGTCAATCAAGAAGAAAGACAGGAAAGTAGGATAGAGAAAGACAAATACCAGATGCATCATGGGAACGGGTGGCTGCCAGCAAATTCTGAACATCTGCAACGCTAAAATGGACACAGTCATGACCGAATAACGAGAAAAACATTAATCAAATAAAATGAATTCCTCTAATTTAGTACACTAACAATGGCTCAGAACATATGTGTCAAATGTAATAGTTAATGATGGTAGTTATTGCGTAATACGAATGTGTGTATTATGTTTGGATTTAAACGAGCGTTGCACACACTTTCAGAGGGAGCCATGACTGAGATGCTGTCATCGTCCTCCTCTTTCTTCTTTTTCTTCTTATTGTCGTTCTGCGGGGTTCTCTCATTGGCGGGCAGGTCATTAGGGAGCTCCAGAGATCCGCAGCAGATGGCCAGCTGGAACAGGTTCTTGGCGAGACGGTCGTCCTTCACGTAGGACAGGAAGGCCTGCACACGCTGTGAAATGCCAGAAATCAGACAACAATCTCGTCTCAGTTAACAACAAAAAGTTCTTTGCTCCGTATGCCAGAGTTCGCTCATATCACTTTCTTTTTGTCGGCTTCAATGCTGGGACTTCAGCATGCTGAGACTAAATACAAACATGTCCTCACCAGAAAGAACTTCATCGAATTACTCACTGAATTATTGCAAACACAAAAAACTGTTGGGTGCTTACTGCAATGCTGTTATTTTTAATCAGACTCGTTATTAGACATTAATATCCAGTTAGCGTCAATATCGAGCCATAGCACGTTCTGTTTTGATTTATAAAAAAAAAAAGTTGAAAAAAAAAAGAGAAAATCTACCAACACAAAAAACACCAGGCAAAGGAATAGAGTTGGCCCGATTTAAAGTGAATGAAAAAGAAACTCAGTATTTCACTTAATCCCTGAAAAAGTGCCACAGGGACGGGGTGGAGAGGGGGTAAAAACCAAGTGATGTAAGCTCAGTAGAAGCGCCTCGATTACAGCTGGGATTATAAGATTACAAGGCCGAGGCATCATATTAACAAGCTCCAAGAAGCGCAGACTTTATGGAACCTCCTTGACAGCGAGTAGACAAGATAGCCTTAATGGTGTTAAAATGTGTTGGAATTATCAGGCAAGTCTTTCAAGCTCAAATGTGGTGTGAAATGAAGGGGGGTCTGGTTTTGACACTTTGTCGGGGATAAAGGGAAGGTTAGTGTCACCCCGGCGGTTGGACGCCCCCCCCCCCCCCCCCCCCCCAATCCTCTCCCAGTCAGCACCCACCGTGGGCCAAACGGGAGGTTTGGCTAAAACTTCACAGAACAGAGAGAGGGTTGGTGTGGGGGGGGGCAGGGGGGAACCTTAAATAGGTCAGTGTCTGAGGAAAGTGTTTCAGTGGGACTGGACATCCTGCAACTCAGCATTATTAATCTGGCAGAGAGTGTGGCCAACGATGCCAGGAGGGGAGGCACTGTATTACACAATGCTACGGCACCCCCGAGTCTGCCACCTTCACTGGCAGACGGAGTCTATTCTGGGTCTGGGTCTGAGTCTATTCTGGAGGGCTGTATTGAAATGTTTTCATTACCAGGCAGGGAATGTTGCCATCTAACAGAAATAGATCACATCTACCTTTATAAGAGGTGTAGCTAAAACAACAAAGGGTTTAAATGCATTGCACCATGCCTTTGTGCACCGTGCATTAAGGGCCTGAATTTGTAGGGCGTGCGTGCGATGTCCTCTGTAATGAATCACAGTGAAAATATATTGATGATCATTAGTGTCCTAATAAGTGTTTGCAGGAAGACTTTCAAGTTCTATCCACAGACCACAGCTCCCAGCCCCCAGCCCCTAGTTTCCCAGGGTTGGCATGCATGCGTACCTTAGTCATAGTGGCACTGAAGATGCCCTCCGAGTTAATGAAGACCTCCACCACGGCGTCGGCTGCGGTCATACCGACGTACTTCTTCCTCAGCTCGCGGCTGCTGGTCGAGGAGGTTAAGGGCAGATGTCCTTCTGCCGGGTCCATTATGCTCTTCTTGATCTTCCACAGCTTCTCCTGGACCTCTTGCTCCAGTTCCACCTGGACCCGATCTCTGGCCGAGTCCATGAAGGCGTGCATGGTCAGGGTCGCCCTCTGCAGCGTCTAAGAGGGACACCAGATCACCCACGTTTCAGTGAAATTGAAATATTAATTTTAGATTAAATCATAATGCAGACAGTGATCAAATTTTCTTTCAAAAAGAAAAAGCAATCTTACCGAAATGGGTAGCCCAAGGCCCTGAATGCGAATGCCCAGTTCATAAGGAGTATCACAGTTGTACTGGTCAGCAAGATGTTTCATGAACTCAGCAAGGTCCACCTTGACACCTTTGGATTTTTTCCTGTATGCTTGGAGACTCTTTAAAAAAAAATCATTGGACAAAATATTGTAGATATGAAAATCCAAATGATCCCAAATGATTATTCAATGAACTGATGACTCACTACTTTAGCTGCTAGGTGATCTCATACAGTGCTGACTGTGAGAGAAGCCCCAATCACCACAAGATACTGACCCTCAAAATGTCCACCGTCTCGATGGGCTGTATGTCCTCGTCCTTGGTGTTGGCGTCCACTTTGAACATCCTGTGGATGAGCGGGTTCTTGCACAGGGGGCCGAGGTGGAGCTCTTCGAAACGCTTCTTGTTCTGCAGTCCGGCCAAGGCCTGCCCGAGCTCGTACAGCGTGCACACGGCAGACACTGCGTTCATGGCCTGAGATCACACAGACACACAAAACACTCAGATCAAACAAACGGGAAAATCACAGCAATGCTGATTGCGGCAGTGATTACCAGCAGTTAAACGTTACTGGATGAATGGATGGATGGATGGATAGAGAGAAAGAGAGACTTTATTGATCCCCAAGGGGAAATTTAAAAGACTGAGTTTGAACTCAACAGCCCATCAAATCACACCCCCCTCCCTTCCGTGCACTAGAGGCAACATGTAGACTGTGAAACCAGCAATACTCCAAAAAACTGCAGTTCACATTGAGGGCACTAATGATCCCCTATTTATGGATATGAATAGGGGATTATCCTTAAAAAGTACTGGGGGACAACAAATTTATCACACATATGACTCAAACAGCAATACACAATACTTTGAAAACAGTGACAATGTAAAAAGCTACTTCAGGTATCTATAACACATATATCACTCAAACAGCCACTGCATTGTTTCTGTCCTACCTCAATGAACATGTTGACCTCTTTGATGGCACGCTGCAGGTTGTTCACGGCAGGTAAGTCCCGATGATAAATCCTCATGGACTGCAGGGAGGGGATCTGCAGGTACTCACACACCTGACTCACAACCTGGACAAAGATGAGACGTCTTTGAAGAAACATCTGTTGCACCAATAAAAGGCTACACCAGAAGCTATCAGCCACTAGCTAATGGAGATGGCGTAATGATGGTGTGATGAGAGTTGGCAGACGCCTTCAGGAAAAGGGGATTTGAAAGCATCTTTGATGTGATTTGCTGGTATACTAAGTGATGACGTCTTGATTTCAGAATCAGAATGAAAAGACAAGACAGGCGTCAGTAGGAGCCCCAACACGTCACAGTATCACAACTATGAAAAGAAATAAAGATGAAGCTGCACGTGTCTGTCCCTCACAGTTTCAGAGAAAAGGGCTCTTACCCTCTCCACAGTGACCAGTTCTCCTCTAGTGGCCAGGGATCTGATGACGTCCTCGGCCAGGCTGTCCACCTCAGTGGCGCTCATGTTCTTTCTCGAGCGACGCTCCCGGCTGCCACCGCCCTCGAACGCCTCCAGGGCCTCGGCGGCTCGGACGTTGGCGGCGTGTCGCTCCCTCAGCTGGGCGTGGTAGGCGTCGTGGAACGCCATCGAGCTGTCCCGGTCCCGTTCACGGATCGCTGCCGCTTGCAGACGCCGCTCCTCGGCCTTGGACGGTTTCGCCGCCGTCGCGGCCCCAAGCGGGGGGAAGTCGCCGCTGGCCAGGCCGTCTGGCAGGGAGGCCTCCTGGGGCTGCTTGACCAGCGGGGAGGCCGCCCTGAGGGGAGACGGCGTGTCCCTCACCCGGCTCACGGAGCTCGGACCGGCCCAGGCCACGGGGCTAACCCTCCTGCTGCCCTCTGGTGTCGCTGGAAGA
This sequence comes from Alosa sapidissima, assembly GCF_018492685.1. NCBI lineage: Eukaryota > Metazoa > Chordata > Actinopteri > Clupeiformes > Clupeidae > Alosa > Alosa sapidissima. Next base: position 11,665,647 of record NC_055980.1, on the reverse strand, counting down.
AAATAAAAATTATATCTAATTGTGATATACTCCAAATAAGATCAAGGTCAATGTCAATGCAGAAAGACAGACAGATAGACAGATAATCTCAATTTTATATAGCATTAAATTAGTATAATAATAATAATAAAGTAGTAAATGGTATTATATTATTTACTAAACGGTTTGAAAACAAGCATAATTAATATTCATCTTTATGTTTTAACAAATCACATAGTATAAGTCTTAACCTTACAAAGCAACTTACAAAATGACGAATAACATTCAAGCAACCTTGCAGAGGAGACCTTAGGTAACAATCAATACTACAACAACGAATACTACAGCCAAAGGATGAGAGTGCAAAACACTAAGTACTGGTCAAAATGTGGTCATCTAAACATAAGGTGAACTAAACCTAGTTTAGTTCACTAAGCCTTTACCTAAACCCAGACATGGACTGGCCCTGTTTCTATGGAGATTACCTAAAGAGCTCAAGGGTTCTGCTCCCCCATTGGCTTCCATTGGCTTTGAGGCTGTTGCTGCTGGCGCCAGCGGTGCTTGAGTCAAGCGGTTGTACAGAGGCAAGTACAGACTCATGGGCAGCGGCGTGCCGAAATGGAGGAAGTAGCTGTTCTGTAGCTGGATGATGGACGTGGCCGCCACCGGGAAGTGCCTCACCACCTCTTGGACCTTAACCAGTAGCTGTTCCTGGGTCAGTTCGGCACTGGCGGGCATCGGGCCCGTGCCAAACATCGGGTGGGCCATACGCATTGCCGGCTGGGGGTCTTTACCTGGTAGTGCAGCGCCAGTGGCAGGAGCTGCATGAGTCTTGGGCAGTGGAGGGGTAATCGACGCGGGAGGTGTAGGAGCCAATGGAGGAGTCACATGTGGTTTTATCCTGTGCGATCGGTGGAAAACCACGTCGTCCTGCACGACCAGCTCTGCGATGGAGTCCAAGAGCTTGGCTAGGCTGGAGAATCCGAGCGTGCTGAGGGTCAAGTTCCGCTTGTACTTCTGGCTGTAGGAAACCGCCAGCTTTTTCGCCGGGATGCCCTTTGGGCGTCCCCTGACCAGCTCTATGATGTCCTGTCGAACTGACTCCATGTCTGCAGAGAGAGAAAAAGAAAACCGGAACACTAAACTATGTATTTAGGTCCATCAAATCTTTAAAGGTTACCCAGTCACCACAGCCATTGTAGTAAACAGAGAACGCTGTTATGCATTATAGATGGAGTGGTTGTGAGCAATTAATCCGTCACGGTCACACAGGACATAATAGCCTGTGCAACTGCACCTGGCAAAAGATGCTCGGGATACTCAATGAATTTTTCATGCTGTAAAACTGATGCTTAGAGAGCTTCTTCTCAACCATAGCAAATGAACTGTTTACATTTTGTTAGTACATTTTTATGAATGAAATGAAGGAATGAAAATCGTATTAGAGTATTCTCAATGAACATGCAACTGAACAAGCCTGAGGGGCCTCATATCATAAATTCAAATGAGAGCCAAGAGTGTACTTCCTGGTAACTCAGCAGTTTCCATTATTGCTTTATCATTCTCAGGAGGCAATGTTCAAATAAAGAGTGCTAAATATCCAAATGGTAAATATGTAAAGAGTATCAAACCTGTAAACGATTAGTAAGTAAATATACAATGCCAGTGTGCCAAGACTGTGTTAGTTTCTAATCAATCTTTAAATAGCTGATTCTATTGTGACTAATATAAAGCATACAGACACTAGGCTACATCCCAATGACTTCAACCAATTAACTGTAACCATGCCTAACACTAGACAGAAAATACATAAGGATACAAATGAATAAACAATACACAAATACAATAACATTACTTACCACAATTCTCACTGTCAAGCACTGTCAACTATTTGTAGGTCTACACTACTTTAAAGCATTTGTAATGTGCTTTCAATCCTACACTGGCCAACTTGAACTGACACTGTTGGTGTTTACCCTACCTTTAAAACCTCCTCCCTTTCTTATTGCCAGTGAGTCACCGAAAGCTATGACAACAGACACTCTCAAGAAATGAAAGTGAAACCAGTTTTGAACAGTCACCAGCCCCAGCTGATTGGCCCCCTGTGTACACTGGACCTTTCATTTCCCTCATCCTGACAGACATTTGCAAAATTAGCCATTAGGCAAAGCCTGTGGTGAAATCCCACCACAGTTCAGATTCTAGACCAGAGGCTGTGAAATCAAAGTCTTGGGCTCTTATGGCCCAGTAGGCCAGTAGAGTCCAAATGCGACTTATGTAACTCTCTTGATTGTGGTTTGTTCGAACATGCCCCAGATTCCATTAGTGCTGCAATCGCTAGGCAACAGAGGAAAGCAAAACTGAGAGCGAGCGTGACTGCCTTAAGTTTCGCTTTCCAGCACCCTCTGCTGCTGGTAGCAGTTGTTGCCAAGGACGTCACGTGACTTGATGGCCTTCCAACATGGAGAGAGAGGGGCTATGTTTATATCTCCCTGCAAAAGTCCCTAGCTTAACATAAGTCATTGTGAGTGTACACATATTTTATAAGGAATACGCTGACATGTCACTGGTACATGACATTTATTTCATTCATTGTGGAAATGGGAATTTATTTTGAAAATTAATTTTGAGTGTTTCAAATGAAAGGAAAAAAAATGAGAGGAAATATGGGGAAACCTCACTAGACTTTAAAGTGTAACTCCAGAGTAAAAACAACCTAGAGTCTATTTGCGGTAGTTATCTTTTGATTGAGAGCACAATTACATTATTCAGTGGAGTTTTGAACTAGACTGTTTCTTGCATTAACACTGAATGGGCTTATAGTGAAAGCTAAAGGGGCAACTAGTACGTCAAAAAACAGGCTATTTTATATCACTGACCATGCATAAAATATTATTACACCTCTGTGGTAGTGTGGTGAGGTCCAGCGCTGCAAGATCAAACGCACCTGCTGACTTGACACTACCGGAACACGAAGCCTCTATGTACACTTTCAGAGTTAACAATACTTCAGTTTGTCTGTGGGGACCCTCACCACACTACTACAGAAATGTAATTATATTAGGTCTCGACTGTGCGACATTTACCGTGCATGCGTAGTGTCAATACCGTGCATGCGGAGGGACAATAAACTAATTGGCCGACTAACTAACTAACTAACTAACAAACAAACATCATTATCTTTTATTTGAATATCAATCTGCACTCAGGTTTATTTTACTGATGGAAGTTTATTTCTGTAGGAAATGTCGTCCATATATCCAAAAAGCTGTTGAAGACGTCAGTGTCCAAAATTGCTACTACAGCACACTTTGGACAATTTTGTGAGGGTACCTTAATAGCCTCAAATTGCCATATTTTCATTTAGTGTTTAACTTTTGAAATTTGTTCATTTTTTTGGGGTACAGGCATGATAAACAGATTTAGAGAAACAAACTAAGACTGGGGAGACGTTTTAGTCAATTTGGCATGAAATCACCTCACATTCCCCCCCCCCCACACGGATGTTTCCCAGAGATCACGCCTACCTGAGGTTTGTGTATGTGCGTACACGAGAGAAAGAGAAACTTCTCCGATAAAAATGCAATTCATTTATAATGTACGCATATGGTAACATGTGTAGCCTACTAAACATACTCAATATTACAAATATAACAATTCTTATATCTATAAAATAGCATTGCAAAATATATCTTCAATATACCACAATATTCAGTGTGCTGGTGTCTAATGCTCCATTTTACCTTGATCAAAGAAGGGATTCTGCTGCTGATGATCAACTCCTGCAATTCTGATGACATTTCGGTCTTCAATCCTCTCGACACATACTTGATCCCCTAAGGCAGTGATCAGATCCTGAAAGCCAGCCAAGCCATAATTTGAGAGGACAAGCTGCCGACCATAGTGACGCTTGTAGGTGCTGAGGAATTTGGCGATGTTCACTCCTTCAGGAATCTCGCAGAGCATATCCAACACATTCTCTTTAAGTTTCTGCAGAGATGGCCCTATAGAGAGACAAACCACAGCTTGTCAACAGATACTTATCTGATTGGCTACAATGTTCAGATCATTTTTCATAAATATACTGACAATTCAACAGTTCACACAGGGTAAAGCAAAACCACTCTGTGAGGTAAAATTAACCTAGACTGAGATCAAAGTGAATCTAAAAGTACTGTTGTGTGTATAGTTCTTACCCTTCTCACTTGTTTGTACTGTAGGAGTGGGCAGCAGTCCTCCAGGCCTGGGTCCAGAAGCGCTGGAAGAAGACTTAAACCGTGGGCTCTTGGAAGTCTTGGATGAAAAACTTCTAGGTTGTCTGTCGGCCATGGTCTTCAACAGCTCTGACAGGTCCGTGGTCAGTGGTGAATTGTCATACTGTTAAAAGATGCTTCTGGGAAATCCATAGAGAAATGCTGTGCTCCATTGGACCATCTTCAGATCAAGCAGAACAAGAGAGTGGTTAGATTTAAAAATGGATTCACTCGTCTAGCACCAATTCTAAACGAGATCTATAGGAGTCGTTTGGTTCCCATGATATGCATGCACAGTATAGCATGCATGATCATACAGCACTAACGTGTTCAAAACGTGTGCAGCATTACACCATGCATGCAATGCATGCGAATCAAAATGCCCCCATGTCTTCTCACATCTGACGGTTTAACGTTATTTTTTTATCAGTAAAACTCGATCCTTTATTACCCATATCCTTTACATTACACACATTTGGTAATACTCAAATAGCACTTCAGTTTAAGATTGTGATCATGACACATGCTAAGTTGTTACTTTAACTCACGTTAAGCATATATTTAACGTTAGCAGCTACTTCATGTCCAAGATAATTGCGTGCCAATATTAAAAGTGAAACCTAGCTATGAAGTTGGGTAAAAGTCTGAATAATAAAGTCCAACAACAATATGCATCTTCCATTCATTTTGGTAGAAGACAATTTACAATTTTCAACGAAACTATGCTATTTTATAATCCGCGTTATACAATGTGTTACAGTAGCCTACTACTTAAATATAGCTTAGGTATCTTTGCCGCGTCACTAGTCATGGAAAAACGTGGGTTAACATTTTGCTATCTAGCTATTAGGAGTTCTAACTGAGCTAATCCTTAGCATGCTGGAGGTTAATTAATGAGTTTGAGCCTATTGAAGCTATACGTTAACGTTACTCACTGACTAATTAAGACAGCACGTAGTTGCATATTCACACTTAAAGATAAAAAAGTAAATATATAAACGAGTAGGGTACCTCAACCAGAATTATTGGAGGATTTGGCCAAACAGCCATCCCATTGCAAGACTGATATTAGCAACTCAACTGAAGCTTCTTGGCTCCCCTCCTTCATGTACAAAACATTGGTGTCTCTACTGTTTTGACAGGTAAATCGCACCATTTCAGATTAGTTGTCGCCATCTTGCGGATTGGAGTGTTCTCAGGCAAGCCAGGCCAAGTCGGGCAAAGGGCAGACCAGAGCCATATAAACAGAGAGGGTTCAAGCGGAGCTAGTAATCAAGGATCTTTGATATAAAGGTAGAGTTGCGACAATGGTGTTCAAAATTCGTTAAGGTCACGTGGTTCATGTAAACTTCAAAAAGTTCCCGGAAGTGATTGACAATGGATTAGAATGCATTAAATAAGCTTTTACGTATGTTAATTTCTGTACAAAGCCAAGACGTGAGATTCTTTAGAAAACGCAGTAGCACCCACCCCATAAGTGTAGCCTAGGCCTATCTAAATTATCGTTATAAAAAAAATGACCTATTACGTGACTCAAGAGCTGTAAACAGTGTTTTTGAGACTGCGTGTAGCCTACAAAAGCGCATGGAGATTTTAATTTTTCAACGAGAAACTGTAACACAGCTAGTCTAAGTCTAACATTAACTTGTTTGAGTTTTCTCTGGTAGTTCTTCACTGATCTGAGATAATGAGCGAACTACCTTAACTAGCTAGCGTCTCGGGAGAATAAAAAAAAAAACTTTAAAAGTTTAAAACATCTCTCCAGTGTAATGGTGGGCATGTTAAGTTAACCGTAGCATTACCTACACAGTAACCCCATGGTAATGCGATGCGAGTGATAATAACATATAAAACGTGATATAATCCTTGATAAATAACCAGCTATGAACTCATAAACAACAGCATTTTGTCACCGTTTGTCATTCACCGTGCTGTGAATACAGCATTAAGATGCTAGGCTAAAGAATTGAGATTCAGAGAACTTGTTTGTGCTCATCCTGTCAGAAAATAGCAATTTGATCAGTGATCATGCATCATATCAGCGCAAGCTTGGTTTGAAACTGGTTTCTGTGGATGGGCTTACACGATCCTTCACTGGGCTAGTGCCTGCTGTGTTAATATGACTGTGCTGATGCTAAGCTGCAGCTCCCTCAAATCTATAGGTTCTCATGCATATTAGGCTAGCTTTTGCCAATGAAAATGAATGCAACATAAAAAAAAAAACAGTAGGCCTAGGCTACTGCTGCTAACTGAAGAAACGTTTACGTTACTGTAAGGAAATTATTATTATTGTATAACCATTTGTGTAAGCAGAAATATTGTTGTGCTGAGTTCTAAGAACAGAGAGTTCAAGTTAAATGTTGTTGTGCTGAGTTCTAAGAACAGAGAGTACAAGTTAAGTGTGCAGACAGACAGGAACTGCACCCATCTCATGTCTAGCTTTCCAAAAACGGGAGATTTTTTTTCGGGGGGGTCAGTGTTTATACCGGAGCTGTGTTTGCATATTTAATACGTTTCATACACGTGTTTCAACACTGAATTTCGGTCGTTGCTTTTACTTTACCATTACCTTACGCATGCCACTTATGTATCCACCAGCTGCCTGCCTGCAGCCTACTTCCAAAACTCCAAAGCTGCTTGCTGTCAGATTTGGTTCCGAGGGAACAAGTTCAGTGTATCAACAACACTCAATAACAGTTTATGTGATGTGTTAATCAATTAAATTCAACAGCTAGTTCTGGAGGCCATTCATCTAGCCCGCTTCCTTACGACGAGACTCAGGCTGCACCCACTTCCTTATTTGGGTTGCCAGGTTTTAGCCTATGACAAAACGGTTGAAATTGAAACTAAGTGATCGTGTATGTGTAGGGTGTATTTCATACACAATCTGGCAACCTGAATGCATCAATGATTTTAAAATGAAGTTTGATGGCCATGCAAATTACTGGAGTTTTCCGGGAGAAATAACAAGGGTGCTGGAAGATGACCTTGAAATACGGGAGAAACACGGGAAAAACGGGAGTGTTGACAGGTATGCCCTGTCTGTGTGTGTGGGTGGGTGAGGTAGGAGTATGTCACAATGAAGTCGCTATGCCTTGCTTTCTATTTTCTGTGTGCATCTGTACAATAAAAGACACAGCTTTTGGGCTGCAGAGTCAGAGACTGATGGTGTGAGGAATTCTTCCTTACATTAGCAGGCTCTTGGTACCAGAGTTTGTGGGCAAAGCCATACTACGTGTTGTGGTTCTTGTATGTTGGGGTTAAATTCCCTGACAGTTACCAACAATGTTAACAACAAACTCAGCTTCACTGCTGCAAACAAAGTTCGCTATATGCTTCGCCATATAACGAACCAGCTAGCCTTGTGATAACAAAATCTTTACCTTTTGTTTAGTCCACTGAAAGTTATCCACATATCAAACGATTAAATACACAGTTATGGAGGAATTGTTTTGGGGAAGCAGTTGCACTATATCCCACTTTTGCTGCCTTTAAGCCACTTAAATCCATAGCCTAGATGAGCGTTACAACTTGACGTGATGGTGAAGCTAAATGCCCAAGAAACGTCACGTCAAGTTGCCTACTAAACGCAAAAACTTAATGACAGCTTGTTCGTGGTGGTGTGCTGCCTAATTGAAATGGGATAGGCAAGTATCTTATATTCGGCTATTACGTGTGGCACATTTATTGGGCTTTTAGCCTCTTTTAATTTAGGCCTATTTGATGTTGAACTGATATGACTGAGCAGCAGAAAAGTCATAGTCGATACATCGTTTATTATTATAATTAGGCTCTTGTGATAGCCTACTATTACTTTACTACTATTACTGTTATTATTATTATTATTCGGATGAGGCAAAGGAATGTAAATCTGAGTCTGAAATGTTGGCTACAAACAGTCTATACTGCTGTAACTGCACTGTTGCTATTATTAATTGTTAACTTCCGGGAACTATTTGAGGCTTCCATTAGCTGCCATTGTTGGAAAAAAATGGAACATTGGCGTCAATGGAGTTGTCGCAACTCTACCTTTATATGGCTCTGGGGCAGACCCTATGGGGCAGACTCACCCTCCCTGGCTTGAGTAGGCCAGAGAATGTCTAATAAGGGAGTAGATGGGCTCTGAGTAGGCCTAGCTTACAGTGCATACGGGAAGTATTCACTTTTTCGACATTTTGTTTCAGTCTCATCTTAAAATGGATTAATTTATTTATTTTCTCATCAATCTACACACAATACTCCAACACTCCACAAAAAGCTATTGTTTTTTTTGTGTTAATGTATAAAAAATTAAAAGACTGAAATATTCCATTTACATTCACACCTTTTGTTATGACACCATTGGCCATTGAGCTCTGGTGCATCCTCTATCAATGGTCCTTAATATGCTTCTACAACTTGATTGGAGTCCACCTGTGCCTAAATGAATTCATTGGACATTATTAGGAGAAGCACACATCTTTTTAAGGTTTCACAGTTGATGGTGCAGGTCGAGAAAATTGTCCGTAGACCTGCAAGACAGGGTTGTGTGAAGACACAGATCTGGGGAAGGGTACCATTTTTTTTGCAGCATTGGAAGTGCCCAAGAGCACAGCAGCCTCCATCATTCTCAAATGGAAAAGTTTGGAATAACCAACAGTCTTCCTAGATCTGGCCACTCAGCCTAACCGAGTAATCCGGGACGAAGGGCCTTGGTCAGACAGGTAACCAAGGACCCAATGGTCACTATGAATGTGATCTAGAGTTCTTTTAAGAAGATGAGAGAAGCATGGAGAAGGACAAACATCAGTGCAGCTCAGTGCCTAGTTTCTTCCATTGGGAATTAAGGCCAAATTGTTCATTCTTTGTTTTGTCCTTCTTTATGCTTCTCTCATCAAGCATCTCAAGGACCATTGATATAAGTAGGATGCACCAGAGCTCAATGACAAGTGTCATAACAAAAGGTGTAAATGTAATATTTCTTCTGTTTTATTTTTTCATACATTTACAAAACACTCCAAAATTTAGCTTTTTGGGGGGTGTTGGAGTATTGTGTGTAAAAAATAAATAATTGAATCCATTATAAGATGAGTCTGAAACATAACAAAATGTGGAAAAAGTGAAGCGTTGTGAATACTTTCCATATACACCACATTGAACATTGAAAATAAGGGAGATTTAGGTGAGCGAGGCAACAGCAGAAAATTTTAAAAAAACTTCATCAGCAAACCATCAGGTTTAAGGGGAACAAATTATTGAAGACCTGAAGACTCACCAATTCCACAAAAGCAAAGACCACTCTTCACATTCCAAATCACAATGCGTGCAACCTATGTCAAAGTGCCCTCTAATTTTATAACTCACTATAGTGGGAACCAGATAAACTCTGCAATCTCTCTAACGTTGTTTTTGTTGTCATCATGATTTCCTATTGATATGGGTCTGATAAGCTTAATTGAAAAATACCATCCTCTACTACACTGTGTCTATGTGTGATGACAAGAAATGAGCAATAACTAAAGGTGTCAGCGATTGTGCATTACGTCAAATTTGTTTATATTTAGGCTACATTTCTTAGAAGATGCTTTTGTCCAAAACAATGTAGCCTACATTATATTTTAACCAAGGACAAACATAACATACCAGAGAGTTAGCTCACCCCTCCCTTCAGTATTCCCAGAGAAACTCTAACACAAAGTTCTGTTTATGTTTGGGGGACAAGCTGCCCCCACTTTGTTTGTTTACAGTTTTTGGATCCTGGGCTGCCTGCAGAGACCAGTTTAATTTTTAAAGTGTAGCCAGGATGGGCAGCTCGAGGATTGTGAGGAGGTGTTTGCTGAATGTGACAAAAATGCATTATGGGCTTGAAATGGCATACAATCGCTGACTGTGTCACCAAAAGTAGTAACACATTTAGACCTACTTTAAATTAAAGAATAAGAAATTGTGTGCAAAGGACTAATTTCTTTACCAGCGCACAACTATGCTTTAGTTCGGGCCTTCCTAGAAGAGACAACTAACAAGTCAACTCATACATAACATGTTGAGGAAAAGAGCAGTGGTGAGCACTGAGGTTCCATACACAGTACACCTATAGGGCCTAACAGAGTTATGTAATTAAATGACAAAATTAACTGTAATTAATTACCAAGACAATCTTACACAAAAGTTACTACTGGGCAATTCCACGCAAAACTGTCACATCCATAACGACAACTGAATACCATGGCATTATGTTGGCGTTTTGGATGTGACATTTTTGCACGGAATTGCCCTACTACTACTAATCAAACTGTTGGTGATTACAAAGGGGTTACATCCAAATATATATGTATTTAGTATGCACTAAAATATTGAACACTGTTTTTGTAATCAAAATGTAATCAAATGTAATAGGTCAAGCAAAATTACTTTGGTGAGGTAATTAAAACAGTTACATGACTGATTACATCTTCAACATGGTAACAAGTGACCAGTAATCCATTATATTTCAAAAGTAGCCTTCTCAACCCAACCTATCTTTTGGGAAATATGATGTTCTTATTCTCCTTATAAATAATCCATCAGGAAACAGACCACTGATATTGAAGTCAACCACAATACATTTCCAAAACTTTGCATAACACTTGCATTTGTTACATGCAACATGAGTATTGCAATTGCTTTACAAATGAACTTAACTGACAAGCATATGAAAAGATCTTCTTTGCCTGACAGATTTAGTCATGGAATGATGAGGAACAATTATCATTTAGTATTAAAGGAAGTGATCTGTATTGTCCACCTAAAACACTTCCTCAGAAACTTCATGATGCCACAGTCATCAAAGTAATGAGATCCTTTTACAACATCAGTCCCAGAAAAATTTGAACTTGACATCTTTCATTTTCTCCTTATAAACAGTATCAAAATTATCTGATTGGGCTGTAGTCAGTGTATTCCTCCAATCTCCGACAATGCCTGGAAAACATAAAATAATGGTGACGACAGTTTTTCTTATGCGTCAATGTATTGCCTTATCAGAAATTATTATAGATGGAAATTATTAAAGATGGCGAAATACTGTCCTTACCTTTCCTCAAAAACTCTGACTTCTTTTGGTCAAAGAACTCAGTTGGTACCAAGGAATAATTTGACATCTTGTTTTGTTTCATGTTTTTGAACACACAGTGATCGGATATCTTTTCAATGACTTCTTCGCTCAGAGATTTCCCCATAAAACAGGATAGTTTACGAACAGACTCTTTGAGATCCTGTTTAAAATCAAATGAAGCCACAATGCATGCTGAAAGAACTTATACTGGATTTATGGAGCCCCACGGTGGTGGTTTTCTGAGCTATTTTTGCGTTCTCTTGCATTCCCTCATCAAAGATAAACATCAAAGTATTGTGAGGGAATACAGAACTATTGCAAGGGAACACAAAAGTAGTTCAGAAAAAAATTCCTTTGTCATTTCAAAATCCAGGCACAATGTGTAATAATGGCTACAAATATCAACTTACCATTATCATTTCTTCATAAAAGATGTATAAAATATGTTCTTGGTCTTTGGCATGTATCCATCCCTTTACATGGTCAAACCAGGAGCCAAACATTACTGTGTAAGATGAAATGGAGACTTTACTTATGGCACAGTAACATTTCCAATGAAGGTACCTTTGAACTTTGAAACTCTTGGCTTAGAGATAACTTGAAATGAGTGACCTGGCATAGTTATGATTTACATAGAAGTTCCACACCTTTTCCATTAAGGAACTTTTCCATGAACTCATCCACTGTTCCAGGATTCACCAGGAATGAAGCCATTCCATAATAGTGGAAAGAGGAAGTGAAAATATCCTTTGGGTTTCGCAGGACATACAAGACCTGAGGGGAAGAAAAACTCAACATTTTGCCGAGCCAAGGCAACTTTGTCTTAAGATGCAATATTCACCCCTTACAGACACGTGACTTAAGTCACGTTACGGCTCCATGCTAGACGGCAAAAAGATGGGAGACGGACGGCAAATTACATTATCTCATAATGATTATGATGAACTGAACAATTTTACTATAACATCTTTGTAGTTCAATGTATTGATGTTTGGGGTCTGATAGTCAAAGAAAGATGCCAGTGGTGTTGTTGAAATGGGTCATGATCGCAAATGTAAAGTTATTAAAACTGGTGGTAACAGCAGGGGGAGATAACGTTAGGTCATAGGCTACTGTAAATAACATTATGGTAAATGAACACCCATAAGTATTTCTGGACTAAAATATTGCAAAGCGATTTGGTTACTTTATTTATCTTGCTTTTATCAGTTGTAACATAGTCAAAACGTTAAGAATGTCACATCAGAACATGAAATAATAGCTTAGCTGCCACACAGAAGCTAGCTCTAGCTAACGTTTATCGTAGCTCATAGTGCTAGGGCTAACGCTAATGTAACTCGTCAGTTTGTACGTTACCCAGCGAATAAACTTACTTCTTATGTCTTAAATAATTAGGAAAGAAATAGGAAATAAAAAAAACCTTGAACAGTATTATCTGTTTACATTCAGATCTTGCCATAGACTTTGCCTAAGTGCTTGTAGTCTGCCGTCCTGTTCAGAGTCTATGGTTGCCATAGTAACCGCTGCTGTGCTTCATACACTGACGAGATAACCATGCAATTGTGGTTGAAATACTCCCGAAACACAAAGAAAACAAACCAAAATATATCTATGCAAGAACATGGGATGTCGTTGTATTCCAAACAATAAGCCAACAGTCGTGGAAGGGCATTACTACGGTTAAATCTCACTATAATCTCCTAGCTGTGCGATATGTCCCATTACAACCCATTGATTTGATTCGTGTTCTTGCCGTCCACTAGGCTATTTTGCTGTGGCGCGAACAAAACGTGACGTCACATGCAAGGGGTGAATAGGATTAATGCACCCTCATTTGTCCAGTCACCATACCTTTGGCTTGACTTTGAAGAAGGACTCTGGCATCATGTTATAGTGGAAGTGAGTTGCAAATATGCGTGGAGAGGGTCTCTCCTCCAGATTAAGGATGCTCGCTCTGTGCTCCTCCAGCCATGGCACTCTGTCCCAGTTTGGAATGGTCTGGACAGGGGTGAGATCCCCCTCACTCTGGATCAATGGGACAATCTCCTGCATCCATGTTGTGCCTGTGCGAGTATGCAGGGATGGATTAATGCACGGGCCTACCAGGCCCAGAGGCCCAAGGGGTCAGAGGGCCCTGAAGCTCAGTCATTGCCTCAATATCAACAAATCAGGATGTAGGCTATGAATCTGACTGAATTTAGTATTGGCCATCACCAAAATGCACCAGAATACAGGAAATCACATCAGTTACAACATTTCTGGGGGAGGACCCCCAACCCCCCCTCACACATATGTGACAATTAGTGGGGGGCCCTTAATACATCTGGGCCCAGGGGCCTGAAAGTTCATAATCCGTCCATGCGAGTATGGGCAGTCATTTTTGATGCCAAGTAATTGCACAATAGTGAACACACATTACTGCTCCTGGGTGAACCATGGTCTCTCTCTCTCTCTCTCTCTCTCTCTCTGCCAATGCCACAGTGTACAAATCTTGAGGCTGAATCTGTTACCATGTTGTTAGTCGCTTTGGTTAAAAATGCGTCAGCCAAATGTAATGTAATGAATCGGTGCAAACTGGCCCGTTTCATGTATATGTGTGCCCCCCCCCCCAAAAAAAAACAACACAAACAACTAAAGCAAAACAAAAGGCCAATAATTTACAATATTACTGTGCATTAGTGTATATTGAATATGTTTTTAAAGAAATGCTGCCAATTTGATGTTTAACTTGATGTTATACTTGATAAGTATTGATAAATGGTGCATTGTCACTTTAAAAGAGTCTAAACGGTTCTCATAACGCCCTTTTGCCTGCTATTGCTCACAATGGATAAGGTTGATAGGCCTACTCTAGCCTTCTTTGTTTGCAACACAATATTAAGTTATTACAACCCAGCAACCCCTGGCAGCACTTTGGCATACATCTGGCGATTTTGGGCTTTGTTTTGGCAGACCAAAACTTTTGGCTTCAATTTGGCATGATTATGGGCAGCCATAACAGATAAGAAGGCGCCAGTAGTGTATGGCTGAATTATGGCATATTTCTGGCCAACCGTAGCGTTAGATTAAGAGCGGGGACAGCATCTGATGACGCATACGGGCTGTTTGGCATGTTTATGGACAGCCAGAAGATGGGCGAAGAGCAGGACAGAGTTTTGGCATGTTTCTGGCTAACCAAAAGACTCAGCAAAGACCGGGAATTTTTAAACGTTCTACTCGGACAAGACCCAGCCTATCCCCCAGTTCGACCAGCGATCGCAGTTATGCGATCGCAGGTATGTATTATGTCTCCATTTATCTTTTAACTTTTACATTCAGGAAAATGTATTCAATAACCTTGGTCGAGCAACTGTACAGCCTACTTTTAAACATGTTAAACACATTTACATGTTATTAATTTACTCATAGTAACATTGGATTTGCTGTTATTGTTGTGAGACAGTTAGAAGCTAACGTTAGCCGTTCCCATGTTACTGTTAACGTTAGATGCTAGTTCCCACGACAATATTCCTGCAGCTCTGGTAGCCTGTTATGGTTAATAAGGATTAGATAATTAGAACAAGAAATAGCAAATACCTGCCTATTACGAAACAAGATTGTGGTTTAGAGAGGTAATTGAGCCGATAGCCAGGGTTAGCGGGGAGCTCCCAGTTAGCTATATTGCCAGTTTGGGCCTCTTACAGACACAAAATGCAATTGAAATTTCGGTGCAACGTGAACAACAAGATGCATTTTCATCTCATACATTGCGAAGAAATCGTTTAAATTCAAAGTTTGTACTGTCACCAACCTATGTTCCTATGGTTTCTTTGCCATGTATGAGTTAAAAACGCATCTTGTTGTCACGTAAGGCCCTGTTCATGTTGCACAGAAATTTTAATTGCATTTTGTGTCTGTTAAGAGGCACAAAGACACTCTCCAAATCATGTCCCTAAAACATCTTTTTTGTACCCCCCTTTCACTGCAGTTAAACTAATCATGGTTTCCGGTTGTTTTCTGTTTTGTTCTTAGTGCATAATGACATACAGTCAGCAATGGCATACAGTCAGCACCCAGCTACCCAGCCATTCCGCCGCCCAGCACCCAGTTTCACAGCTACCCATCCATCCAGCTACCCAGCACCCCAGCTGTCCAGCCACAGGCACCCAGCTACCCAGCCAGCCACCCAACTACCCAGTTGTCCAGCCACAGGCACCCAGCCACCTAGCCGCCATCTGCCCAGCTACCCTGCCACCAGCTTCCCAGCCATCCAGCACCCAGCTACCCAGTCATCCAGCACCCCTGCCATCCAGCACCCAGCTACCCAGTCATCCAGCACCCCTGCCATCCAGCACCCAGCTACCCAGCCATGCAGCACCCCAGCTACCCAGTCATCCAGCACCCCTGCCATCCATCACCCAGCCATGCAGCACCCCAGCTACCCAGCCATGCAGCACCCCAGCCCAGCTACCCAGCCATGCAGCACCCCAGCTACCCAGCCATGCAGCACCCCAGCCACCCAGCCATCCAGCACCCAGCTACCCAGCCATCCAGCTACCCAGCCATCCAGCACCCTACCAAAACATATAATAAAGCATAATGAAATGTATTTAATTTTCCTGTGTTTTTTAACAGATACATACGCATATATAATGTACAACATAATTTAAGTATATAGTGAACCTAGACTAACCATTAAATTATTAGCAATACAGTCACAATTACCAGCAATAAAGTCATACAGACAGCTGAATAAATTAAAATAAATAATACAAATAAATAATAATAAATACATAATTTCTATGTAAAAGCAAACATGTGGCACAATTATGGTATCATTTAGGGTCAGTTATGGCTACATTTTGGCTGGATTATGGGATTTAGGATTCTTTTTGGGACATTTAAGGCTATAGTTTGGAAATCCAAAATTGGTTTTGGGTGAGCTTTGGCCTACTTTTGGTTGATTTTGGCATGCCAAATTTGGGCCATTTAGGGCCCATACATCCACCCAGAGCTTTACCAAAATGGCAAGCCAGTTTTGGGCCAAATCTAAGCCATAATAATTTTGCTATCTGGGAAGGAGCCTTCATTGTTAGGATATGGAAACATGTAATGAGGTGCTGCCTGCTAGCGTGACATTTCTGTTTGCAGTTGGCCATTAAAAGTGCAGTATGAGCATGGTAACCACCTAGCTAATGGAATAGGCTATGTTTCAATCGGCATTATGCTTAACAAACGCTAGTTAGTCTGTTAACATTCATATTTGCAAGCCTCCAAGCACAGACGTCATCACTTTAAATCCTACCTGTTGCCTTTCGCCTTTCACCGTCCACGTATTTAACTGCTGTTGCATCCCTTTACATGCTATCTCCTTTTCCCTCTTTCTTTTTCTATTTTTAGTCGCCAACAGCTTTTTTTGCTGTATCCATCTTTTTCCATAGACGGCAACTCACTACTCGTAGGCCTATCCTATCGGCGCCCCCACTCCCTCTTCTATGTCAAAATTCTAGATGGAATCTTATGTATAATTGTCATACATGTCTACAACATAAAAATAGAAACATCACTACTGTTAAGCCCCAAAGTATAATAGGCTGAGTAATCATGTCATTTGGTGATGCATGACTTTTGTCTGCACACAAAGACCTGTTTTCAACTAAGAGTTGACACGCCAGTCTGTCAACGGTGATGGAATTGCCCAATGTGATCCGGTAGATCAAGGATTTTATTGGATCATATTCGTTCTATTGTCTATTTTCAAGGCTGACTCTAAGGATACAGTGGCAATTGGCCCTAAGAATTTGAAACTTGAATTAACTACAAACTATCTTTACATAATAGCTATGAAAACACCAAATACACACAACAGTAGCCTACGGTTTAGAGCTGCCCGCTTCAGGGGCTTTGACAACCTACCGGATTTTGGATAGGTAGCGATTAAAATGTCATCCTGGCGAAAGTTGAACTCCTCATAGTACTTCAGACACTCAGGGGGGTGAAGACCTTTGGGGACATAAACGCCCTTGTAAACCGAGTACAACTCAGCCTCGGTCATGGTTTTACGCATTAGCCTAAAATTGCCTTGGAACTAACTGAGCTGTCGACACGTCTTATCAGGAGCGGACTTTACAGCCTGGCTGACTACGATTGTGTGTGTATACGCGTGCGCACAGACAAAGTTCTACATTCTTCAAATAATTTCCCTGTGAACAGACCTATGCTTATGTTTGGACAGATTCAAGCTTGTACTGGGTTCAGCACTATACACTTTGGTTTAAAATATTTCCAAGTGCAGTGCATAATATAGTGTGCCTTCCCCCACATACACATTCTAAATCAATTGTATGGACCATATTGCTAGTAATATTATACACCATTTGAAAGCTTGGACTCTTGGGAATCCATATATGACAACATTTTTCACGTACAATCTGTAGTGCTTTGTCAGATTAATCGTACTATGTCTCAATTAAATTGAATCAAAAATGCCCTCCTAGTCCCATCTTATACACATCCATTGAACCAACAAAGAAAATGCAAAAATAGAGAAAATATTCCATATTTTGTGTAGTCATTCTATATCAGAACCCCTGACATACATTCTCTGTCTGAAGTAGGCACAGTGCATTATCGGAGGGGGAAGTCTAGAAATGGCCCAATCCAGTCCATATTAAATATAAGTAGGTTTTTTTTTTTTTGAACAATGTTTTTATTGAGTTTTAACATAATCAATGTATACATACAACACATGTTTGTTTGACACTTAAGAAAAACATAAATGTAAAGGACAAAGACATTAATAATAATAATAATAATAATAATAATTAAAAAAAAAACACATAGTTAATAAATTAATAAATAAATAAAAGTAACAATAACTAAAAGCTTCTCATCGCATATTAGATTTGACACAGCTTCTCATTCAGCCATTGGTACGTCATTTCCACCATTTTCAAGAAAAGATAAGAATGGATTCCAGATTTCCTCAAACCTCCTATATTTACCTTTCACAATACAAGTTGCCTTTTCCATAGACATATTTATTGCCATTTCTTTCAACCAGTTACCTATTGGTGCCTTTATATTCTTCCAGTGTAAAGCAATAAGACGCTTTGCTTGTAATAGACACATGTCTATTAATGCATATTCCTTACTCTTCAGTTGCATGTTTAGAGGGTATACATGTAATATAAATATTTTTGCAGAAATTGGTATATTGGTATTTAAGATTTTATCATGCACTTCACATCCTTCCAAAATGTTATTATATGTTCACATTCCCAAATGCAATGGTGTAGAGTGCCTTTAAATGTGATACATTTAACACATGTGTCCGGTGTTCTGTGCACCTGAACGCTCCATGTTGCATGTCTCCCTTTCTAGTAGGGCTGACAGTGATGATATGAATGATGCATCTAATATAGCCCATTCAACTTAGTGTACTTCCTTTTATTTTGCTTGCGCAGATGCTGTTTTATGTACGCCAGTGCCTGAAGGCATATGTTGTTTTGGTTTTTCCAAAGGTATGTTGCTCCATATGTAAAATGTGAATTAGTTATAGAATGAGGAAATATTTTCCTGTGCATTTTTCTTAAGTTTATTTTATCAATGTCTAGTATGCTAAAGGTGTATGCTTCTGTAGGAATGTTTCTTTCTGTGTTATTTTAAAGAGATAATTATCAGAAGCGTTATGCTTTGCATTGGATGCTGTTTTATGTACGCCAGTGCCTGAAGGCATATGTTGTTTTGTTTTTTCCAAAGGAATAAATGTCACAAAAGCCCGTTTTGGTCTCAGTCCCTTCACCGCCTGACCACCGTTACACAGGTTAGTATTTTTTTCATTTAATTGCATACTTTGCTGTATTTGAGATGGAGACATCGGCTATGCACATTAGTCTTCGATAACAAACATTTCTTTGTGAGCCTAGTAGAACACAAACGTTGTGCTGAGGCCGTCTCATGCATAGGCTAATTAGACTGAAGACTCAGGGTTTGTTAACTACCACAGTCACAGCCCTCTGTGCAATTTTGCATTTAGAATAGCTCTGAAACTGGCGGGCGAACGCTACGCAGAGGGTACAGCGTGGACATCTCACTCGCAAAATGAAACATTTCTGGCGCCTGCCATATGGACCTCGCAGTTGCAAAATGCAAGGGACAGGAATCACCCTTTTTGCACGAACGGACACCAGCTCTTCACTCACCAATTATAATCTAGTTACCGTGCTGTCAACTGAAGCAGACATCCATATACCGTACATGGCTAGCTGCCAAGATAGTTTCGTAGATCTTTAAAGTAATAGCAACCACCTCACTTTCCTTATTATCCCGGATTTAAATTGACATTTTAAACGCTAGGCTATTATTTCCTGTCGTTGTCCACCTCGCGAACTCTAGGCTACAGTAAGGCGCATTTTCTTTTGGCTATTACGCAAAAGCTTGTTCCATTCTTACAACATCTTAGGCTACAGCCTGTCACAACATCAGTACACAGCCTTAAGATAAGGCTTACAAACAAACGTTTAACTCCAGAGGAAAATGCGGATTCAACTTTCCAAATAAAGAAACCTCCACAAATAGGCTACAATAAAGACTTGAGTTATTTGCTATTGTAACAGGGTGGTACATAGGAAGGGCCAAGGGGCCAATCACAGTAGCCTGACTACGCCACCCTGAGGCCTAATGCATCAGGGAATCTTTAAGAGATCTTACCTGTAAACCAAGACAGCTCGTTCAGTTTCGAATATTACACAAGGGAGACATGAATTCCAGCAAAGCAAAATATTTATTAATACACAAAAGTTGGGAAGTGGAGATCTGAGGGTGGCAACTATGGAAATCCACACAAATATCATGCAAGCATCATAAAAGGTTCACCTGTTACACAGCAAAGGCACACAGCAAAGCTATAAGCAGCACACCAGAAACACCACACGTGTGCTTAGACAAGATTAGTTACACAAACAAAAGGACAAAAAGGACAAAAAGACAAGCAAAACAAAAAACAAACATAACGAATAACCAAAGCAAAACCAAGACAAGACAGCAGTGTTGTTGTGAGACTGATCAGAGTGGGTGTGTGGTAAGGCAGTTAGTCTCTGCAACAACTGGTGTAGGGGACTTTTTTCTGGGTTCAGCTCTTGGGTTTGGAGGGCTTTAGAATGAAGGGCTGTGTCTTGTGGGCTGGATTTAAGGTGATTCAGAAAATTGAGTGCTCTTTTGTTGATGTTAATGATTAGTGGGTATCTACCTAATTCAGCTCTACATGCATTTGTTGGTGTTTTTCTCTGTACTTGTAGAATGTATCTGCAGAACTCAGCATGTAGGGATTCTATTGTGTGTTTGTCCCAGTGAGTATAGCTATGACGACTGAGTGGACCCCATACTTCACTACCATACAGCGCAATGGGCTGGATGACACTATCAAATATTTTAAGCCAGATTTTAATTGGAATTTGGAGATTATAAAATTTTCTTTTAATTGCATTTAGGGCTCTTCGAGCTTTTTCCTTTAGTGCATTCACTGCCATATTAAAACTCCCTGATGCTGTCATTGTTATACCTAGGTAGGTATAACTCATGGTGTGGGGGATGATAGAATTGTTTATTTTAAATTGGTGTTTGTTTTCTTGGCATTTGGGGCGTTTTTGGAAAATCATTACATTTGTTTTGTCTAGGTTTATCTCTAGGGCCCAGGTCTTACAGTACTTTTCTACTATGTCTAACTGTAGTTGTAGACCTTTTTCAGTAGCAGACAGTAGAACCAAGTCATCAGCAAAAAATAGAGACTTCACCTCTCTATCTAGGAGGGAGAGGCCAGGACCGGGACATTGCTCTAACTGGATAGCAAGTTCGTTTATATATATATTAAATAACGTCGGACTTAAATTACAGCCCTGACGGACACCTCTCCCTTGGGTGAAGTATTGGGTTATTTTTTTTTTCAATTTTAACAGCACATCTGTTATTTAAATACATGGTTTTAATTAGGTCATACACTTTACCCCCTATCCCACAATTTAGTAGTCTAAAATAGAGCCCTTCATGCCAAATAGAAAACGCCTTTTCAAACGCCTTTTTAAAATCAATGAAACAATCTAGTAATCTCAATCTAGTAATCACAGTCAGTAGTGTTTCGGCATATGGGTTGCCAGCTCTGCTCTAGTTACCACATCTGCGGTGTACACTGCTCTACAGTATTTTGAAAGTGATTGTAATAGGCCTACCAGTTTTGGCCAAAATAGAGAGATATAACATCCACCTTCTGTCAAGATGATGGATGGGGGGCCCCCTAATTAAGGTCAGAGGTCAAATTATAAATTCGCTGATTCAGGGGGGCGTTACCTTCCAGATCATTCTTGATCACGTGAGGTAGGCGTATCTTATGACGTCATGATGGGGAGGTCTTATTTTCTGCAGGCGTGTCTTATGACATCATACAAAGGGGCGGGACCGTTCTTGTTTTTCTGGAACTTTCAGCAACATCGGCGTAACTTTGCTTTGTGCCTTGAAACCGTAAAAAGTGTAGAGTTTTTTTGTAAAAATGTATAAAAGAAGTAATTTTTTTTTAGTTTTTAAAATGTATTAATGTATAAGAAGTTTTTAAAATGTATTATTGAAAAATAAAAAGAAATTAAAATAAAAGTCTGTAAAGCACAACCAGAGAGTGTGTGAGAGGGACAACCGTGTTGAACAGTTAACTTTTGTTGCCGGGGGCCTGTGCGGCGTGCGTGGCTTGCGAGGGCTCTGAACTCGGGGGGAGCTTGGGATTCCTTAGGATTCCTTAGGATTCCCCGGGCCTAGTAGCGGGCAGAGGCAGGCAGGCAGGCAGGCAGACAGAGTCCCTGGGATGGGACTCTGCGCGCGCGAGAGAGAGAGAGCCTGAAGTCTGGAGCTCTTAGTCGCACGTCTTCTCCCTCCGACGGTTTGGCTGAAAGTGACTGAAAAAGCGGGAAGGTTTAGGGGCGTGATCAAACAAATGGGGAGGAATCAAAAATGCCTGTGGGCCGGGCTAGAGGCTGACTGTACAGGCACAGCAGGGGGTAGAGGTTGACCTTGCACATGCACATGTATGTTGCAAACGTAGGGGCATTCCTTAACCATCGAGTCACGCTACGTCATCAAGCACGAGGTTCGCAAACACAGAGAGGATAAAAGGAGCAGATGCAATCGAGCCCCGGTAACCTTTTTAAAATTCTCCTTCTCTGCAGCATCAGCGCGCATAAGAGGTGAAACCTAGGCTAGCCATTGTGTGAAAATGGCTGAGCAGATGCAAACGGGCACTGGGTAACCTTTTTAAAATTCAGCTTTAAGCCTTATGCCCTGCGATTGAAAAGTTCAAGCACAATAGGGGTAGTGTAGGATTACATACATGTAGCAAACGTAGGTATTCTTTAAGCATTAAGACACGCTAGGCCAAGCGCAGAGGCTCGTAAACACAAAGAGGATAAAAGAGCTAGAGAGAAAGAGCGGCAGTGCTAGCGGCAGTGAGGAAGAGGCGCTCACTATTGATATGGATGCTGTTGCGGGGCCGTCTAGCGAAGCAGTCACTCCTCAAAACAGGATTTCTAAACCTGACGAAGGCTTGGCGAACGCTCAGGCAAGGAAAAAACCGAAGCCCATTTTTACCTCCAGATATCAAGATCCTCCTCCCAACGAGTTAGGAGGAAAAGAGAGATGGTGTAATATCATTTTAGGCTACGACTTTCATTTTCAATTGGGGCAACTGAGTCTGTAGACCTATAGTCTACTGTGACGGGACAGATCGAGGGAGCTCCTCCAAAGGACCCCATCATTTTGAGATCTTATGACTTTAAAACGTGTCAAGGAATCATCGGTAACTGTTTGAAAGGTAAAACGGAGGGAGAAGAGAGTATCTCTGCGGTGTGGTGCTCTGTACCTACAAATGATGAGAACGTTGTCTATCAGGTGTTTTTGTTGCCTGAAGAATGAAGCTCCGCCGTCTTTCTTTACACTCTCTCGTCAAGTGGGTGACGATGAGGAAAAGGCTACAGTGTAAATTGTGATTAGTTCGCTTTACTTAAAAAACTGTGAAAACCTGTTGCCTTAGAAAAAGTAAGTAAATTAACTTGGTAAAGTTTGTTGTACTGTATATTGTATAATATTCTGAGTTGTAAATTCATACGAAAGTTGTTGTTACTCACACACTCACAAACAAACACACACACACACATCCATATGTACATGTATACAGACACACACACAACAAAATGTAGTCATTCAAACTAACTTGAGCTTCAAACTAACTTGCTTGCTTAGGCTACTTAAAGATTATCAAGTAATTATTCCAGTTGTTAATACACCTTATATAGCACATTAACTTCCACAATTTTGCATTGACATAGAATGTAATGCTAAACTGTTTTCATTCATATAATGACAAGATTTACCACAAACATTACAGAGTGTGCACCCTGCATGTATGAAACTCAGGCTTTTAATACACATTTTTAGTTTGTGCAGAAGGTGATGTTGGAGTTAGCCTTAAGGGGTTGCATGAGAAATGTATGTTAGATTGTGTAAAATACCCTATAGGGTTTATAGGCATATTAAGGCCTGCATCTGCATAATCTATCTTTAATAATCAATTTTTCTGATTTTTCATAAAGCCAGATTGTATTTGAGTATATACTGTAGACATATCAGCCTCACTACTTTAACTAAAGCAAACATTTTATATTCAACAGTTAATATTGAGATTGGATGTCAGTTGTCAATAAAAGACTGCGTCGTTACATTCCTTGTGTCACTGATTCCTTGTGTCCTTGTCTTCTGCCTCACACATTCTTTATACATAGCACCGAACCCTCATTATAGCCCCAAAATGAACACGGAATTCCACTAAACGTAGCATTCTACCTTGTTTTGAAGGGACTGGTTGTTTTTTGAATGGTCTGGCACTTGCCTAAAGCTAGCCTCTAGTGTGAATTTGGTGAGGTTTCACGTGTACTCTTCAGTTTAGAGATTGAGGCGTCTGATGCTCTGTGTTTCCGTGTGATAGTGAGGCCTTGCTGTTCCGGACAGTATTATTTGGCGACCTTCAACATTTTATCCATTCCTACTTGTGATAATAAACTGTATAAAATAATAAACTCTCTCGTTCAATCCTTAATAATAAGCCTAATAAGGCTCATTTCCATAATGTTACACTTTCTTCATGGAATGGTGGGCATTTCATTCATTCATCATTGCTGTAAGCATTCTTGCGTGCGTTCATTTCTGAACAGAATTCACAATCAAATTGACAGATTCACATTGTCAGATTCAGATGTTTTTTTTTTAAATGTTTATGTGCACCGAGTAATACTTACTTGACTTACTTACTTAGTATAACTTACATAAATAAGTTCCTTTACTTGTCTTTTCCAGGCAATCGGTTTCCAAATTGTTTAAAGTGTAGTTGTATAGTTAACACATCAGATTTTACAGTGTACATTACTGTGTGTACATGATTCAAGTGTAATCGGATCATTTGGTGTGTTTGTGATTTGACAACAAAATAGAGTTTCATTTTAAAACAAGTGTTTCATTTTGTAAAAGATCCGAGGGATTCTGTTATTTGGCTGTGGCGGCTGTGTGTTAATTGTGTTTTTCGGAAAAAAAAAATTTGAATTTGAAATTTCAAAATTCTGCTTAAGCAATGGAAGGAAAAAAAAACTGTAACAACAGTTCTGCTCACACCGTTCTCTAAAAATTTGCTCCACGATCTTACGAAGCCCCCTTTAGTCAAATAAATCTCCTCAGGTTGTAATTTTAGGCTATTCTCTTTTGACAACTCAACTGTTTCCACAACTTTGTTTTCTGGAGATTTTAATCATTTTACATCTCTGAATGACAATATATCTTGTTTTATACTTTGAGAATCCCCACATTTTTTTGTTTAGATCAGAAAACCGCATCGGAAATCAGTTTCCGTCCTTTAATAGAGCATTGTTCAATTTCCAATAACCTCATAGTGTTGGAAAATCTGAGGGGTCTGTTTATCCGGACAAATAGCAGACTGGGGAAACGTAAGACATGATCAATCCACGATCAATCCACGATTTGAGCGTTACGTTTTTTATTTGACATAGTGATGTCCAAACCTCCTGCACATATCTGTACATACAGTACTGTGCATATCCGTCTATATGGTTTTCTTATAATCATTTCTTATAATATATTCTGTAAATAAGCTGCAAACATCTATAGTATTCTTACTACTATTATAAAGTTACTGCTACTTCATTGCACATATCTGTAGCCTACATGTTGTTCATACATTGTTCATATGCTATATAGGCCTGCTGCTAATACGCTGCACATATTTACCTTCTGGGTTTACCTTCTGTAAACCAGCTATTCTTTTCAATTTCTTGTCCTGTCCGTCTATAATTTATATATCACATTGCACTTTCCTGCTTTTTTTACACTTCTGGTTAGACGCAAACTGCATTTCGCTAACTTTGTACTTGTACTCTGCATAATGCCAATAAAGTTGAATCTAATCTAAGACCCAGCAATTCAAGTTGAATCTACTTGACAAATCACTGGCAAATTTGCAGTGCATGTATTCGAGTCCTACCGCACTCTTTGTGTTGCACCCTGTGCATGTAAAATGTGCTATATAAATAAATACTTACTTACTTACTTAACGGAGCGCACAAACTTTCTTTTCAAAATGGCGGACATAGCATTTTTCTAATTTTTATAGCGACGCAAGGGGTGATTGATGAAATTTTTGGGGGTGTGTTAGTTTTTAACAGTGTTTCATTGGTTGATTTTACAAAATTACTTTTCAAAGTCATTGCAGTAACTTTGCAGAAGCTATTATCTATTATCTTATTTTCATGTTTGGATTCATAGCCATAGACCATAGAATTTAGGTGAATAATGTGTTTCTTTAAGTATGATGTAATGAGTCATTTAGCAACATTTTAGAGTAGTATCTCAGAAAACAATGCACAAGCCTTGGGAAACATGAGCAAGCCTGTAAAAACATACAATATGTTCATACCATCACCAATAAATAAATAAATCAGAAAACACACTCCAATCCTTCCAACTGGGTAGTCATCATCGGTGACTTTACATCATTTGAATACCTGTGTGTGCACACATTACTGCAAGTCTTCTCCTCAGATTTTATTATTGACAATTTACATGTCTTCAAAACATTCAGCTAAAGTCTTTCTTGAAGAGCTAGGTGATATGCTGTCAGTCATTTGCATAGAGTTTGACTGTCTTATCAGTCAGTCTTATCAGATTATATCAGAGGATCTAAACTTACATGTGGATAATCCTGAAAACAATTATGCCAAGGAATTAATGTACAGGGGGCCAACACACTCTCTCGGCCATACCCTCGACTTTGTTATCACAAAGGGTCTCAATGTCTCTACAACTGTTAAAGACCTGACCTTACCCGATCATTTCTGTGTTCTTTTATAATGTCTATGTTCCCAATAACATTTCTATGATGACAAAAAAAGGAGAATCATAAATGGCTCTCTTTGAGCAAGCACTTTCACAGACGTCAAGTCTACTTTCAGACGGTAGAAGACTAATTGGATGACTTTAACACAAAAATGGCAACCATTATGGATGACATTGCTCTATTACAATTCAGGAAAGTTAAGGACAAACAAAGCACCATGGAAGCAAAATCCAGCGGTTAAACTCCTAAAAAGAGAGTGTAGGAAGACCGAAAGAAAATGGCGTAAATACAAACTTCAGATCTGCATTGAGATCCATAAAGAGATGCTCCGCACATACAGTATAACTCTGACGTATGCAAAGGAAGATAGACTTTCTTTTCTAACATCATCAGTAGAAGTTAAAATAACACTGTTTTCTATTTTCAACTGTCAAGAAGTTAACAAATCCCCCCTCAAAATAAATGCCTGAACTTCTCTCAACTAGTCATCTTTTTCAAAGGTAAAATTGACAAAATCAGTCAACATATCTGCTCAATTATTACTTCAACATCAGGAATTTCCAGCTACAAATAGAGGGAAACTTAACTTGATAGAGAACAGAGTTCAGCTTAGACTACAAAACACTTGAAAAAAACGGTACAGCTCTGTCGCCAAATGACTATGGTTCCCTAGAATCTCTGTCAGTGTATTGAGCAAATGAACAAATGGATGTCTCAAAATTTTCTTCAGCTGAACAAAGACAAGACGGAAGTAATAATATTTGGTAAAATGGAGGAAAGACTTTGGGTTGCCACACTCCTTGACACAAAAGGGTTGAAAGCAAAGTATACTGTTAGAAATCTGGGTGTATTAACTGACAGTGATATAAATTTCAACAGCCACATGAAAGCAATAACTAGTGTAAATCAGCTTTTTACCATCTCAAAAATATTGGCAAATGTTTGACATGTCAGTTCTCATTTGCACCGCTGGTTAGATGAAAAATAATATTTCACCCGTGCAATGACAATAAAGTTGAACATACTCTAATCTAAAAACTTAGAAATATGAACTAAATGTGAATTTAATCTTAGTGGAACAAAATCTTCAGCACATCTTCTACTTACTCAAAAATATATGAACTGACTTACAATGCGTATAAGAAAAATGAACCGCTTCATTCTCAATACCAATTTCAAATTTTTGTCTGAAATTGCACAGCGCCTGCTTCAGAGGCCACCTAGTTGGGCCTATCCAATGCTTGACCTCTTTGGACACTGTAGTTAGACAGAGACACTGTAGTTTCTTTGGAAACAATCAGAATAACTGTACTGACACAGAGTTACAAAGGCTAGAATATAGATTTTTTTTTCTGTCGGATTACAAGCATCTCTGAACTGACCACATTTCAACCCTCTAGTTCACTTGATACGACTTAGAAACACAACTGAGCCCTAGCACCAGGTATTGTGGAGCTGTGTGCAACAGTAGATCAATATAGAATGAAAATGTGGGTACCATTATTTGCCAAGATATGCTCATGCGTTTCGTAAAATGCCCTATGGAAACTCCCCATAGGACTATTGGTTATCCAAAATGCATACTGACAATCAAATGCTTACATGCATATGAACCCCTTTTGTGTAGAAGCATAATCTTGGTATCAAATGAAAGATAACACTCTGAAGTTTCTTGTAGACTATTTGAATTGTATGTCAGGGTTTCTGATATAGAATGACTACGCAAAATATGGAACAATTACACAAAAGTCTCATTTTGTTCCATTTTCTTTGTTGCTTCAATGGGTGTGTATAAGATGGACTATACATCTGCACATCGAATATTGGATAAAACAGCATGAAGATTCCATTTCTATGGATTCCTGTGAATATGTCAAGACCCAATATGCTGAATCTACTTATTGCTAAGGATATACACTGCAGTTAGAAGATAGGGAAGCACCAAAGGTGATAGAGGGGGGAGGAGGGCATTTTTGATGAAATTTAAGTGAGACATAGTAAGATTAATCTGACAATGTAAAGCACTATACAGATTGTACATGAAAAGTTGTCATGTTTGGATTCCCAAGAGTCCAAGCTTTCAAATGGTGTATACCATTACCATGCTACATAGCAATACGGTGCATACAATTGGTTTAGAATGTTGGGGGAGGTGGGGGAGGGGGGATAACCGTCTCGCCAGCGGGACACTGAAGACGGAGTAGCATGACCTCTCTTTCTGATACCCGTTGAAAAGTTGAACTGCATGGAACTGACAGGGATTATTTTTTTGTTTTTTATAAATTCAACAACAAAATAGCATGTCATATCATACCATACTGATAGATTTTGCTCTTCTCAAACACAATGTAGCCGGGTGAGATGTTTACAACTACATGACCTTTTATCAATCCAGTTGCAGTAGCCCTAGATCCCAACCACAATTGATGATTTTGAATTGATTTTATTCCGATGAAACAGAATTTATGGCTGGTGCTACAAAACTTTTAACCTCTGTAGCACCGGTGTTACTTGCAAAAAAGTTAACGTACAGCCCTGATCATGCTTACTGCATGCATCCACATACCAGGCTTCTTTCACCAACACTAATGTTATAACGTTACCATCCTTTTTGAATTAGCGCATATGTTTGGCTTACCATGTTAGTCTATGCTCATATCTATGAGCTAACACTGCTAGTTAGGAAAATGATAGCTAATGTTTGTGAAAGCTGGCTTCCACAAAAAACTTAACATTTACATGGGAAAAGATAGATAAAACACACAAAACATCCTTTCCTTAACATCTATCACAATAGTCAATTAGCATTTCAACAATAGCATTTGAACACCATTTAATGATAGCCTATTGCTAATTGAACCAATATGTTTCTTATTGAATGTTTGCCACAGTGCTCACAATTGTTATTTGTTATCTGTTCTTCACGTCATAAATACAGTTTACAATCCAGTTTTCAGAACAATACAATGTATTATTATGAATTAGCATGAGTAGGGGCACTAGATGACGGTTTAAGATGATGTCAGTGATGCATAATTCCTACTGGTAATGACTTTATTTTTTACTATGATTATTTAATATTTGATGATGGGTACTTTTAATAATGATATTGCTTAATTGTACCTTATATTCCTTGAAAAATGTTTATCTCAGTGCTCAGGATTATTTAACCATTGGTCCAAAAAATAACAAAGTTGTTAAGCAAGAAGCTATTGACTTGAGTGGTATAAGTTTTGGAATTGTATGTTGTAATGAGGCCACTGTCACCGCCATCAGATTAGTGCCCACAGTCAGTTCTAAAGTCACCACCGTCAGAGGGAGTTTTTATTTGTTTTAAATGAATAAGCTTACAATATGTTTCTTCAGTGCTGTTGAGTTATTAAAGTAATAGTCTCTTTTAATACAAAAAATATGTTTGTTGAAGAATTCTGCCCCACGGTCCGTTTGCATGCAATTTCTGAGGCCCTCCTCCTTTAAAATGGATTCAACTCTTTATACAATTATTATTTTCATACATACCCAGGTATATTTGCTAAAAATGTCTATGTGTGTGAACGTATATTTAAAGTTATCATTCTACTTTCTACTACTATATACTGAGTATATAGGCATATCCACCAAGTCTGCTTGAAACTGTTTCAAAACAATTATCTTGCAATTAACATGCATATTTTTGTGAAGTGTATAAGAATCCTCGACAGATAACCAGTCGGTGACATCTTTGTCAGACAAACGTACACCTGTATCTTTAAATACAGCTTCTTTTAATCTTGTTTTATCGTTGAAAGACCCCTCACTGGATGGTGTATAGTAAACCGCATTTAGAGGGTCCGTCATGATAACCTTTTCACCAAATATTGATTTTGATAACATTTATTGTCACCCACACAAACACATTTACAATGGTAAAGTATCAAACTAGTTTAAAAGCTATCTATAAATACAAAAAACACATTTTCATACAAATGAATGATACAAACATCTACAGTATATGTACATACAGCTATTATATGTTGTCTATGATATGTTTTTTCAAATTTCACATACTGTTACGTGATATGGTTTGTTAATGGAGGCCCCTACTCTACATACGATAGGTTAGAGCAGTCTTCAGACAATGACCTAGCAAGCATTATTTGTTTTTAAGGGCATTAAGCACTGCAAATTCTATGGTAGGCTATAACAGAATCTTGAAAAGTCAGAATCTTTTGATTGCCTGTTTCTAACACAATGATCTTTTGAAAAAAGTATTTTTCACACCAACAGTCCAGAGCTTTAATCCAGAGCTTCAGCAATGTTTTCCTTGATTGTAATGTTTCATACACAAGGGCCTCTACAGCACCCCAGGAATTTTGAGGGTTTGCATGAATTCCTTACGTCTGGAAAACACTCGTGATGACTTGTAACAATTCTGGCTTAAAAAGTCTCTGTTTTTTAGATCCCCTATGTGCTTCTGCTAGTAGTAGGCATCCGGACTTCACCGCCGAAACAATTCTCACATAACTTCTCAGCGATGATATGCTGTAGAATGCTGCACACACACGCCTTTAGGATGTTGTAAGGTAGTGACAACCAAATCCGGTAGCTTCAGAGGATTCACAGGTATTTGTTGACGAGACAATCATTGGTGTTTCAGCATTTTCTTCTTCTTGTATGTCTGTCATTTCGTTAAGTCAAACATACTCTTCAGCCATTTCAAGTTTCAAGTTATCGCTGAGACTGAAGTGACCCTTTGCATGCTCACTGTTTAAGCTTCGTAAACGAGGGGCGTTGATTCCAAAGCTGACGATTCACAATTGTTGGCTAGATCAAGGCAACGCATCGGGAAAAGGCGCCTCTTGATCCTTTGGTATCTATCCAAGCCAACACTACATTTGAACAATCTATCAACCTTTTTGAAAACATTACTTAAAACAAGCATGTCTTTCCATAGATACCTCACTTTAGGACCTTGTACGAATTTCTCTACATCATTTTCTGCAGTAAATATTGCTTCAGCATATGTTGCTATTCTGTAGTCATCACTACACAGGTGAATGAACCCCTGTGGTTCTATTTCAAGACAATTAGCATAAATATGGTAACATTTGGTATAGACCGAACTATTCCATGATGCTGTGAAGGTGCTATCCGAAACAGGTAGTTCAAGATCACTCCAAATATCCCTAAACATTATCCAATCGGCAGCACAAAATGAGATGTGTAGCATCCCCTCTGAAAACACCAAATACGGTGAAGCCAAAACATATAGCTTCACACTGCATTCTTCTTTGTCAAAAACATAGCCTCCTATGCGACCATCACTCAACATCCATTGGTATTCCAGAGCATTGCTCGGTTTATGAAAAAAGTTTACGAATGTTTCCGGCTTTCCTCTTTTTGGTGCAAAAGTTATTTCAGGATCCATTAGCCTGTTGCTAACCGACGTGAGCGTAACTCTTTTCTTGGAAACGGATACTCTTGGTGTATGCGATTCGGCCATCCTTGTAAATACAGGTCCAGAAACTCTTGACAAGTTATTGGTTTGACTGTCTTGAAAGTTAGTTACTCGGTACACACCTACCCGATGCTTTTTATGTCTTTATGTTACAACACTCTGAACTGTTATCAACCAATGAAACACTGTTAAAAACTAACATGCCTATGTAAGACACACCCCCAAAAATTTCATCAATCACCCCTTGCGTCGCTATAAAAATTAGAAAAATGCTATGTCCGCCATTTTGAAAAGAAAGTTTGTGCGCTCCGTTAAGTAAGTAAGTAAGTATTTATTTATATAGCACATTTTACATGCACAGGGTGCAACACAAAGAGTGCGGTAGGACTCGAATACATGCACTGCAAATTTGCCAGTGATTTGTCAAGTAGATTCAACTTGAATTGCTGGGTCTTAGATTAGATTCAACTTTATTGGCATTATGCAGAGTACAAGTACAAAGTTAGCGAAATGCAGTTTGCGTCTAACCAGAAGTGTAAAAAAAGCAGGAAAGTGCAATGTGATATATAAATTATAGACGGACAGGACAAGAAATTGAAAAGAATAGCTGGTTTACAGAAGGTAAACCCAGAAGGTAAATATGTGCAGCGTATTAGCAGCAGGCCTATATAGCATATGAACAATGTATGAACAACATGTAGGCTACAGATATGTGCAATGAAGTAGCAGTAACTTTATAATAGTAGTAAGAATACTATAGATGTTTGCAGCTTATTTACAGAATATATTATAAGAAATGATTATAAGAAAACCATATAGACGGATATGCACAGTACTGTATGTACAGATATGTGCAGGAGGTTTGGACATCACTATGTCAAATAAAAAACGTAACGCTCAAATCGTGGATTGATCGTGGATTGATCATGTCTTACGTTTCCCCAGTCTGCTATTTGTCCGGATAAACAGACCCCTCAGATTTTCCAACACTATGAGGTTATTGGAAATTGAACAATGCTCTATTAAAGGACGGAAACTGATTTCCGATGCGGTTTTCTGATCTAAACAAAAAAATGTGGGGATTCTCAAAGTATAAAACAAGATATATTGTCATTCAGAGATGTAAAATGATTAAAATCTCCAGAAAACAAAAGTTGTGGAAACAGTTGAGTTGTCAAAAGAGAATAGCCTAAAATTACAACCTGAGGAGATTTATTTGACTAAAGGGGGCTTCGTAAGATCGTGGAGCAAATTTTTAGAGAACGGTGTGAGCAGAACTGTTGTTACAGTTTTTTTTTCCTTCCATTGCTTAAGCAGAATTTTGAAATTTCAAATTCAATTTTTTTTTTCCGAAAAACACAATTAACACACAGCCGCCACAGCCAAATAACAGAATCCCTCGGATCTTTTACAAAATGAAACACTTGTTTTAAAATGAAACTCTATTTTGTTGTCAAATCACAAACACACCAAATGATCCGATTACACTTGAATCATGTACACACAGTAATGTACACTGTAAAATCTGATGTGTTAACTATACAACTACACTTTAAACAATTTGGAAACCGATTGCCTGGAAAAGACAAGTAAAGGAACTTATTTATGTAAGTTATATCTAAGTTATATCTAAGTTATACTAAGTAAGTAAGTCAAGTAAGTATTACTCGGTGCACATAAACATTTAAAAAAAAAACATCTGACAATGTGAATCTGTCAATTTGATTGTGAATTCTGTTCAGAAATGAACGCACGCAAGAATGCTTACAGCAATGATGAATGAATGAAATGCCCACCATTCCATGAAGAAAGTGTAACATTATGGAAATGAGCCTTATTAGGCTTATTATTAAGGATTGAACGAGAGAGTTTATTATTTTATACAGTTTATTATCACAAGTAGGAATGGATAAAATGTTGAAGGTCGCCAAATAATACTGTCCGGAACAGCAAGGCCTCACTATCACACGGAAACACAGAGCATCAGACGCCTCAATCTCTAAACTGAAGAGTACACGTGAAACCTCACCAAATTCACACTAGAGGCTAGCTTTAGGCAAGTGCCAGACCATTCAAAAAACAACCAGTCCCTTCAAAACAAGGTAGAATGCTACGTTTAGTGGAATTCCGTGTTCATTTTGGGGCTATAATGAGGGTTCGGTGCTATGTATAAAGAATGTGTGAGGCAGAAGACAAGGACACAAGGAATCAGTGACACAAGGAATGTAACGACGCAGTCTTTTATTGACAACTGACATCCAATCTCAATATTAACTGTTGAATATAAAATGTTTGCTTTAGTTAAAGTAGTGAGGCTGATATGTCTACAGTATATACTCAAATACAATCTGGCTTTATGAAAAATCAGAAAAATTGATTATTAAAGATAGATTATGCAGATGCAGGCCTTAATATGCCTATAAACCCTATAGGGTATTTTACACAATCTAACATACATTTCTCATGCAACCCCTTAAGGCTAACTCCAACATCACCTTCTGCACAAACTAAAAATGTGTATTAAAAGCCTGAGTTTCATACATGCAGGGTGCACACTCTGTAATGTTTGTGGTAAATCTTGTCATTATATGAATGAAAACAGTTTAGCATTACATTCTATGTCAATGCAAAATTGTGGAAGTTAATGTGCTATATAAGGTGTATTAACAACTGGAATAATTACTTGATAATCTTTAAGTAGCCTAAGCAAGCAAGTTAGTTTGAAGCTCAAGTTAGTTTGAATGACTACATTTTGTTGTGTGTGTGTCTGTATACATGTACATATGGATGTGTGTGTGTGTGTTTGTTTGTGAGTGTGTGAGTAACAACAACTTTCGTATGAATTTACAACTCAGAATATTATACAATATACAGTACAACAAACTTTACCAAGTTAATTTACTTACTTTTTCTAAGGCAACAGGTTTTCACAGTTTTTTAAGTAAAGCGAACTAATCACAATTTACACTGTAGCCTTTTCCTCATCGTCACCCACTTGACGAGAGAGTGTAAAGAAAGACGGCGGAGCTTCATTCTTCAGGCAACAAAAACACCTGATAGACAACGTTCTCATCATTTGTAGGTACAGAGCACCACACCGCAGAGATACTCTCTTCTCCCTCCGTTTTACCTTTCAAACAGTTACCGATGATTCCTTGACACGTTTTAAAGTCATAAGATCTCAAAATGATGGGGTCCTTTGGAGGAGCTCCCTCGATCTGTTGTTCAGTCATAGTAGACTATAGGTCTACAGACTCAGTTGGCCCAATTGAAAATGAAAGTCGTAGCCTAAAATGATATTACACCATCTCTCTTTTCCTCCTAACTCGTTGGGAGGAGGATCTTGATATCTGGAGGTAAAAATGGGCTTCGGTTTTTTCCTTGCCGGAGCGTTCGCCAGGTCTTCGTCAGGTTTAGAAATCCTGTTTTGAGGAGTGCCTGCTCCGCTAGACGGCCCCGCAACAGCATCCATATCAATAGTGAGCGCCTCTTCCTCACTGCCGCTAGCACTGCCGCTCTTTCTCTCTAGCTCTTTTATCCTCTTTGTGTTTACGAGCCTCTGCGTGTCTTAATGCTTAAAGAATACCTAGGTTTGCAACATAGGCTACATGTATGTAATCCTACACTACCCCTATTGTGCTTGAACTTTTCAATCGCAGGGCATAAGGCTTAAAGCTGAATTTTAAAAAGGTTACCCAGTGCCCGTTTGCATCTGCTCCTTTTATCCTCTCTGTTTTTACGACCCTCGTCCTTGATGGCGCAGCGTGTCTTAATGCTTAAGGAATGTCTGCGTTTGCAACATAGGCTACATGTATGTAATCCTACACCACCCTCTATTGTGCTTGAACTTTCAATCGCAGGTCATAAGGCTTAAAGCTGAATTTTAAAAAGGTTACCCAGTGCCTGTTTGCATCTGCTCAGCCATTTTCACACAATGGCTAGCCTAGGTTTCACCTCTTATGCGCGCTGATGCTGCAGAGAAGGAGAATTTTAAAAAGGTTACCGGGGCTCGATTGCATCTGCTCCTTTTATCCTCTCTGTGTTTGCGAACCTCGTGCTTGATGACGTAGCGTGACTCGATGGTTAAGGAATGCCCCTACGTTTGCAACATACATGTGCATGTGCAAGGTCAACCTCTACCCCCTGCTGTGCCTGTACAGTCAGCCTCTAGCCCGGCCCACAGGCATTTTTGATTCCTCCCCATTTGTTTGATCACGCCCCTAAACCTTCCCGCTTTTTCAGTCACTTTCAGCCAAACCGTCGGAGGGAGAAGACGTGCGACTAAGAGCTCCAGACTTCAGGCTCTCTCTCTCTCGCGCGCGCAGAGTCCCATCCCAGGGACTCTGTCTGCCTGCCTGCCTGCCTGCCTCTGCCCGCTACTAGGTCCGGGTAATCCTAAGGAATCCTAAGGAATCCCAAGCTCCCCCCGAGTTCAGAGCCCTCGCAAGCCACGCACGCCGCACAGGCCCCCGGCAACAAAAGTTAACTGTTCAACACGGTTGTCCCTCTCACACACTCTCTGGTTGTGCTTTACAGACTTTTATTTTAATTTCTTTTTATTTTTCAATAATACATTTTAAAAACTTCTTATACATTAATACATTTTAAAAACTAAAAAAAAATTACTTCTTTTATACATTTTTACAAAAAAACTCTACACTTTTTACGGTTTCAAGGCACAAAGCAAAGTTACGCCGATGTTGCTGAAAGTTCCAGAAAAACAAGAACGGTCCCGCCCCTTTGTATGATGTCATAAGACACGCCTGCAGAAAATAAGACCTCCCCATCATGACGTCATAAGATACGCCTACCTCACGTGATCAAGAATGATCTGGAAGGTAACGCCCCCCTGAATCAGCGAATTTATAATTTGACCTCTGACCTTAATTAGGGGGCCCCCCATCCATCATCTTGACAGAAGGTGGATGTTATATCTCTCTCAAAATCCTACATACGGTTCCAGATTGATTAATTGCCTATGCCCCACCCCCTTCATTAGCACTGGCAGGTGTTATTAGAAATAGCAGGCAGAGAAGGTCTACCACTACACTATGTTTACATCGGAATTGACGGTGTAACGGCTCCCACACACAGCTGCGTTCCGTCAACGCATTCCAGTGGGTGTTCCCGACGGTAGCTATGCAAATGACTTGAAGTAAAACCGTAATGTGATTGGTTGGTGCCGTCCGTAGATTAGCTTTATTGGCAGGTGCCGTCTGTCGGTGCAGCAACAGCTGAACTCCTCAACGCGAGCAGCTGGAGAAACGCTACGTGACGGACCCACAATTCGGTTCGGCAACGGATCACGTGAGCCCATTTAAAGTGAATGGGATGCGTCTCCAGCAACGCGATGCACGCAGCTGTGTGTGGCGGTACCGATCCACTTGCACGACACTTCATTTTGTCGTGTCGCATTCCACTCTAGTCCTATGGGTGATGTCAAGCGACTTTAACGCGCCCGCAAAGCATCCCGGGAAGGCAGCGCTGCATTTGAAATAATGTAGCGCGACAAAGAAGCTGGCCGAGGCCCATCTTTATGCAAATGATTCCTGTGCGAGAATTTTATTAACATTGTTTCATGTGAGATTGCAGAATTATGGGAAACTGAACGACGAAGTCAGTCACCAATCCCTGTAATAGTAGGCCAGAAACCTGAGAACCTGTGGCCTAAAACAGTATTGGTGGTTGCATGTACCAATGGGTCGCCAGAAAAAAGTTTGGGAAGCACTGCTTAAGCGATGCAGGCTAACGCGCATCTCGTCGGTGATTTGCTGGAACAGTTTGTTATGTTTTTATGGGCAAGGTTTGCCCAAGTTGTTTTGTGGCCGTTTATGGATCCTTGGCTGTCCACGGAGACCGCGTTTTTTTACAGTGTATTCGGGGCACAGGCAGCTAGCGGATGCATGGGCGGACTGGCCATCTGGCATACCGGGCATTTTCCCGGTGGGCCGAAGCACCTTTTGGGCCGATAGAATAGGCTATATAATTATTATATTGGCCAACGATCGGCCCAAAGGAAGGACAATCAGCGGCCCATTGCATTTCTATTGACACTGGACTGATCCAATAACAGCTCACGTCAGGCCCCACCCCTCCCATTTTGGCTCAGAGCCAGGAAGGGAGGGGTGGCATGCCAGGTAGGCTATGTGTGACATGCCATGCTTACGATGATGATTATGATGACTTATTAATTGCGATAATGTAATGATATGGTAATGATAACATAGTAAGGACGTGCATTACAATAACAAATAGCGCAACTTAAATTTTCTAAATGAATGATTTGCAAACCCGGACAGCACAAGAGTGTCAAATCGACGTTAATTGTTGGTCAGATTGATCAGTTTCTGTCAGACACCCAAAATTCAACATCGATGGCATGAGTGGTGGTTGGTCTCTCGAAGTAGAGAAGGTTTCTATCTGGGAAG
Source organism: Alosa sapidissima (assembly GCF_018492685.1). Lineage (NCBI taxonomy): Eukaryota > Metazoa > Chordata > Actinopteri > Clupeiformes > Clupeidae > Alosa > Alosa sapidissima. Next base: position 11,627,063 of record NC_055980.1, on the reverse strand, counting down.
GGTTATCATGGTAACCCATGGGCTAAAAGACTGTAGATTGACGGAAATGTAAACGAAGTCATGCACAAGCCAACTAGCTATATATAGCCTAACCTATACCATAGGCTACTGGAACTGGAAGACACTAAAGATAATTAGTTCATGTAGCTATACTGTTCCAAAATGTACCAGCAATGTAGGTAGTATAGCCTACAGGAATAAAATATTTCCAGCCCTGTTTATTTCGTGTTGTTTCAGTTGTCCAGTGATAACTGGTATACATTACATTAATATCTACGACAATCTGGGTAATTTAACTCTTTACACATAGGCTTCAGTATGTTTTTGGTGCTGCTGTCAATTGAGCATTGTATAGTTTAAATGTAGCCTATTGAATTATTTGAAATGATACTTTGAATTCACGCAGAAACTCTTCTTTAGATAGATAGATAGATAGATAGATAGATAGATACTTTATTGATCCCCAAGGGGAAATTCAAGGGTCTCAGTAGCATACAGACATCACACACAACATGCACTTACAGCAGAAATGGTAAACATAAGTATAAACATATAACTAAACTCCACTGTACAATAAAGACAGTAGAAGATAAGAAAGATAATAAAACTAACACAACTAAATACTAAATACACTAAATTAAATTAAGAAAGTCCAATGTGCTTGAGGGTGATCAAGCATAAGACGCTTGTAGTGACAGGGCCAGGACTGGTAAGGTGCTAAAGGGAGTGAGTGTCATGGTGAAGGTGCAAAAAGTAGTCCAACCATAGTCCTTTAGTTATGTGTGCATGGCAAGGTGCTCAAGAGAGTGAGTGTCATGGTGAAGGTGCAAAAAGTAGTCATTAATGATTAGTAGTCTTTAATAATTGCTTGTATAGCCTACTTGAATATGGAGATGTGCTCCATGCCTCTGATCAGTCAGAGTGAGGCCTACATCACTTTCAGTGCTCCATGACAGTTGAAAATATACATATTCAAGGGTAATGCAAAGATTCTGTATTTAATTACATGTAGGTGTGCCCGACCAATTTGAGGGCCGCTTGGGCCAAATATGCCAGGGCCGATTTTTGGTCCCAGTCCGCCCCTGAGCGGATGGTAAGGTTGATGTTATGTGACAATTTCTTTCATTCTTAGAAACCGCATTAGCCTACATCGCTTAGGACCTTTAAGAGTCTGAGGTCTTCTGAGGTCTGCATTAAAATGCTGCATGTTTCATCACCAAGTGGTGGTGAGTGTTCCCTTTTACCCTGAGTGGTCTGCTGGGATTTGGCAGTCAAGGTCAGTGGGTGGCTAAACAAGCAGGGGGAAAAGGCTGGCTAAGACGAAGTGTACCTATGTCTCATAATAAAAAATAGTCTTGCACCCTGCACTGTTTGTAACAGTGCATTGCCCATGGCGGGTTAAATGATTGCAAAAGACATGTTGAGGTGAGTTTAACAAGTAGGGTGACCACCTGCTAATAAGCCCAAGGGGGGACAAGGAGTATGTTTCTGAGGGACAATGTGGGACACTTCCTGGCGCGGCGGTGCCCCCACCTCACGGGCAGACTGATAGTGGTTTACCCATTTCTAGCACATATCCACCTTACATGGTATATTAATAATGCCCTATTCCCCTAAACATGTGTAATTGCTGATGCATCATGAATAGGCCAACCAATGTGTTTTTTTTTTCTTCTAAATAAAGATTCATAATACTTTGAACATTCAATGAATTGACAGATGCACTTCCACTTCCGATTTACTTTTGCTATTTCATTTGATTTATTTTTCATTATTTATTCACTTTAAATAAATTATAATGTAAAACTGTAGGATTTACAGGAATTGTAGTTGCTCAACACCACAGGAACAGTTAAAAAAAATCCTCACAACGCCAGAGGTTCACGGAACGAGAAGGGGGAGAAGGATGGTGGACTTGCATGTTAGTAGGCCTAAAGGCAGGCGCAGGGGGAAATAAAATGTGCAGTGTTCTGGGTAGCCTAACGTTCACTAATGTTGTATGATAAAGCCACATCTAGGTTTGATTTCCTCCGCAATTACTTTGTTGTATGGAATAAAATAACACTGTATTTGTAAATAACAGACTTTATTTTATTGTAGGCTATATGTGCTTGGAATATTTCAGCCACCACTTGGCCTAACGTAGGCTAGGCTACCGCAGTGGATAACGTTAACGTTAGTGAAGGTAACGGTAACGTTAACACTCTTTCAAGTAGGCCTATGGCTAATGAAATCTCTGATAACAGATCAATCCACAGCAATGAAATGTGCTTTGTGTGGTAATAATAGGTAGATGTTTGGTAGCCTATTTGTAGGCTACTGCTAGGTCCATATGATTTCCAGTGAATACAAACGACTTTCAAGCACTGCTCAAGTAGCCTAGCTAAATTAAATGTGTGTAATCGGTCGCGTATGTAACTCTTCTCGACTTATACTTTGTTCAATTTAACATCCCCACAATTTAAATGATAAACTCATGTTAACAATTCACCTACGACGGACCTTACACCTAGGGAGAGGGGGGCGTAATATAAGTCATAACTTGTGTTACCAGAGCCCGTCTACCGATTCTCTGGTGTTACGTTGAAACTATTCAGTTTGGTGCAACCCGATACATTTTAGTAGCTCGTAAACTTCAACGTAGTTTACGTTAGAACTAAGTTAAGATGGAACTTAAGTTCAACTGGTGCAACCGGCTGCAGGATATAGAGCACCAACTTTTTTTTGAGCAAGCATTGATTATGCGTGACACCCTATTAACAAGTGTCATTTCATGTCTATTATTTAGGCCTATATTAGATGGCTAGTTGCCAAAGCTACATGAAAAGACCAAACTTCCAAACTCTACATATTTTATTATCACAATTCCTAACTAGGCCTTATTTGGTTTACTGACTAGACATTATAGAAGAAACACAATCATCTGTATTTCAGTATCTAAGTAGGATAAAGTTTAGGGATACCTCCCTGAAATGACTTTTTGCAGGTTGGGATGTCTGCCAGAGTCATCAAGCTCTCCAACACCTCACTGGCAATCACTTACAATCAATGGCAGGGACTCATACCTGGGGTGGTGGTTGTCCCTTGAACTCATGTATACGCCCCGTCCCCATCTTTCTATCTATCTATCCATCTATCTATCTATGTGTCAGTAGTATTCTACTTTTTGAAAGCATATGGTCTCAGTTTTGAAGGAGGTACATACATGATGACATTTATACCACACACAAGGTATTAGGAGAGAAGATAAACAAGCAAACAGCATTTACATTTAATCACAGTAATCCAAGAAATGTTCCAACTGTATTGTTCATGTAATCATATTTTCAGTTTTAGGTAGACATGGTTTCCACTTCATCATTTCTCTTGTAAACAATTTCATGCTGTGTTTGTGTGTGTGTACTGTACTGTTCACTGTTCCATACATGCTGCTTCGGGGGTTACAAACATGTCAACACTCAGTGCCATCAATTCCATTTTCAAAAGAGACATCTGAGACAGCTGCCCTTTCTTTTCATACTGTCACTGTTAGTGAAAGGTGTTATTTATATTCTATGGACAAGCATAGGTTGGAACAGTATTGAATGTGGTAGATAAAGACATTGATCAAGATCATTTTAACAAAGACTATTCCCCCACAACTAGGACAAAGTATGCACGCTGGTAAACAAGCTTGTCTAGACAGGCAAGGCAATATAGCAATACCGTGTCCTTAAGGCACATCAAATATTACTAAAGATTAATAATTAATTATTGTGCTCACACAAAGACCATTATTAACATGACAATCAACCAGTTGCACACACAGTACATTCATATTAAAATCATGAAAAATATTTTTGTATAAACGAGTATAAAGACATCATAAATATTTTAATGTACAATTGTTTTATGGATATATATATATATATGTATATATATATATATATATGTGTGTGTGTCATTCTGTGTCCAGCAGCCGTGGTCACTGTCAGCTTATGCAGTGGTTTGGCCCCCTGCTCCTGCCGCTCCATGTGGACCTGGCCACTAGCAGCCGTGCTTTTTCGCCGGACTGCCGAATGAGATCCCTCCCACTGGGAGAGCACATACAAAAAAAGAATAACTCTATAAAGAAAACTCTCAGTCAAACTTTGATTCATCAAACTTTGGTTTATCGAGTGGAGCCAGTGCTGAGTAATTGTTGACCTACCCGTGGTAGTCCATCCCCACTAGATTGACTCCGTTCACGGCCAGTATGCGGTCCCCTGGACACAGGCTCTGGCTCTGGGCCGCAGGGGAGCCTGGGAGGATAGACCTTATGTAAATCCCATCCACTTCCAGTGGAGTTTCCTGGACAAGAGAAGGCATCATAATAATGACACTCATAATGTGATATACTAACTCACAGATAAATCCTCTCTCTCACTACCACTGGATGTCACTGTTCATTCAATTCTATTCAGTTCTGTTCCATATGCTCTCTCTCAGGTAATTATTCGACCCACAGAGAAAGCATTCTTGGACTGTTTCGTTCAAATTTTTTTTAACCTTGGTGCTACCAAGTGAACCAGCCCGCATTTCCACTAGTCTTGAACGGAACCAATGTTGTGTGTTGAGTTCTTATGCTTTCTTTACTTGTTTTACTGCTTTACTTTGTTTTTTTATTTGTCTATGTTTATTTATTTGTCTATTTTCATCCCTAATTTACTTGAATTCATCTTTTAATCTTTTATGTCATCCCTCTAACCCTCTCATCATTCTGTCTATCTGTATTTCACCTTGTTGGCAGACTACCTGCCCAATCAAGGAGAGGGGATGACGCTATAGATTTGAAACCGAAAGAGCGGTTAGAGCAATGCCTGCAAACATCAAAACATTCAGTTGGAAAAATGCAGAAATGTATTCACAGCAAAAGTAGGCCCACATACATTGTTTCCTGACTGCCCATGCTGTTTATGTTTGTTAAGTTAAGGCGATGTAGGAAGCAACGTTAGGAATCTCAATGTAATTGGTTAGGCTGGACCAAGTCAGGCCTTTAAGTGTAATCATATGTTCTTGACTATTTACATCAGTCCTGTAGGCAGGGTAAGATGGAGCACATGCAGTAATATTACTAACAACACCAATTTATGTAGTTCCATTATGTGCCTCCAAAGTCCTTAAATATCTCTGGTAGTTCTGAGTGTACAGAACCTTATCTAACCCCATCTTACTAAAACCATACATCATGTTAATAACCATTTTAAATATTTTAAATGTGTGTTTAGGAACTGTTTTAAAACAATGGTGAATAATGGGTCTTGGAATTATTCTGAAAAATGATCTGTGGAAAATAACTCTGGTTTCAGATCAAATGAGCGTTCAGTTTCCAGAGGGGTGGGGGGGGGGGTTGCGATGCATCATCACTCAACTGTTCCATTCACCAGGGCAAGGCCCAGTCCACACACTCCCCTCCGCAGCTCCACAGCAAACACCTCATCCTCGTCTTCATCTTCATCCTCCTCCTCCTCCTCCGCCGCCACCATCTTTACTGTCTCTGCAGACGGAAAGACAGTGTCTGCCGATGGCACATGGAAAAGAGAGTTACTTTTCAAAGCAAAAGCATGGTTAAAAAAAAAAAAAAAAACATGCATCTTTGTTCCTGGCACTCTGCACTCTCGCTGCACTCTCACTCACTCTGCACTAGAAGTATTTCACAAAGCCAGAGAGTGGACTGGAAAAAAGTAGGGAATCCTTTGAGAAAATGTTACCATAAAACCACTGGATCTGATGCTGAATCATTCATATGCACGGTGCAGTGTTTGTACAGATGTGATCCAGTCCCTCAGGCGAAGAGCAGCGACTGAATGTCATTACCTTTCAAGTGTGTTCCCGTGCTGCTGTGGTTGTGGCTGGCGTTTCGGTGCTGTAGATCATTCTCCTCGTGGTGATCGGCCTTCGCCTCTGTCTCCGACAGCCGGAGGCTCTGTGGCGTGGTGGGTGGGGTGAGTGAGCAGGGTCCAGGGTCCAGCGCCAGACCTCTACTGCTGCGGTGGCGGCGGCTGAGGTTCTGAGGCTCTGCGTTCTGGACCTCCGGGCTCATCAACTTCTGGTTCAGAGGGGCTTTGCATGAGCCAGGCTCAGTGGAGCGCACCGGGCCCGGAGACAAGTCGCCACCGTCGTGATGGGGCGCCACCCGCTCCACCTGCCCAACCTCCAGCTGGGCCATGGGAAGAGACTCCATCTTGGTGACTTTGGCCTCCATGGGAACTACAGAGTCCTGGAGAGGAAAGTGGCTTATTTTACATTGCTCATTTAGCAGAGACTTTTACTCAAAGTGAAGTATAATGCAGATCCAGATTTCTCATCTGTATTCTCCATGATGGTTGCCAAACCCATGATCATTTGTTAGCATCTTGCGCTGAGGGAGTTGAGACGCTGAGAGCATATTTTTCACCAGTTCTCCTGACATTATCAGGTGCTAATGACATGAAAGGTAGTGACTAACCTGTGTGGTACCTGGGTTCATTTCCACACCACCGGGTGGAAGGCGGTTGATGACCTCCTGTAGCCTTTTGGCCTGTTCCGTCAGCTCAGCGTCTCTGACGGGACTTCTGAGCTCCAGCACGAACCCGCTGCAGGGCAGAACCAGGGGCGGATGGTTGTCCAGACTCTCCAGGATGTCCACTGCAAAATGCAGAGAAGCCGCAAAGAGGGGGGGGTGGGGGTGGGGGTAATTTAAACTTTTCATTCATGCATTTCCAAATTCACATCAGTGCTTCTGAACTTTGAGTCGACCAATTCTGGTCTGAAGTGGTATCAATGACCACAGGCAAAAAAAAGGATGAAAATAACAGAAAGATCAGGTTTCAAAGACAGAACAACCACAGCACCAACTAACATAACTTCATCGTTTTCATGACGGCACCAGCTGTTTCCGAATAAAATGTCCCAGTGGGGACTTCCTCCGTGCGGTGACCAGGCAGATTAGACTAGGCACAGCGGACCTATCTATCTGAGACTGAGCTACAGTCCGCTCCCTTTCATGAGATAAAACGAACTTGAAAGAGGCACACAAAGACAGATGGAGCCTGACCGGTTCTGAAGGCGGCCTGGGCCTCTGCAGTGCAGGGGGTCCAAGCGATGGGGCCGGCCCGACCAGGACTGTACTCCCGCAGCAGGTGGTGCAGCTGCGCTGGGTTCAGCTGGGCAAACTCATTCCGCAGGGAGCTCCAGGTGTCCTGATAAGACAGACACACACACACACACAAACAGACAGAGTCAGCCCTGATCCCAATTTTTGAAGGTACCACACCGTGAAGATGCGTTTGCATAAAACAGCATTATTAAAACTTAAACACGTACAATGTGTTTACACTGTGGGTTGAATACAGCTGATTCTGCCACAAGGTTTGTCTGAGCATTTCCTGTTCTCAGTTACAGATGGACAGAACAACCCCTGGCTCCAATGGTGCTGTGGTAAGGGGTGTGTGTTGAAGTTTGTCGGTCCATGATAAAGTATGATTAAATGTGTTACATTGTGTATTGAATGCAGATGACTTAAGACCATTAGATTTATTTGAGCATTTCCTGTTCACAGTTAATGAGGTATTCCACATGTGTTAGACAAAAAGGCAGAACCCATTTCCCATCAAAATCATAATGTGGCATTAAACAATGCCCTCCACCCATGGAGTGACGAAGTGAAGGTGAATCAGACAGCGCTGTGCATATCAGTTAATTACAGCACAGATTAAATATATAGATTGTTGTTGAAATTTAGGTCATGATTGTTGTGACATTTTCTTAATTACGCATATAGTTACATCCCTGAAGGTCATGTTTCCTGTGTAAATATCTGTAAACAAAAGAAGCAGACACCATCTTCATATGAGGTTGGTTAGTGGAGGGAACTAACTAGGCTTTACTAGCTAGATGTGCTCATTTAACACCATGAGCAAGACCTTAACTACAGCACTGATGAGGGCCACATGGCACATGAGGCTATATACTGTAGGTACATATTCGTACCGAACCGTACAGGTACAGGACGTTAGGTTCAATACAGATGTGTACCGATTGTAGTAAAAGCAGTCTTTAACAGTAATCAGTAGGTTTTTCTGTTGCTTGTGGATGTTTCAAACTCGAGTTCCCACACAAACATCTTAAACGGCGGACCGTATGTCAGGTTAGTCAATAAACGTCAGAAAAAAACCTTTGACACCTTTTCAAAATACCATTCCTGTTGTGCATCAGCAATATTGTCAGTGAATTTTAGGTTAGCAGTACCTACAGGCTTACTGTACTGAAAATCAACCGAACCATGACTTCAAAACCGAGGTGCACACTGAACTGAGATTTTTGTGTACCATCACACCCCTAGTACAGATAGTTCATCCAAAAGAAATTTGCTTGTTTCAGATATGAAGTAAATTAGGGCCCTACATATTTGTATTTTTGCATAGCAGTAGCCATTTGTATTTGTGAAATAAATGTAATCCATAAGTGACAAACAAAGCACGTTGACGCACAGGGTGTTTTCATGGTAATGCCATAATGGTCAAGGAGAAATGGAGGCATTAGGAGGCTTCAACCCTGTCTGATGGTAGTGCTAATGGAAATGGACAGTGAGTGGGAAAGCAGGAAACATCCTCCTCAAATGTTCCATTCCAGTCCTCCCGTGAGTCACCATGGCAACACCCCCCCTCCAGCCCAGAGCAAAATAGGAAATTAAACCTGGGAACAAGTATATTCTACCACTTATTACCGTCTTAATTAGAAAAACGCCAGCCTAATGCTGTGTTATGGGTGGCGTGATGGCCACAGCTAACCCCTGTTTTTGTTATTTTTTTATTTTATTTTTACGGGAAACAATAACAGGAGGGGGGAAAACATTGTTTTTGTTCAGGAAAGGATAATAGAGTTTGGGCAACAACTATGCATTGAGCAAATAAGCCTGATCATCTGCTTTCTATCCCTGTCAATATAACTCAAAATAAATGAGTACAGATGCAGTCAAAACATTTATCAAAATCAAGATGATGTATACCATCTGGAATAACATACTTTACAGAAAAACACAAAGAAAAATTGGCATATCATGGAACCCATAACACAGTAACATCATGTAACCCCAAAATTCATGAAAGCATCTTTGTGTCCCTGTGACTTAATCCTTTTGATGGACCATACTTCCTGTAAAGAGATGTGTCTAGAGATAGCAATGTGTATATGAGTGGGGGCTCTTTTGCAAAAAACGTTTGAAGCGCAGGAAATCTGCAATTTCGCTAATCTCCTACATACAGCAGACCCCAAACACATTCGGAAGATCAGCGGTGGTGGCGGTGCATTCATTCCGGTTTGTGCATTCCTGCATGCTGATGCTGAAACAATAACGTCTGGAGTGTGATGCGCATTGCTGTCTGCCGGACTTTCAAGTGTCCTCTGTGTCCGTATCAGCTGGACTGATTTGAAAAGAACGCAAGTTTTCCACATGAGAGCCTCGGAGGGAGCTGCAGTCAAGGTCAGACAAAAGCCATGGGCTGCACACATGTGCTTCGAGGAGATGTATCGTTTTTTTGATTATTCCAAAGACCCACGCTGCACTCCTTGTCTCTAGCCTGTGAGGCCTCATCTAGGTCTTATTCTTAACCCACATTGTGTATGTTTTGGATGATATCGTTACATAGTATTTCCTGTTCTGTATTCGTAATGCATAGAGGAATTAATTGTAGAGCACCTCCTCCTCAAAAGTCCAGACTGTAGCAATGGTTTAGACACAGTATGGGATGCAGAAGTTGAGTATGATGAGGACAGAAGAGTGGATGTAAGGGGAGAAGAAAAACTGAGGTAACAATCAGACAGGACGCGCTTTGCCACTTATAAAACGTGAGGTGCAATATGCTTTCTTAAAAACGAGGGCGCTTTTCCGCTTGGAGTTGAACTTTTTTCAACTTTTTTCTCGAATTGAAAAAAAGTTTAACTCAATTTGAGAAAAACGCAAGGCACTCTGGGAGCATAAGTAGCACGCAAAGCGCTCACTGCCAATAAGAAACAACGTAGAAAATGTGCAGCTCACTACAAAAAACGGCGTTCTGTCTGATAGCCCCCTAAGGAGGAAGAAAAGTCAGAGAGGTGTAGAGAGGAGAACTTTGTACAGCACTCTCCCCTCCTCAAAATCCAAGACTAAAACTCTGATTTAAACACAGCATGGTGATATATACTGTAAAGTGACAAGTGAGGAAGGAAAGAAAAATGAGGAACAAAAAAAAAGAAAGAGAGGGAGTCAAGCCAGAGAGGTGAAAAAAAGGAGGAACGCTATTAAAGAGGTTAACCTGGAGAAGATGTTCCTTTGGCGTTGCCAGGAGGTTGACCGCTGTGGAGAGCTTGCTAAGGCAGCCAAGAGCTAGTTCTCCCAGCTCCACACCATGGGCCCAGTCCATGACCAAGTCTAGGTTGGCTCGGATCTGGACACCGCGGGACCACTGGTAAAACGTCCCTCCAGAACCTGTCCAAACATGACAAGTCCTCAGAAACGCTGACATTCAAAAAGAACAGCGAGTACAATTATATACAGAACCTGATCTTTTTAGAACTTCAAATGGCGACTTCTCTATCAGAGCACACCCCCTGTCACATCAAATGTTTGATCAAATTAAGCCTCTAACACTAGGGATCGGTTACCTGTGCATGGATTAAGCCTAGTGTCCTAGACTAAAAGAAAACCAGTGAAAATCACTGAAAAATAGCTTATAGTTTAGTCAAAGACGGCAAACTAGACCATCTTTGGCTTAGTGCTTAGCTTAATTCATGTACAGGAAACTGGTCATCCCAGGTCAGGTTTCTAAAGACATACCTCTCTCCATGAGGAGGTTGAACAGGAAGGCGTTGATGAAAAAGAAGAGGTAGGCAAGCAGCTGAGAGCCAATCTCCCAGTGCACCTGGAAGTCCTTCACCAGCTGTAGCGCCCTCTGGAGGATGGTCAGGAGACTGCTGAGGTCTTCAGGCACAAGAAGCTGTCCACTCTCGGAGAAAGGGTGGCTGTCCAACACGCTCGATAGCAAAGGGTAAAGAACCTGGTCCAAAAAAAGGAAAAGGTTTTGATGAGTAAGAAGTTTTTTTATTCGGTGTCTGTAAGTACAGCAGAGAACATCCAGAAAGCAGAAACCTGAACCCAATAACCTTTTTCGGCTTAAAGGGTTCCTTGAATAAAAGGGTTCTTTAATCTAAACACTGATATGATGATGTCAGAGAATGAAACCAATTCCTTTGGAGAAAGTTAAAACGCTAAAAGGATATGACAGATTTGCTTAGTTGGGGAAAAGTTGATCACAATATCATCTCACAATGTGCATAATTTAATACATCTAAATATGTTCAGATGTATTAGACAAATTCACAGTGTCAGGATCAATGAAACGTGTACAGATGTGGGGTTTCTTCCAATTTCATTCTGATACTGAATATAGGCATATGACATGGAGAACAGTTAAACAATTACAGCGCCAAACTCCCTATGAGCTTTGTAATGGAAGCAAATGAGCATACAGTTTGTTTACTGTTTTTGTTGAGGGCACATCACTGAAGGAATTGGCTGTTAACTAGCCGACCGAGCACAATCTGTTGTCTGTTACTCTTCCCTCGAGGTTCCTACCAGTTGACCGCAGATTCCTTCAGCGCAGAACCCTCAACAAACAGTCAACATAGTGACTCTGCTCCTGAGGGGCCTATGAGAGAATGGTCCGACTAGCGCAGGGTTCTTGAGGAATGCCTCTGATAAGATTACAACTCGTGCCACTTTCTCTCCCTCCCTCTATCCTTCCCTCTCTCCATCACCCCAACCCCGCACCCCCCCCCCCCCACCCAAAATTCTTCTGCTCCCAATCGGTAGCTAGCTTTCCCCTCCAGCCCCTGACAAAAGGATGCATTTGCTTCTGTCAGTCAGACAGTCACTCCATCCATTGCAGTCACTCCATCCATTGCTCAGAGTTCATGTCCTGCCTAATTCTGCGCGGGTTCCTGTCAAGATTCATATAGTGGAGACTACTGTCACAAGTGACCGGTGTAAACTGAGGATAGAAAAACAGAGGGAGAGAGAAAGATAGACAGAGTGAGAGAAAGAGAGAGTGAGAGAGAGAGAGAGAAATAAATAAAATCAAATAAACACAGACAGTACTCTGAGTGCCAGGGGAAGGTTATAGAGGCCAACACCATGTCAACAGACATAAGTTGATATCCAAATCCATCCAATGTGTACAGCAACTCTACAGTATTTGGGAAGTGAGGAAATCACTCTCCAAATAGGAAAAGGACATTTGAGCAAACAGCTCTAATCACTTTAATCGCTCTTTCTTATCCATTATCACTAAGAGCCTCCCATTCAGCGCTACTCTGCAGATGTGAACTCATCAATGGCACTTCTGATTACCTGAATTCACAGTGTGTGTGTGTGTGTGTGTGTGTGTGTGTGTGTGTGTATATACTGTACGTGTGTAATAGAAAGAAAGTGAAAGGGCAGATAGCAATAGTCAACACAACCCAAAGCAAACAGATAGCAAATACTGTTGAGGAAAGGTTATAGAGGCCAACAGCATGTCAACACCGATGTGAAAACATTGGATGGAATTGGATGTTTACCTGTGAAAGGCTTTCATGGCAGTTAACCTATTGGGAAAGTAAGGAAATCTAAAGGACTATTTTTTGAGGTATTAAGCCTACACTTTTAATCACTTTAATTGCTAGAAACCATCATCATCGAGAAAGTCTTCCATTTAGTGCTACTCTCTAGACCTAGATGAACTCATCAATGGTAATTCTTATTACCTGAAATCACCTGTGTGTGTGTGTGTGTGTGTGTGTGACTAATCAATCATGTCTGTGAAACACAACTTTAACACATAACCAACAAAGCCTTGCAGAATTCTGGAGATCAATGCCCTGTTTAACAAAAGGCACGTGCAGCCCACCTCTAAATATAGTGGCCTGTGTGACATCCATAGAGCATGTCATGCATATGCACGCACAACCCATGAACATGGGGAGGTCAGGGAGACGAGTGTGGCTTCGTGAGAGACCCCGTCTGTGTCCACCCCATTTGGGCAACCCCCGTCCGTCTCCATCTGAAGGGTCCTTTATGGCCCCCGTGCCAAGTCGCGACAACACCAGCTTTGTTCGAGATAATTCCACCCTAGACAGAGGCTTCCAACCCCCTACACTTGGCATCCATCACCCATACCAGCATGTGTGTGTGTGTCTGAGGGTACCAGCTCTATGACCATGTCACAGCTGTGCCGAACATCACTTTTATGTCCAGTGTAATTTCAATTGATATATTGTATCTGCCATGCGTGATTACATACATCCCTAAATGTATTGGCTAAAGTGCAGTGGCAAATTTACTGTCCACTAAAGTACAGTGAAATGAGAGTCTTAACTGTGCGTGCAGTGATGAGTCACACTAGGCCGTCTCTCCTCCTCTTCAACACAGGCCAGCTCCTATTCATGGCGGGAATCTGGACTCGGAATATTGGCACTGAGCAAAAGCATTTTAACAAAAAATTGTATGTCCATGCATTGAAGACTTTATCCCTAAAAAATGCCAGCACAGCAACAAATGGGAACGTTAAGGCCATTGCATGCTGGGTATTTTTTTTGTCCAAAATTGTTACGTGACATAAATCTGACCTCACGTGTACAAGCCATCTCAAACACTTTCGTCCATCATTAAGATTTACAGAACAGATTCAATTTTCTGTATTTTTCGCATCCGTATAGCATCCGTATAGCATCCGTATAGCATCCGTATAGCATCCATATATAGCGTCAATCAATACGTGTTCCTACTGCAGCGTTCTGTAGGCCTATTTGATGAATTGAAAAAAAAAACATGCACTTATGAAATTATGGATTTTAGTGGGCAAGGACCTTTAACTGTGAGTGCAGCCATGAGTCATACTAGGCTGTCTCTCTGTTTCTGTACACAGACCAGCTCATATTCACTCAGGGGATCTGGCCTGGAAACAGTGTTCACAGAGCAAAAGCAATCTGCCCCATGGTCAGCACGCTGGTCCTCTTTTTCAGGTGAAGTTCAAAGAGCTTCTGTTGAATTAATCAGCGGGATAATCAGCACACGTGTGTGTGTGACTTTTCCCTCCAGGGAATCAAAAACCAACAAAAACACACAATCACAGTTTTTTTTATATGTTCCTGGCAGGTGTTTCCTTTGCTGATAGATAGGATGGTATAAAAAAAATCCCCTACATCATTCTCTCATCTTGTTTTCTGTTATTTTAGCTTTTCAAATGAAACAAGGTCCACTTCTGTTTGTTTTTTAACCAAAAAGTCAAGCGGGGGGGGGGAAAAACGCATTCGCTTTTGAAAACATGGTCAAATGTGTTTTGGTGAGATCTGGGAGGAACAACGACTGGCATTCAGTTCATATCGTCCGCCATGGCCCCAAAACCCCTCCCCCCCAAAAAAACACACTCCGCTCGACCAATCTGCTGAATAAACAACCTTGTCAGTCTTCTCTACAACGTGTCTCTTCAGCTACCTTTCTGAAGCTTGGCCTACATGGAGTAAGGATTAACCTCGAGAACCTCCCACTGAGTCTTTAAAAGCTCAAGAACACAGACAGGCATTGCTCTTTTATACAATAACAGTCAACAGCAACACCAGTTGACATTTGCTACTCTCTTACCGTAATTTCCCAACTATTAGCCACGGCTTACACATTGAATTTGCAAAATTTCTTCAGCTATGAGGTTAATACATGGGGGCAGTTAATATGGTATGGTTTTGTTTCTTTTAACTTGCATAAAACACTGTCCTGCGGCTTATACACAATGTGGCTAATATACAGGAAATTACTGTATGAATTTCCTACAAATACCCAACATCCATCCATCACTTCTGCCCTTCCATATGTTTTCATGGAAGAGTTGGGTTATCCATGTATTGGTAGAACACATGGCAACCCATGTGAAATCAGCATATAGTCAGCACTGTAAGAATCAGTATCTACAAGTCACACATATTATGGCATACAGAGAGAAAGCATTCATATCTGCCTGTGCACCTGCCACTGAACCCAGGGGCGCCGCTTGGGGGGGTAAGGATGATTCTATTGGGGGGCCCAGAATTATTGTCTGTCATAGGGCCCAAATTATCTAGCAGCGCCCCTGACTGAACCCATCTGTGTGCTGCAGCTGATGGCCACTGTCTCGCCTCCCTTCTTCAATGTGACAAATTCTTCACATCACGGCCTGCAGATTGGCTGCCGGGGCTTTAACAAGCAGACGACTCAGATAGAGGAGACATAAGAACTATTTACATTTTTTAAAGGTAAAAGCTGGGTGAGATAAAAGCCAGACATGCCACAGGCAGGGAAGAGTATTCACTGAAAACAACTGGGAGGGTGACACCATGTAACCAAATATGGCTTTTTAGAACTGAAGTCCAAATATTATTTTGAAGCTGAGTCCTGATATCACTTATCTATAGCCCGATATGTAAACATGTCCATGAACATATGTCCCTGTGTACAATGAGTTCAGAGATCTAATGCAAATATTATTCACTACCAGTTAAACAGAAATAGCCTGAATTTGCTATAGGGATTACTCTGCAAAGCACATCCAATGGCAGTAAATCATTTTAGGAGGAGAAGGTGTGGTCTGACTCAGTGAATGAATCAAGACTAGCAAGAGACACCTCTGCATACAGTCGGACGGATTGTTGGGGTGCCCTGAATGAACAATTTTAAATACTTGCCCGAAGGATTTATACACGGGGGCCTTAAATCCAGCTATTAAAGTAATGGTTTTCTCATGGCCAGCTGTCAGACAATGCAGCCATTTTACTTGAGGACTATTGAAAACAGACGGCACTACAGACGCGTCATGAAAACCACGACTACCAAAACCCATCCCAGAACCACAACATAATACCACCGCCACTGCTGCCCCATTCCACGGCAGTGAAACTGAATCACTCAGTGACCTGATTTCATAACCGAGGCAGCTTTTTCCTCCAGTGGATGTGAATGGGAGGTGGTGGGATTTTGTGAAACACTTTTGTGCAATACCCAGAGGCAGAATCTGCAGAGTGAAATGAGTCTGTTTATGATCCATGATTACACCATACTTGTTAATTTCACCATGGCAATGACATAATTATCTTCTCAATGCTATTGCTCATTTCTTGCTGACAAAAATGCATCTACAACAGCCTATAACCCACCTCCTGACGACTCATAAAAGAGAATGAATAGCCATTATAACCGCACATCCTAACACAACTTTACTGGGACAACTTCTTTTCTTTTATGAGTGCTTCTTCTTGAATCTTGATTACTTTGGCTAACCAAATCCAAATCCTAATGTGCTGATGGTGTTTTACTTGATCAGACCACAAAACCAAGTGCAGTCTTTTTTTTCTAAAGCTTTTTCGAGGTCACAATTTCCATGGTTTTGAAAAGCATGATATTCTGGTCTGAATTCGCTGGTCCATTCAACACTGAATAGACTCTCATGCTGTCCATTATGTCCACTGGACACTGTACATGATTCACTTGGCTTGAGCATTTCAGAGTGACTGACCACTATACCACCAGAAACATTGGATCGAAAATCTAGTTGGGGATTATTCATAATTGTGTGTGTGTGTGTGTGTGTGTGTGTGTCCAGTAGGCCCTCATTAAACGTGATTGAGGCCAGTTGACTTTCCAGAGGCAGTGCCTGACAGTGACGCTGCCCTGCTCGGCTCCCGCTGGGGGCTAGAGAGAGAGATGCCTGGCTTTCCAAACCCACTTCCTTCCTGGACAGGAAACAGACGTCAAGGATGCCCCCGTCTGAACAAAGACAGATGAGCAACTCCACATGTGGCCAGTGTCCAATCTGGACACCAGGCACAGGTCTGCGTCACTATCTCTGTCCACGCTGGCTGCAGTGCCGTTATCACGGCCACCAAAGGACAGTGCTACTGCTTGGGTCAGTCCCAATTAACTCCTCATGTGGAGTGCCCCATGGTTCCCTTTGTTTAACCCATTCGCGCCGGATGCTGCACACGACGCAGCATTGAATCTCCCGCTGGTTGCTGCGTAGCTTTTTATTTCATGTTTCTAGGTGCTACAGAGGCTTAGATTTTAAATTTTGGTAGACGTTGACAATTTTTAGTATTTTTTCAGAAAACCCTCAGGAAATAAGGTTATTTAGTCTAGAATGCCATAGGATTCTATAGGCGTTTTTAGCAGGCATTTTAGGAGTAAATGTTTTAACACAGAATTACAGGCAAGCCTGTAAGCATTTTTAAATCCCCAAATGTACCTGAAAACTCTTGATGGTCCAAAGTCTAAATAGGCAACACTGCCACCCTGCTCTATCAACACTGTGTCTTGTGCCACATGAGAGACTCCTGTGGCATGTGAAATCAGTTGTTTCAGTTATAAAATTAAATCTCACTTGTTCTTCATGCTGTTTATTTTATCCTTTTTTTGTCTTTCACCTACATGAAGTACAGGTTCAGAAAGTGATTCGGAAAGTTACTGGGCTGCTGAGGTGGCAGCGAGAATGAGTTTGCACTTGTACTTGTGATGAAAGGTATTTCCTGCATCAGTGCACCATGGCATTACAAAGGAAGGTGATAGGAAGGCAACGGGGAAGGAGCTTTGCCCTGAACTTCAGACAGCTCTCCTGGGTCTGGGTAAAATGACTCAGAAGTCATTTATAATCTTATTCTAATCAAAAATGTTATTCTGCTCAGTCAAAGTTGCCCTGTATACCTGACTAGGATACAGGTGTATCTAATTCAAACAGCAACCCTTAAGTGTCTACTGAGAAGAGAACTGGGGAACTAGACTCAACAGGAACCGTGCCAGAACATCTTGGTAGCTGAGACAGTTTAGAGTTTCCTTTGGCTAGTCTTACTGTACTTAGTTATGTTTGGCTCCCTAAAGCCATATGTCTCACAACAAAAACCCTTGTCCCTCAGTTTCCATGTTAGAGAAACCGCATAAACAGTGTCTGGACAGTGATACCTCAGTCCAGGCTACATACCAGACATCAGGCTGAACTTTTAAGGCAAATGTCCTACATGTTGTGTAAAAAGATACAATCAACTTCACATTCATAATACAATTCAAGAAAGGAACACCACTCTCAAAGTAGTGTCTCAAAAATGGGGGGGAAATGTACATATAACAGTGCTTACAAGTTCCGATTCGGAGAAACCAGGTCATTAGAGAATTGTCGGACTGACCTTGGTGAGGTAATAGACACACTGCTGAAACGTAAACATAATGACCTCCTCCAGGACCGTCATGGCCTCCTCACTGGCTGGACGCACGGCAGACAAACGCATCTCCAGCAGTGCTAGCATCACGATCAAACATAAGCAGACATAAGCCACACATATTAATGGCCTTCATTCATTATACAACGTCCCCTACAGCACAAATTCTCTATTATTTTTTTATTTTTTATAAAAGATCAGTGCATCTTTGTGTGTGAATTCAGAATTCAAGAAGCATAGCCTTGGAAAAGCATAAGGCTATGTTCAGTTTTATTTAACCCTAGCAAATAAGCATGTTTACATACCGGTATATTAAAATACCGCATAACATTTAACATGAATGGAGAGGAGTCTCAAGGCTTTACCAATATGCTCCTCCTCCTCATCTTCCTCCCTGTAATCCTCCTCCTCATCAGATATCAGGCCATGCAGGAGCAGAGGCACTTCCTGCTGGATGAAATGCAGCAGCTCGATGGAGTTTGCCATCCACAGGACCAATGGCTGCAGGCCTGGGACCAGTTTATCAATAGTCAGCGGCTGCAGTTCTTCTGGGTCTTGACTACTAGCACTGGCCCTGGAACAGCAGTCAAGGAAGATGAGTTATTCATGGTCAAATACTGTATCTTTCTCTTATTATGCTCTAAAGAGATATTGAACCTTACAAAAATACAGAGATATGACTTTTAATGGTGATAATCCTGTAAGTAATTAGGAGAAATAACAAGCTGCATCTCACATTTCTGGCTGGACAGCAGCAAGCTCCTTTGCACATTGCTGTAATGAGGCAAATGAGAAGACTGTGGTTAAAAAATGAGAAGTATTGACATAAATAATAAAAAAAGGCTCATTAAAAACATATACAACAAGCCTCAATTAACCATGACTGTCGAGGCTATAAAACAATAATGAGATTAAATCTATTTTTTACCAACGGAGAAAACCTACCCATACTGTCGTCTGGACCTCACTGGCGATGCGCAAAAGAAGTTTCCGGAGGCCGGCTGTGCTGAAGTGTGTGGCCGACCGCTGGAGACAGAGGCACAGCAGGAGAGCCGGCGTCAGTTTGGGCTCTCCATCACGTCCAGGCACCACCGAAAAAACTTCCCTCAGAACGCTCTCCTCGTGCTCCGAGTCGTAGACTAAGGAGAGCTCCTGGCCTTCAAAACCCTTCAGACAGGGCAAGAGATCATCAGCCTTCTCCCTCGGTCTCCTGGAGGGGATCGTCCTGGACGAGACGCAGGTGGTGCACAGCGGCTCCGCGAGCGGCGACTCGGGCATCTGCGCTGAGATCAGTTCGGAGTAAGGTAGCAGGCCTTCGGCAGTGGTGGGATCTTTGAACATGAAAAGGTAGTACTCGCCCAGGCCCAGGAGGTCACCGTTGCGCAGCGAGGCTTCCTGAGTAACACTGACGCCGTTCCTCTTGACCACAGCTCCCTGGAAGGGCTTCACGGAGGTAGTGCAAGGCCCTTTACCATTCTCCTTTCCTGGGGGTGAAGAATCGGGCTGCAGACGATGGATGCCACAGTGCTGAGGCGCAATGTCTGGGGCCCAGAGTGAAAAGTCCGCTGCCGGGGACTCTTTCTCACCAACAGCTGCATTGGCACTGTGGCCAAACACAGTGCTTTCCCCGTTAATTGGATAAATAATGAAGTCCTGGGTAGAGAGAAAAAATATGGATCGTGAGAAAAAAATTACAATTTGACCTCATCACACAGCTCCAGCCTAAAATCTCATTTTCCAAGAAACAACAAATAAATCTCCTTTTAGACATGAGGCTAAGAGCACTAAAATATTCTCATAACATTGTATTCACTGAAATTGCATCAAATATGAACCCCTAATACAGAAGACATTTATTTTACCCACTCTGCAAGTTTAATCATTTCTAAACAGTTTAAGATCTTAGGCGGCTGACACTGATCTGTGACTGGTTCTGAGGACAACCACCAAATAACAGAGAGTGGCACTCACGAGTGAAACTGATTATTATTTCAACTCTGCAAGAGACTCGAGTGTAGAGGTGCCCGTCTGGACCAGCTGAATAGAATCAGTGTTCCGAGAAACCAAGCACAACGTTTTGTGTCGAGTCACTTGAGAGTGGAGTAGACTGGGGATTGGGGGATAGAGAAACGGTGAACATTGTTGCCCTATGGCCATGTCCAGGTTACACATATCGTAGTCCAAGTTCAATTTCAGAACGGACATGTTTACAAAAGGCGTTGTGCCAGAACTAGCAGAACCCCCCCCCAACCTAGACCAGAGCAGTGCTACCTAGCTGGTCCATAAGAACCTGAGAAGTACCCAGAGATCTCAGTCTAGAACCTCCTAAGTCCTTGCTAAGATCTGGAGTTCCCCTGCATTGGTTTCCATTGTAGCCACAATAGGAAGCTATTAGCTGTTAGCCGTTAGCCTCTTTTAGATTAGGTCCAGAGACTAAAGTGTGTACAAGTTAGCAGACCACAGTGCCACAGTGCCATAAGGTCAACAAGACTCCAGCCAAATGTTTTATTAGTCATTCAAAAGGCAGTGCTCTCCGGGATAACCTTATAGGGTGGACCCCGTGGGCCATAGAAATCAACAGATGACAGCACAACCTCCAACAAAAACATAATGATCATCATTCCAGGCAGAGGAATTGTAATTTAGTTAAGGTTACAGGAATATGTTGATATACTTGAGTGACTGCTGAACACTGTTTTTAAGGCTTGCTGTACTTAATCTCTTCCCATTTTTAAATATGATGGAATACAATCTGTATTTGTGAAGGTCTACCTCATATTTTTGTAATGAGAGCAATACATGCTTGACAGTGGTGATTCTTTTTCTGCACAAAAACAATTCTGTTTAATGTAACACCAAAGAGTGGCAGCACCGGAATTCTTATTTTATGTTGGTAAAATGCATGTTGCATGTTAACAAATTCATTCCCTCAGTGGTGTTCCAGATCATGCAAAAACGGCTTAGGAGTGTGTGTGTGTGTGTGTGTGTGTGTGTGTGTGTGTGTGTGTGTGTGGGCATAATCGTTCATTGGTCAGCTCTAATCTGCCAGGAAACAAGCCCACCCTCTGAGTGTGGTGCCCTGTACACACCACTTCCTGGACTGTGTTTTTACCCAGCTTATTTCTGCACACATGGGCATTTTCGGGAGATTTTCACCACCACCCCACCCCCCTCAAATGCTCTCTCTCTCTCTCTCTCTCTCTCTCTCTCTCTCTCCGTCTCTCTCTCTTTCTCTCTCTCTTTCTCTCTCTCTCTGTATTTCAAACGGGATCAAAATGATGAGAACCCTGTACATAGTGCAAAGGACACTAAACAGTCCACAGTGGACAGTGTGCACTATATAAGATCATTAAATGTGTGCTTTTATGGAAATTACACTCAACTCAACAAGTAGCAACAGATAATGTTGCCTTCTTATCTGGAAAAGGGTCTAAGCTTTATTCTGCAACTGCAACAAATCTGGATATTACACAAATTTAGCAGACTAGCCTCCATGTTGTGCGATAAGTGGACTTTAAAGCCTGTGATAAGCGAAGCGTTATCACTCTCTACCAGAAGGCAGCTCTGGAAACCACTGGCCCCATCTTTTTTTCCATGCTATCTGAGGGCTGCCAGTATCACAATATGGAGCTTTGATAAAAATCTTCACACCAGAAATTCCAAACCAACAGTAGCACTATTGTTTGTTGGTACTGACAGTGACAGGCAAGATATAGCAGGAGACAGAGCAGGATAGCAAGCAAGAGAGAGAGAGAGAGAGAGAGAGAGAGAGAGATAGAGAGAGAGAGAAAGAGAGAGGGAGAGGGAAAGAGAGAGAAGAGAAAGAGAGAGAGGGAGAATGAGAGAAAGAGGTAGAGGTAGAGAGAGAGATCAAGGAAAGCTTGGATGAATGGATGGAGGGTTGGTTGGAGGGAGGGAGAGAAAGACGGAGAAGGAGTGGTATAGAGCATATAGTGGTATAGTCCTCTTACCTGTCTGGCGCTGTAGCCCTGCAGAAGCAGGAAGTAGGGGAAGTCGAAGGGTGGGTGAATGAAGTACTGTGTGCCGTTGTCGTCACTGCTCTCCGTCTCCTCCCGCTCGTGACTGGGACAGTGGGCAGCTTTGTAGGCCTCCTCGGCCCCGGCTCCGGCACCCCGCGACGCAGACGGGCTGCTCTCCCCCGGGTCCACCTCGAACTCGCAGGGGCTGCTGGGGCTGTCGGGGCTGCCGTCGGGGCTCTCGGGTTCCTCGGCCACGATGTCCGCCTCGCTCCGGCTCCTCCACAGCGCCTGGCCGCTGTCAGTCTGGCTCCGGTGCCGCATCATGTCCAGGAAGACGGACTTCCCCCGCGAGCGGGTCTTCTGCAGCTTACGGGCCTGGGCATTGAGGCCTCAAAAAAAGAGGGGAACGAAAACGGTGAACAAGCCAACATTTCTAGCAGAGGAAACAGGACTTGTAATGGTAGTGTAATATGCAGCTCTTGCCTCTTTTTTTAAGTACAGTTTAATAGTAGTGTCCATGTTTCAAGCCACAGATTCAATTCAGATTGAGGAATTTTTTTAAGCTCTGTTGACCCACATTCAACAGAAAGCAACTGAAGACTGGAGAAAACTCTTAAGGGAGTTCTCCTTCAGAGTAAGTAAGTACTGACCATGACCCAGGTCAACAGGGGTGTGAGGACGAACATGAGCATGCAGTAAGCACCACTGGAAGGACAAACCATAAAGTGCAAGTTGGTTGACATAAAAAGCAAGAGACCATGTCCAAGGTTTATATAGACTTAAAAGTCTGTAGTCCATGTTGTTTGAGCTCAAAAGATAGCAACCACTTTGAAGTACCCCAAGCACACACAAAAAGCTTAAAACCTACGCGGGGGTCTGAAGTTGTTGTTGTTGTTGTCATTGTTGTTGTTGGCAGTGGTGTTTACAAGATGCTATCTTACCTGCGGTGACAGTGTCCTTCTCTTTGGAAGTTCTCTCCTCCACACTGGCACGCTTCTGAATCTCGAAGCGGCGTGCATAGCCTTCTCTGGGTTTCCATAACGACTGCAGCAGAAGTGGCTTCTCATTGTCACTTACGACACGGAGGCACTCTGTCCTCCACTGATGGTCCCCAATGCAGCCAATCACATCGCAGAGCACATAGGAATCAGCATCCGTTTTGCTCAGACAGTATCTACGTGATAGGATCATAAAATTGGGTAGCAATGACTCAATCCTCTGTGTTCAATTAACATATCTATTCGAATATGACATATGAGCTGCAAAAAAATAGGTCATTGGCTTGAATGGAGCATTTCCATAAAAGTTGAATGGGAACAGCTGTGCTTGATCATATTGTTTCTTTCACTGGTGAGGGAATTTATATGCAGATTCCAGCCATTGTTTTCTAAGAAAAGGCATGATTTACTCAGTTCTGGTGCAAAATCCTCATCGTGTGGAGTCTGACACAGTAAATCCACCCCTGTCCACGCAACAGCTCATGACCTCCAAAGCAGTGGGGAGACCTGAACAGTATGCGTCTGAATGTATAATTCCTTCTGATTCATTCATACAGGCTATTAGAGCAACAAAGACAGCCACTAGCCACCAGTCTGACATGGTCACTTCTCTTTCTCTTTGCCCAGGGGGAAATATGTCAGAACAATCCTATTTAATATCTTGTCACATCGCATGAAAAGAAGGAAGGAATTTTGAGTCCAAGATGTATGGCCCTCGCCAGCATGGTTAACATTCCCAGAGGAATTTCTAATTGCTATGCTGTTGTTTTCGCCATTTCAGCATCAAAATGAGGCTTGTGCCCACATACATTTAACATCACAATACATCTCTGTCCCAAGCGTCTTAGTTGTTTTTCTCTCAGTTTTCTCCCCTCAAAATGCTATTAAACAACATCCAGGAAAAGATCTTCTGGGTTTTTTTGTTCCAGACATTTGAAAGGTTTTTTATACACTCTAGCCTGTGTTCACTTTAAAGACAGTCAGGGAATAGTTCCACTTCATCTCTTCACTCTACGGTGAATTCAGAAGCCTAACAACCTGAACGCTGAAACAACCCATGAAAGAAGCCCATGTTGGAGGCACATGAAAGAGATTTGAAGCCCATTCAAATAACAAAAGTCTCACCTCTCAAGTGCCTCTTTGACCAGCTCCCTGGCACTGGAGTGGGTCGTGGCCAGCACACTCTTGTAGTTGGCCCCCTCACAGATCTCATTGCCAAAAATCTTCAGTATGCCCGGCGCTGTCACGTGATTGGACAGCTCGGCGGGGTCGTCGGCCACCAGGTTCTCCTCCCCGGTCACGGTGGTGCCGCTGGCCATGCCGTCCCCCCGGCCCAACGTAGAGACGCTGCGGCTGAAGACGGCTGACAGCCGGTGCCGGTGCTGGCGGATCCTGCTCTTGGCCGGCTGCCGGTGGTGACCAGTGCTCTCTGCCTCCGGTCTGCTGCCGCTGTTGCTGCTGCACGAGCTGGCCCTGCTGAGACAAGGGGAGTGTGGGAGGCTGGGTGGCTTCGCGGGGGGAAGCACTCTGATGCTAATTGAGCCGGTCACACTGACAGTAATGCCTACTGACTGGCTCCACACTCTCCTTAGAGGGGTCCTAGTTCTAACAGAGCTACAACTACAATTCTTCTATGCACTGGACGATACTCCCACTGGAACTTTTTTATGAACAAAAAAAAAACCGAGACAGAACTTTTCTTGGAACAGGTGCTCTTTTGTGCCTTGCCGTGCTCGCTTTCTGAATAAATCAAAGAATAAACTTCAGATTATTTCTGAGCAATCCACTAATCTTCTTACCACTTAGCTCAGTGTGGGACAAGAGTTCTTTTTTCTTTTTCTTAAACCCCCTTCATTCTTTGTGTGCCACTGCATTAGCCGAAAACCCTTCCCCTTTATATTGAACATCCATGACATTTCTTCCCTTGCCAATAGACATTAACGTCTTATCTGCTTGATAATTGTTATCAAAATTCTTAACTGTGTATAGTTCAGTGCCTTGAGACCTCTCTAAGGACTTGGTCAGATGATTTTTGTCAATTAGATGCTGTTATTTTGAATGGCCAATCTGTAAAAGAAACTGCCAAATGTGGTGCAAGACAATAATCATTGTCAGTTGCAAACACTGGTTTCAGTCAATAAAATCAGGCCTGTGAAAGGTGTGTAATAAGCCCACGTTTACAGTGATTTTAGAATATAAGGCTTTGTTGGACTTAAGTCCCTAAAATCGCATTTGGTTGTGGAGCATTTGTATATGTCCTTGCTGGGCCTTTTGCTTTTCTAAAACCGTTATCATATACTTCAGAAGCATTTCAGATTCACAAAGTTAATTCTTAGAAATATAAGTGCAATGTTTCTTTAATTGTTTTCTGTCAGGATGTAGACCTATGTGAGTGTACACATCTTTGGTAAAGAATATGCTGTAGGAGAGTAAAGGCATGTAATTTTCAACTCCAACTAACCTTTAACCAAGGGGTAACTTAACATTCACTTAATTCATCACCTTTCACCTAAACATCTGGATGTTGTGCATTCATATGCTGGACATTTTCTTCATTATTTCTGCAGTGTCACCTGAGGCAAACACTCAACTCCTGTTGTTATCCTACAGTAACCGTTTCTCCCCACAGCAAAGGTAGCTGTGAGGGAAACGTCTCCTGCTTTCTTCACTCTATGGCTCTGACTCTACCCATACGGAGCAGTAAGCTGGGTTTCCATCCAAGTTAGGCAGTTTAACAATTCGAATAAGAATTCCTGACTAGAAACACTTTAAATGCGCAATCTCAATCTTCCAATGCGCATAGAAATTCGATTCGCTAAAGAGAATTGACTCTCGATTCGCATTTGGTATAACACGATTAAATGTATGGACACAATGCTTTTTACCTATTTCTACCTGCATGTTGCTCTGACGATCTTTTTGATCCCACCGATCAGAATGTAACTGAATCGAATTGAATTTTAACTGGCATAGCCCAACCATAGACTGTAGAGCCTAACACAGAGGCTGGAAACGCACATGCGCAACATCTTGAGCCGAATTATTTTCATAGATAGATAGATACTTTATTGATCCCCAGGGGAAATTCAAGAATTCATGAATGAGCAATGCGCATAGAATGGAAATATGGCGCTTCCTCCTCATTAATTAGAGAGATCATTGTAAGAAGCTAGAACCTGTCTGCTGAGCACGGGAAACATTTCTTTACATATTTTCGATCGGCTATGTGAGGTAGTTAGTTACATTAGGCATACAATCACAATTTGTACGAAATATTTTTTTAACCAAAACACCACATAAGTATAGGTGGGTGATGATGAAAACGGGTTTAAAAGAACACACATGCAGTCTTGCAATTAGAAAACAAAAGTTTGAAGTGATCTGAAGCAACGATGTGCTCAATGGGAATTATTCAAGTTCACATGTTATTCTTCCCTAATTCTTTCTCTAAATCTTTTCAATTGTCAATCCACAAAAGCACTTTACCGATCGTGATTTAAAAAAGCATAGCCTACAGATTGTGCAAACTTATGAGGCTACTCACTGAACTGATCCATTGCTCTGTTTTCTTCCGAGCTTCCCAAAACTGAGCTTGCGGAGGCTCACAGGTGATACAACCGTTGCCTTAGATGTTCCCAAGACTCGTTCCTCTGAGGTCATGCTTTGGATCGGACTGGCCTACTCCTCGCGAAGGTGCCGCTACTTTTGATGCCACTAATAACTTTTGCTAGCTGCGCATTCATTAATTTCATGAGGTTGCACTGGGATGCTCTGTGCAGATCGCTGTATTACACTCGAAAAAGCATATGTCACTGTATCTTAGTAGTCGACCTCTTATAGGCTTACCATGAAATCTGTCATCTGCATGTGAGCACGGGTGTTCATGCATTTTCAAAATCCCAAAAACTTGACATTCCACGCGTCATTGGTAATGACGTAGCCCACCTGAGTGTAACGTTACATTCAGAGGGATGGGTCTGAGTGATAATTTTCACGGGTCTCAGTTCTCTATGCTATGTAAAGGAAGACTACATTGGATCCTCACGCTGAAAGAACTGTAGTGTCCTTTGAGTGCAACTTCAAGACAAAGACAGCATGTTTTACCGATATGGAAGTGGTGCCTTGCACTTTCAGCCACTAATCATTTACAAAATGTTGCGGTTTTGCCACATCTCCCTCAAATATGTGAAACAGCTGGTTAACTTTATGTCCAGTATATCTTCTATTACACAGGAGTCTGCTAATATAATCGCTGTAATCTTTGAGAAATACTCCACCTCGTGGTCAGTGCTTCATTTACTAGGCCGAATTGTTTTAAAGCAACACCAAAGAGTTTTTTCTACCTTAAAATAATGTTTCCAAAATCGTTTCAGTGGTTCATCAACTCGTAACAGGGTGAACGGCACTTCTGCATTCGCTTCGCGGCCCTCTATCGGCTATAACCGCACTATGTAAGTTTGCCAGATCGGGTAGTGGATCTGTAGTTTGATGGAATGAATGACACATAAGAAACTTCAAATGTGACTTGCATCTGATGTCGCAATACATCATGCAACATATTCTACCTTGTCTGTTGTTATTTCCAAAGCCAGTGCTGGATAAACAAATAGTGTGTGCGACAGAGGAAAAGTTCTTTGGTGTTGCTTTAACCTTTGCAAACTGTAGGCTACTACTAGGCCTACCTTTGTATATTGTTCTATTACCAAGAGAAATAATTGAAAGTTGTCGGTTGTATAATTCCATATTTCTATATTGACTTTCACCTTGTGATTGGGGACAGACGAAGTGTTACAGATTAGGTAAACAAGCACACTAACTTTTTCCCTCCAATATTGTCACTTCATTTACAGACCCACTCCTCAAATAGTAAAGACATGTAAAGTCAATTTTAACTCGATTTCAAATTACAAAGATTCACACAAGAGCTGACACGCTTCCTATCACATTGGAGAGGACTGATGAACTTGTCAAATTTTGTATCCA
Source organism: Alosa sapidissima (assembly GCF_018492685.1). Taxonomy (NCBI): domain Eukaryota; kingdom Metazoa; phylum Chordata; class Actinopteri; order Clupeiformes; family Clupeidae; genus Alosa; species Alosa sapidissima. Next base: position 11,598,856 of record NC_055980.1, on the reverse strand, counting down.
AAATGGCCCCCAGAGGGCGTGTGAAGATTGTAGAAAAACCTCCATGGACCCTAAACGAAGTCACCAAAGCGTGTGCAGCCTACTTTAATTTCCTCTTAGTTGTGCAGATATTGATATTGAAGGGCTATTCCATGTCAATTCAGTTTTTATTTCTGGTGGAGGGTGAATCTGTATGATGGATACAATTGAGCCATGGGGAAATTATTGATCTATTCACAGCCTCTTTGGAGTTGGGCTGCTCAGCACTGATACCATTTGCCTACAGGCAAAACTGTGATATACTAGGTTCTACGTGGTCTACAACTCTAGTCAGTTTGATCCATTTCATTGAGATTTGTGTCAGATAGGCCTACAGCCCTTCAAAAAATGAAAAAAAAGAGTAAACACCCAATAAGCAAAAAGTGTTAGAAAAAAAATACACAAATATTTTTCATGATGTAAAACAAACGTTTGTGCATATCTGTGCAATTTATGTGATTTGATCTGGTAGATTCTGGCCTGTAGGCTAAAAATGGCTCCAGAATTAAAATAAGCAAATGAAATATGAAGAGACCATACGGCTCTTTGTTAAGCCAAAGCAGTGTCAGTCTGAGTCAAGGATGAGCATATACTGTCAGATCCTCCATACCAGAAATGCAGAGCCTTAACATACGAATTACCATAGGGCCCTGTAGTGCCCCGCCCCCTTAGTTATGGCCAGGGCACTACTAGTTCTGCTCGAAATCACTGTCAGAGGGGGCCCACTCATTCATTGTCAAGTTGCCAACCCGTAACTATGATAATCTACATTTTCCCCCCAGACTGCAGGGGCACTGCTCCGCATAATAGCCCCCTGTCCTGTCCTAGCCTGGGTGTTCCCATGCTGCCTTGCGCACGATTTGATTCATGCTGCTAAGGCAGCCTGGAGACCATGGAGCAAATTTTCGCCTGAGATAGGGAACCAATCACAGAACATGTGGGAAAGCAAGACGATGATGAGCTATGCACAGACGCATTTGATAGACATCCGTGGCACCCAATAAACGGATCTGGGCATTTTTTTCAATGTTTGGTTCCCAGACCACGTCTCATTGAGAAGTGGTGGCGCTAGCCAGGCTAGTCCTGTCCGATCTCACCCTCTCTAAATGAATTTTGCTAGAGCGTTGTTAGCGATTGAGCAATTAGCAGCAGTGGAAAAAGTTAAAAGGAATGTATAATTTCATTGGAATTAGATATTAGAAAATTAGAAAATTGTTACATAAATGCATTCATAAACTAAAATGTCAACGAAAAGAAATCTAGATTTTACCAACTTTGGTTTTACTACCACCGCAAAAAGACAGCGGGTGGAAAGCCCACCACCTGAAGTCCAGGAAGAGTTAGCGGAGGCTAGCGTGAGTCTAAATGATGTGCAGAATACAGAAAGAAACACCCCAGACAATATCCCAAAAGTATGGTCAGCCAGCCAGTTCGAAGAGTGGAGGGAGCGATATCGGTGGATTTATTGTCGCGAAGGGCATGTTGGCTGTAGGCTACAGTTTGTAAAGAGGCAAAGCAACTGCTTGGAGCTGAAAAGGGGGTGCATTTGTCCACTGAGTGTCACTAAGGCTGTCACTGTCTATGATTAGTTTTATTTTATTGTTTACCATCTCATTCAGTGCTATATGATCCAGGGCTCATGACCAAATCAAGCCAATATAATAGCCAGTAGCCACAATGAGCCCATGCAGCCACCCTGTTTCGACAATCAAAGGTAACGCACAGAACGGCCAGCAGACAGATAATTACGTCCCCAACTCATCTAAAATGTGGTGTCTTGAAATACTTTGGGTTCTACACCATAGATGGTAAAGTGAAATATAATGTTAAAGAATGTATCTGTGGATTGTGGCTTTACATCGGTCGAAGTTGACTCCATGTTTTGGTGTCTCACGTAACTCAAAGCCAGGCAAGCTGAGGACAGGTGCTCTGTTCCATCGTCGTTATGGTAACCAAACAAGTCTTCTTCTGTCTAGGTTTGTTTCTACGTTTAAGTGTTGTTCTTCTATGTGGTCCACCTACTGGAGGGGAGTGTTTACAGCAGTTCCGTTTCACACATGCGCAGTCTACGCGTCACTTTGACGCGCGGTCTTAAATTTCGGTCGACTCAAAGACGCGACGCATGCTGTAAAAATGACGCAATTCTCGTCACGCGCTCACCAGTGCCGCGTGCGCGGGACGCAGACGCGGGACCGTACCATAGGCTTAAGTGCTGACCAGGCGAAGCATATGCGTAATAAAATCTACAGACACAGAGACAGTGTTGCGCACAAGCAGAGGACATTGCAGAACAAAGAAAAAAAGATGTGTTCACAAACATTATAGTTGATGCCACTTCACGTGATTTCCAAGAAACAGAAGTTTCCTTCAGAACGGTCTACTCCCTTTCTTGCGAAAGAGAGACTTCCCTTCACGAAAATGAATCCCTTGGTCACATTATACAGACACTAAACGGGGCTAACATGGGCAAGATACACAGGTCCGATCACACACGTACAGAAATGTCAGTTCATATAGCTCATGAAATGAGACAAAAAATGATCTCCAGTCAGGCTCGGACTGGTAATCTGTACAACCGGGCAAATGCCCGGTGGGCCGGTGACCTCCGGGATTTTTTTTTTTTTTTTTTAAAGTTATTTAGCCTATTTGCGGCCCGTCATGAAGACCTAGGCTTAGCCTATAAATGCAGTTGCATCCATTTGGATTGGGGGGTGACAGGTCAATCATTTTGGCCTCTTCATGACAGGTTCCCCCTGCTCCACCCCTCAAGTGGATTTGTCCAAGCAGCCGCTAGGTTTGTGGGGAAATATAGCCTACGAGTCCATGCATGGTAGCCTAGGCTATATAAGTGCCCTCCGCTGGCTGGTGTTCACATCATCGCAGTTTAACCGTAAACAGCAATCAGAGGTGTCTAATTTTATTCCATAAATATATTGTTTTTATAGACGTAAGTTGCACGTGCTACGAAGAGCTTCCATTTATTGCACCATGTAGGCTACTGTAGTGCGGTTTGTCTGTCAACATAAAAAAAACTCCGGGTACCTACAATTTTCGCACAACTTGGTGGAAAAGTGTAGCACAGGTTAAAGAAAACCTATTCATGTTTGTACTCAAAAGGAACTTCAAAGTATTTCACATATAGTAGCCTTTTAGCTCACAACGACAGTGAAAGTGGAACTTGGAAAGTGGAAGTCTCTCCACCGAGTGTTACATTAGATGCACGTAAAAAGTATCAACTGGTAGGCTAGTAACGAAGGTAGCCTAATTTTGCAAAATGTGATGACGGCACACAAACTTGGGCAAAAACGTTTAGTATACACTTGTGGTGATAGCCTACAGTTAATGTGAATCTCTGACTATAACCAATGTAGAAGATTTGCACCAAATAGTCCTAACTGTGGTTGTGTTTCTACAACATGTTGGCACAAATCATAATTTCTGTCAACTATGACGATCTCCATGCATGTTCAGTAGCCTATATTTTTCATTTAGTCAAGCAGTGACATGTGGTTTAATCAGTGTTGGGCAAGTTACTTCAAAATCGTAATATATTATGTATTACTTATTACTGTCATTTCAAAGTAATTCATTACATTATAATATTGCTGTCTCTGAATTGTAAGGCATTACACTACTATTGTATTACTTTTAAGTTACTTTTACCAAAATATCTAGAAATATGGATTTGGAATTCTAAATGCAGTTTATTATGCTCAATGCAGCTCATTGCACTTCTAATGGAGGGTGATGTGGTACAACATAATGACTGAGCTAGGCTTAAGGCTACAGTAGAATGCAATAGGTGCAGTGATGGCTCATGATGCAATACAAGGAACAATCATAGCCAAAATTTTGTTTAAAGAAGACAAAAGGTCAAAGTCTGGTCAATTGTGATAGAAATGCTGTAACTTTAGGCTTAGGCCTACTCATTAAAATCAACAGAGAGCCCACTACCTGTATATTGTAACCCAAAACTTAAAGACATGTCAAGATAGGCTACACAGTGCAGCTACTGGCCATTTTTGTGCCCTAACTGGTGAAATACAGTATTAACCTAAGTATGTCATCATATGGCCAACTATAAAGATGTAATCTGCCTGTTCCCAGGGATGGGTAGTATTTCTGAAACAAGTAATATGTATTTCAAATGCAAAATAGTATTTTGTCCTTTGTATTTTATTGGGTTGAAGGAAATGGCTCTGTATTTTGTATCAAAATACTTTATTGGTGTGTATTTTTGTATTTTAAAAATACTGCAAGCTAATCATCGCAAAGTGTTGCAAAAATACATCAGAATGTATTTCTAAATAAAATACCTAATACCCTCATTTTTAATGTATCAAAATAAACTACAAAATACAGTAGGCCTAACCATATTAATTATGTATCAAAATAAAATACTGTATTTTTGTATTTAGAAAATACTCAAAATACTTTTTTCAAGGTTTTTTCAAAGTATGGAAGCATTGCAAAAAAGCTTTTTTTTTTATCCCAAACATTTAGCCTATGAAAACTATATAGTAAAAAACAATACAATTTGGCCCCTGTCGTATACCGTATGTAAGTTCATGTAGTGTGATCAGAACTAAGCATAATTCAAGAATTTACATTTACATTTAGTCATCTAGCTGATGCTTATCCAAATGACTGACAGAGCTTTCAATTAACCACATTATAATCAATAGGCCAAAATCATAATTGTGTATCTGTGCCAAAATTCGTAATTCAAGTCCAGTGCAGAACTGAATAAGAAAATCATACAGCTATGTATCTTGAAGTTCCAGTATGTGAGAGACTTGACGTGCCTTAAAGGAACCATATGTAAGATTGTGGCCAAAACTGGTACTGCAATCACTTTCAAATTACTGTAGAGAGGTGTATCCCCTCCCCCTCCCCCCTGACTCGAGGTTGCCAACCCGGATGCCAAAACACTACTGACTTCGTGATTAGTAGATAGGTGGAGGGTGGCGCATCAGGCCAAAACACAGAATGACATGACAAAACACAACATCAACATCAGTTGAGGGCTGCAACTTCACTTTTTAAATTACAATATCCTGGCCGGACTACTGTTGTCAGTGATATAAGTATTTGAAATTAATATGATTTCTTAATGTCTAGTGACATATTAGGGCCATTTTATGATTAATTGAAATACATTTCTTACATACGGTTCCTTTAATATCTCCAACCTCAAGTATGCCGCTAATAAGGAAATAGAATTGTTATTTAATTAAACAAGGTGAACTTCTCCCCACTGTGGAATGCAGTAAAGGATGCTACAAGGAAGGGAATTCAAACACACTCAACACCTTACCATCTATTGATGTCATTGTGATTGAGATATCTTCCATTTTTCTGTTAATGATTGGCATGGAGACAATGGGACATGGTTGCCTTTGTCAGTGTCCTTATGTGAACTTGCACAGGTCAACTTGCTCATCTTTACTTGCGTACCACTTAACACCAGTGCTTCAGACCAGAGCTGATGCTTCAGCAATAGCCGTCACTGAAAAACTGTAAGTGTTGTTGAACACAGCTGTTCTCACATTAGCTGATTGCGATAAACATAAACCATTGTTGCCTAATTACCAATTATTCATTACACCTGTCTGTAGTATCTACCTTTTTGTGTTTTTCACATATAGTATTTTGCAGTATTTTTAAAATACAAAAATACACACCAATAAAGTATTTTGATACAAAATACAGAGCCATTTCCTTCAACCCAATAAAATACAAATGACAAAATACTATTTTGCATTTGAAACACATATTACATGTTTCAGAAATACTACCCATCCCTGGGAACAGGCAGATTACATCTTTATAGTTGGCCGTATAATGACATACTTAAATTAATACTGTATTTCACCAGTTAGGGCACAAAAATGGCCAGTAGCTGCACTGTGTAGCCTATCTTGACATGTCTTTAAGTTTTGGGTTACAATATACAGGTAGTGGGCTCTCTGTTGATTTTAATGAGTAGGCCTAAGCCTAAAGTTACAGCATCAGCCATCACTGCACCTATTGCATTCTACTGTTGTTAGCCTTAAGCCTAGCTCAGTCATTATGTTGTACCACATCACCCTCCATTAGAAGTGCAATGAGCTGCATTGAGCATAATAAACTGCATTTAGAATTCCAAATCCATATTTCCAGATATTTTGGTAAAAGTAACTTAAAAGTAATACAATAGTAGTGTAATGCCTTACAATTCAGAGACAGTAATATTATAATGTAATTAATTACTTTGAAATGACAGTAATAAGTAATACATAATATATTACGATTTTGAAGTAACTTGCCCAACACTGATTAAACCACATGTCACTGCTTGACTAAAGGAAAAATATAGGCTACTGAACATGCATGGAGATCGTCATAGTTGACAGAAATTACTATACTGATTATATAATAACCTATAGGTCCAAATCTAAATGTTTGGGTTCAGTTTATGAAGTGTTGCTACAGCATGATACTGTTTGTTATTTATGGGGGGGGAATCGGGGGGATTTTGGTATCGGTGGGCTTGTGTGTGTGTGTGGGGGGGGGGTCGTCGGTCCAGTAGTGGGCCGGTCCAGGAGAAAATTGCCAGGGCCAAATTTTGTTCCCAGTCCGACCCTGTCTCCAGTCTTAAAACTGCAAACTCGCCCATCAACATCTCCATAGATGAAAGCACCACACATGGACGGAGTTATCTAATAATTTATCTTCGGAGTGATATCAGTGGCAAGGGTGATATGGAGAGTATGTTTTTGGACTTGGTTGAAACAGAGCCCGTTTACGGAGAGCCGGATCACTCCCTATTAACTCCATTGTACCTGCAATCTGCTGCAGTTCCGCTAGGGGCGATCACGAATAAGTGCAAAAACAATGGGGGTCTATGGAGCTAGATGGCTAAATGTGTCTCTTTAACCTGGTTGTCCTTGAAAAATCGAAGATTGGATTGTGGTTTCTGCAAGATCAATATGGATTATAGGTCAAAAGTTGAATGAACGAGTACTTACGTCCTTTCGATTTCTTACAGGTTGGGTCGTTGTTGCCCACAACTCAATAGCTTTCTGCTAATGAATGACGTCATTGACACGTTTGAAAGGCTTTTTAGAACAAATAAGTGACTCAAAAAATATAATACTCAGCAGTGTGTATTTTCTCTGCCCTCTCTTTCGCATGCAACATTCAAATTTCTGGCCAAAAAATTATATTCCGAGAAAAGTGGATTTGAGGGGTACAACTCCATAGCCCTCCATTCATTCTGTACTTATTCGTGAGCGCACTCATGTGGAACCAGAATTGGAACTGCAACCAGTTCAGAAACCGCAAGCTTCCCGAGAGTGGCGATTCTCCTCTTATTATGACCGCCGCGCAGCGAAGCGGATTAGTCAGATTTCTTTTTTTTTTTCCTTTTTTTCTTTTTCTTTTTCGCATGTCCAAATTTCCGTCAAAGATTCCCGGGACACTGAAAGAGAACCGAGAACTCGAGAACCGTAAGGTTTAGGAGGACCATTTTTTTTGTATGTTGATCTCAAGGGGCCATGTCAACCCATTCCATAACCACTCATTTCATGTATAGCGCCACCTAGTTAAACACAAAAAAGTAAAATTGAGGTGTTGCAATCGCAGGTATCTGTGACCTAACATAGTCAAAACTGCACGAAATTGGAAGTGTAGGATCATTATGACACCCTCTGAATGCACGCCAAGTTTCGTGGAATTCCGTTCATGGGGGGCCACACAATAAATTAATTTATGTTACTATACACCAACTGGCCTGTAGGTGGCCGGAGACAGTTTTCTGTGAATATCTCGAGAACCGTAGGGCCTAGGAGGTCCACCTTTTTTTTGTATGTTGGTCTTAAGGGGGCATGTCAACCCATCCCATTACCACTTATTTCATGTAGCGCCACCTAGTTAAAAATTAAAAAGCAAAAAATGAAGTGTAGGATCATTATGACACCTTCCGAATGCATGCCAAGTTTTGTGAACTTTGGTTCATGGGGGGCCTAACAATAAAATTATTTATGTGTACATTTAGTGACCGTACACCAACAAGGATTCCCGGGACACTGAAAGACTGGGGTACACGAAACTTGGTGGGCATGTAACCCCACATGGATAGCATGGAACCATCGTTTTTCTGTAAAAAAAAGTGATCTGTAGCCCCCCGCTGGACTGGACCCCCGAAAGGAAGGTAGGGCAGACACAGTTTTCTGTGAATATCTTGAGAACCGTAGGGCCTAGGATAACCAATTTTTTCTGTATGTTTGCCTCCAGGGGTCATGTTAACCCATTCCATGTGCACACATGTGCATAAGCAGATATACACGCACACACATACATTCACAGTAATCATAAGTATGACACATATTCAAAAATTTCTCAGAATTATGAACAGGCAAGATGGGGGTAGGGTTGTATAAAATGAATTTTACGTGTGAAATCTATGAACTAATCATGTTTTGGTACTTGTTGTGTAGGAGATACCAGTGAGAATTGAGTGTGGATAATGCAATTTAGTGAGACAGTTAGAATCATATAGGCCTTTCAGCGTGATTTATTTTTGTGGAAAAAATGTGCTGGAGTGGGCGGCGGTCATATTGTGTAACGCTCTGCGGTACATCTAGTTAGACATTCTCTGGTTGAACTGAATGGTTGTGATGCTGAATCAATTTACAATTCTCTTAGAGCAAGTCTACGAGATGCTGGGTTGGATGATCAGTGGTTGAAAAGCCATCTGATTGGGATCGCAACTGATGGGGCTTCAGTCCTCACTGGGAAAACGTCTGGCCTGGTATCACGGCTTAAAAGCAATTTCCCCAGAGTTCAAGCAGTGCACTGTTTAGCCCACCGGCTTGAACTTGCCGTCAGTGACTCACTCAAGGTCGCAAGTGGATGTAACCATTTTGAAATGTTTGTGTCTAAGCTTTATGCAGTCTACCACCAATCCCCAAAAAATAAAAGACTTCTGAGAGAAGCTGCCCAGACACTTGATACAAGATTGCTGCAAATAGGGCAGATTTTCCACGATACGCTGGGTCTCCAGTAGTTTTAAAACTGTTCAGGCTGTGTGGCAGGATTATGCACCGTTAGCCAAGCAATTGAAGGACGCAAGCGAGGATCCGAAGCGCAGGGAACATGACAAGTGTCAGTTTAGTGGTCTCCACAAGCAACTCGTGAGCAAAGGCTTTGTAGTTGACCTTGCATGCATGAAGGATGTTTTACGTGAGCTTCAGAGCCTTTCGCAAAAACTCCAGAGAAGGGACATAACCTTGATCCAAGCAAGCCAGGAGATCACACAAACTATTGAGGTGATACGCGCAATGAAAATCTCTGGCGGTAAATCCTCGCAGGCTGCTGAGGAGCGCATCACAGCTGGAATCTTTAAAGGAGTTCAGCTTGGAGATGGCAAAGATAAAATAAACAGGCTACAGTTTCACCAAGCTGTAATAGACAGTCTGACCAAACGCCTGCCCGACTCAGATCTGGTAAAGCTTCTTAAACCGTTGGACAAACGGTACTGGCCAGCTGATCGTGAGGAGTTGGTTTTATACGGAGAGCACGAAATTCACAACCTGGCCAAGCTGCTCGGCGAGCCAACCAGGCAGGCTGTCGAGGAGTATCGGGACTTTAAAATGCAAGGGGCAAGGGAAGGGCCCTGCCTGAAGAAACTCGTCGTCGCAGGCAACACGTTTTTACCTACTTCGGCAGAATGGGAGAGAGGATTCTCTGCGCTTAATGACATTGATGACAAAGCCAGAAATCGTTTAAGGGAGCGCAGCTTAAATGTGCTTTTTCTGAGCATCAATGCCTAGAAAGAGACCAATAGGCCACTTTGGGACTATCTCCAGTAGGCTTAGCCGAGACAGCTGTTTTGTGTTAACTTTCAGTTTTTTCAGTTGTGCGATGTTCAGTTGTGCACGTAAAATATTTGACAATTAGCTCTGCTCAGATTTATTTTTGAGCCTTTGTTATTAGGCTGAATTTCATAATGTCATAGATTTCATTTTAATAAACTGGCTACTGCTTATTATAATCTACACTGAACATACCTAGAACATACTCAGGCAGCAACATCAGTGCACCAAAGCTATTGAACAAAGCTAGCTGGACTCTGGTGTCTCTTGTATCCATTCAACTGTGTTGCCTGGGCTCCTACAGAAACATCCATGTCAGAAACCAATGTCATAAAGGGCAAGATGCCCAGAATGGAATCCAAGTGCTCAGACTGTAGTGAAATTCCATATCTCAGACATGTGGGACACAAAGACGCCCCCCCCCCCCCCCTTTGTACAGGGAGAAAAGTTGGAAACAAACCCCCCCAAATGTCCGCATCTTAGTTGGAATTTCATGGTCAAGGGGGACATCTTGAGGATAAACCATGGACTATTAACTTCAGTTTGCGTTGTGTCTAATAATTTCCCCATAACTGTTCTTAAATCTCTGGAATTTACAGCCTCATGGGCTTATTACTTAATTATAATCATTTCCACTGTGACTGCTTTAAGAGAACTTGGAGAAACTGACCATGTCCATATTGAAGTGTGTTAACACTGTTTCCTAGTTGCAAAGATGACAATGCAACTTTATGACCAAGGCTGCCTCTGTTCACTATAACACCTTTTGTTGAGTAGATTAAGTTGCTAAATGTCAGAAATTGTATTTCTGTTTACATGTTTTAGGTCTACTATCATCTGTGTATTATTAAATATTTGATTGGCAACAAGTTGATTTCCTTACTCTGGGGATATATGTCATTCTTTTCTAATAACGCCACATCCCTTGTAATTCAATCCCTTGTCATTTAAGGTAGCCTATGCACCTACATTTAATTGCATTTCTTCTTTAAATGTCTGGAAATCTAGGACAGATGATGGGTATCTGAATATAGAGACAAGCAAAATGCAATGTGGTATTACTGGAAGTGTGGCACACTATTTAATGTGTGTAATGACATATCCCTGTCTGAGATGTATATTATTCTGTCTTCTACAGTCCTTATTGCTTAGTTGTGTTTTTTATATATACTTGTAATTACTTTTTCTGCTGTTAGTGAATGTGTGTGTGTGTATGTTGTCTGTATGCTACTGTCACCTTGAATTTCCCCTAGGGTTCAATAAAGTATCTATCTATCTATCTATCTATCTATCTATTGTTGATTACATGCATTTACATGCGATTATATGCGTTTCTATGCTGTTAACAGGTAGCTAATTTTAGGCCTATTGACAGCAATGATTCAACTCCAATTACCTATCAAGTCAAGTTTGGTAAGTGGCTATATATTTCTCGTGGGAGATGGTATATGTTGAAAATAATGTAAAAATGTTAAGCAATAGTTATCATATGATGAAACTATTGCGAGTATGCGCTTGTGTGTTGCGGGAGGACTACATAAGCTTCCTGAGGCGTGACCACATTTACAGTAAGAGCCCGGGTAGTGGGCGGACCCTGTCATGTAATGACAACCTCCTACTGACTTTTCTGTCGTCCACGGCGAGGGAAGAAGGAGCGCACTCTAACGTCACGCGTCGAAGGCAAGGAGGAGGGTCAGGGTAGGGGCTCCACTACCCAACGCTTTTTATGTGGTTGACTGTTTTCCAGGACAGTCTACTTTATATGAGCTTGTATGTGCCGACGTAGATGTATGTGTGTGTGCGTTTGAGAGTGTGTTTCCTCTTTATGCGGAAGAAGAAAAGAGGATAGACAGCCTAGACATTACTTACGACAAAAGGAAGTGATCCACTGAAGTGCCAGAGCCCAATGGAACATTTTTGTGGATCGGGCCGCCCGCTCTGGGTAAGTTGTATGCAAAGTTAGGCTAACTCGTAGCTCAATGTCACAATTATTTGTGGAAGGAACACATTTGTTGTCTTCATTAAGGAGCTCACCATAGCCTACGTAGGATGTAGACCAACTCATCGTCTAACATCCATTCATTTTATAATCTACTTATGAACCCCGGTTCACAACTGGCATGGCAACCAAACGCGAAAGCAAACATGAATAGACAGGTTGGATCGAAGCCTACCAACAACGTCAGAACAGGTAGGCTAAACCGAATCACACAAATATCTTGATGAAGTCGACCCAGCAACAAAGAATTCCAGATCCCAGATGATGCTGAGTTGTTGCGTGTCACCGCGGACAAGGAAATGCGAATGACTTGGTAGCCTACTCAATGTTGATACAATGTTGCATGTGAAATAATAGGGTTACCCAGAATGGGGAGTAGGCTATTGTATCGTACCATTGTAGTCCATTGTATGGTGTCGATTGTGCTTGATTCCGAAGTTGGCACTGTCAATTGCATCCTGTTCCAATGAAAACACTGGCATTATGAGTGAACATTGAGTAGGATGATACGAAGTCGATAGTTCGCTGAGCATATCAATTGCGAACCAGATCTGCAAATCTCATAAAATCCCTATGGCGACCTCTTTGCTAAGACTTTAAGCGTATTTTCTGTAGAGTGTAGCCAGACATATTTACGTTTTACATACAATGACATAGGCCTACATAAATGGGGCAATAGCCATATAAGCCGTCCACTGCACATGACCGCGACCGCGGCAGTTGAGAATGTTCTACTGTTGACAAGGTTGAGTGAGGTAAAGGCAGTTCTCTCCGTGCCCTAGTTACCAGCATCGTAGGCTTAAACACAGAGTCCAGAGAATTCCCCGCAGAGTTATTCCTCGACTTCCAAACGGCACAATTGTGCGCTTTGTTATTGACTATTTAAGTGATTGTTGCTTTCGACCTCTTCAACATTTTCCTGGCTTATGGTAGGATGGATTGCCCTAATGTGGGACATTTTTTGCTTTTCAACACATTTAATCCACATCCAATGTTGATCACAGGACCCTACAGCTTTGGTTTTCCAATACGGTTAGTTTGGGGAAGAGCCACACCCCTGGAGCTTAGTGTCCTATATAGGCAGTGTCCCACATTAGGACAATTTAGTAGGCTATAGCAATTATGCTGAATACACATCAAGGAAAGTGCATTGTGCATAATGATGTGCTAAACGCTAAAAGACTTGTTACATGAAATGCCATGTGTGGTGATGATACCACCTAACTTTGATGTTTGGCTAGGCCCATTACACTTGTTGCTTCAGCTACTGTTCAATTGTAATGACTGATATTTGAAGTCATTCTAAACTCTTCTATACAAGCTGGGAAAGTAGCACTTAGAATATCTTAGGCCTTGCCCTTTCTCTACCTGTCTATTATTTAAGCTACATGAAAATCACACATGGACATGGGGCTGTTGATAAAAGTGACTGAGTCTGTAAAACGTTATTTTAAATGTCAGCCTGAATTACGCACTATACCAATCATCTGGTTTGGTTTGGGTTAATGCTTCATAGTTGAATCTGAATCTGCTTGAATCTAATCCACTATACAAAAATCGTATGACAAAAAAACAGTTTGAGATCTACTATGGCAAACGTTAGGACAAAGCAATAATTGATACATCCAGTCCTAGTATGATGCCTTTAGAATACTGGACGTGACCAAAATCCAGCGCAGTTCTACTGTCCCAAGAGATGTAATACACTTTTTTTTACACTATGTGTTGCAGGTCCCATTGAATCTAAAGTTAAGATTTAGGTGAGCATAAGTGCTACAGTATCATTACGATGTAACCATTTCAGGTTCATTTTGACCAGCTGGTGTTCCCAGTTTAAGATAATGCATGTTCACCCACCAAAGCTGTCCAAGAAGTTGAAACACACAGAAGCTTAGAAACTTTTAAATTATGCAATTTAATGGATTCTTCATTTAAATATTTGAAATACTTGAAATATCTCCCTTCTCCCCCCTTGATATGGTTTTCTGGCTCTTCCCCAATTAAAAGCATATATCCACAAAAGGTTATGAAACGTGGGAGGAGATGCCCATATGCACAATGCACATAAGGCCCAGATTCATTTTTACACAGGAATGTTATGAAGCATGGACTCTGTGGACCTTAATAATACTGTCAGGCCGCTAAGGTTAAACAGTTTGATGATTAGGCACACTTTCCTAATGCTCTTTATTAATGTAAGACAGGGATAACCTTTCCCAGGGAATTATTGGGTTATTATGACAACCAAAGAGTCCTCAGGATTTTAGTGAAGCCAATATGTGGTATACTGTGTACAGGTAGATGAGGGGCTGGTGGGGGTTCTTCAAAGGCAAAGAGAAACAAAACATGAAAGAACTCATTGTTTTACATTTGAGGCTATTTCTGTCATATAAGCCAGGTCTTAGCCATTTTGCCTTTGACTGTTTACATTAAAAGATAAGGAATTTTACTATTAAGGTATTGCTGTCATGGCTCTGTTTCATGCTGTGCATGAACTTTGTTAGATGTTGTGAGATTACGTTATGAGATCAATTCTGTTATGTTTAGGTATTAAAGTGGGTTTTGGTGAGAGAATGTGTGTGTGTGTGTGTGTGTGTGTGTGTGTGTGTGTGTGATCTCAAAAATCACAGTAAGGTTTATCATCAAAACTATGGCACAATACAACCCAAGAACCCATGGTGTTAATGTATATGTTGTGTCCACCCCTAGTTCTTCAGATGTAAATGAACCAAATAGGCATTAGGCTGGCTGTACTCAACTGACTCAACACTTCAATATGACATTTCACCTACAATCCAGTAATAACAGTGTAACATATTATATTTACCCAGGGCAATTCATTCCATTCATAGTTTGTGGTTTTATTTAATCTATATTGACAAAGGAATCCCTCTACTAATCCATCACGGTTCAGATGACCTGTGATGTAGGCACAACCAGAGAGTCAGAGATTGAGATTATTCAGTCAATGTACTGTAGGCCGATGTGAACAGCATTGACATGAGGGACAAAGTGGTTGTCTCTCGTGTGACAGCTGAGAGAGCGGTCTTCTGTTTGTCTCGTTCTCATGTTCTATTCAACCGCACGCCGCACGTTTTTTCATCTCTGGGTCACCTCCTGCAGCAACACGGCATCACCCGGAGTAACCCAGCCGCGTGGCGCATCCCCGCGCACCGTGTCAGATCACATGTTGCGCCGGCGGTGGAAGGGGAAGCCTTGAACGCTTGACCAGGTTTGCTCTCCTCATTTTTGTGCATGCATGGAGAGAGAGAGAGAGAGGGAGAGAGAGAGAGAGAGAGAGAGAGAGAGAGGCCAACAAGACCACGGTCAAATATGCATGGAAGCTTATTATGCTCTTTCGAGCTCTGTTTGAAGCTCAGGTTCCCTAGTCACTAGTGAAAGGGGCTCAGACGGTGCTGTCTGGCTGGAAAGCTGTGGTTCTTAAGTGAGCTCATTTTGCTCTCCTCTCAAAGGCTGGGGCATGTAAGGTAACGGCAGAGAAAAAAAAAAAAAAAAACTGTGCCGCATCTCTCTGATTATCGACAGCAGGCATGAGGCCTTTGTGCTCATGCTGTCTGCAGCCCTGGTCAGCTCCGGCTGAGCTGTGTCATTTCAGAAAACCTTTTTCAGGGCAGCGCTTTTTGGAATGGACATTCATTGCTGTTTGATGATCAACAGAGAATCTGCATGTGTCTCTCAGAAGCACACATACACAGATACACACACACACACACACACACACACAGACAAACTATATGTTCCTTTGACACCTTCGCTGATCTAAAATTTATTGTGGACTTGTCATGACTTATGTAAAAGTGTTAATCATCACAGGAGGTGGTGTGGCTTTACTGACTGATAATAAATGCACTCTGCTGCATAATGGACACGCTGCTGTCCATACATCATTGATGCTGGGTTTTCAGTGGGAGTGTTGCACTATTTTCTAGTCCTTAGCTCTCTGTCTCTTCTTTTTTTTTTTCGTCTTCCTAGAAATCTAGAAATCCATAGCACAATTGAAAGCTACTCTTACTTTGAAGCACTCCAATGCTCCCAGGCTAAACAAAAATAGCTATTCAAATTCTCAATGAAGCCACTCTTTGTATTGCTGAGAAGAGAGTTGTTCTGTCTCTGTAGTAATGATTGAAAATACATGTTTTGCATAATATGTTTTACATCTTTGAAGGCAAAATGCATTCAAATATCAAATATTTGTATGCACGCCTGAAGTAGCCTGTTGTTTTGTAGTGATCAGCTGATATGATTTTGTGTCAGTCTTTATTCATAATTACATTACATTACATTACATTACATTTGGCTGACGCTTTTTTAACCAAAGCGACTAACAACATGGTAAACAGTAAGTTTTAGAACAATTCTCACAATTTTAGGACAGTTTAAAAAACATTAGAGTACAGTAAGAATAAGTGCGTCGGTGAGTGCTGTTTTTAACAGTTACTTGTCAGTTTAAAACGGCTGGTGAGTGCTAGGATCAGTAAGACTTGTTGTAAGTGTTGCTATGAGAGTAGATGTTCTCTAAAGAGCTGGGTCTTCAGGAGTTTTTGTGTGGAGAAGGATGTCCCTGCCCTTGTAGGAACTGGCAGTGTGTTCCACCAACGAGGAACAACAGATGAGAAAAGTTTGGATTGGCTTGAGCGTACCGGTGGTAGAGCTAGACGTCGTTAAGACGTAATTAAGACATGCTAATATGTCATAGAGTTAAGGTTGCGGTTAGATGTGGTAAGCGTATGTGGCTTCTAAAGGTTGGAATGGACTGCATGCATGTATAATATTCACAGCACAACTGTCAGTTTGTTCTGAGGATTTTGTCAGGGTGGCCATCAGTTGGCACGGATGGTTACTCACACGGATTTAATTAATCAGGGCATATGACATTGCTGCATAAGGATTAGATTACACTGGATTGGTTAGACACCTCTGAGAGAACAACATGATTATTTGCATTATGTATCCTGCTAATGTTCTCAGTGTTATAATGTCTTACAGTCTGTGTCCATTCAGGTTGCTTTTTTCAGAGAGCAGGGTTGTTGTTTTTTTTCTTATAAAACTGTCTATTTAAGATGTGGTGATACGCTGAATGTCAAACCCTTGGCTGTGAAAAAAGCCTGCTTTATTGTGTGGTGGTTGCTGAGGAGAGCAGGGGTGAACTAAGGGAAGTGGGTCAGTCGTGTCCCTACTTATGTCTGTGTTCCGACGGTGTTTTCTACAGCACATTTAGGAGGAATTAATTGTGGAGGTGCAGCTCGTGTGTCCTAATTTCCCATGAACGGAAAGAGGTTGTACTTTGGTTTACTGAAGGGGATTATCACGAATTCTTCAACACGGATCGTTACTGTAACTTACACACAGTTGGCCAATTAATGGCTGTTGTCGCCGAGGGTTACGCCTGGTGAAGCCCTCTCGTGCTCCAGTAGGTATTTGAAGCCCTGGCATTAAATCATTAATTTGTGGCTCAAAGTCAGTCGCGTGCAGTCGTTTCACCCCTCCTCACCCTTTTTCATGGGGTGTCCGTGAAAGAGTTGAACAGTCTAGCGGTCTGGCACTGTCTGGAGCATGGACAGCAGCCTTCATCGTTTCAAGTCGGACAATGAAAGCAATCATCAGCAAACACTGAGAGAACAATTTCATTTCAGTGTGCTTCATCAGCACAAGCTAACAATGATGACTCCAGCATCATACCAAGAAATGGCCCAGTGATAAAGGTTAATTTGCTGTCATCCATTAGATTAGCCCAGCTCTGAGAAAAGGAACCTTTACATTCAGAGGGAGGCTGTTGAAATGATGGGGAAATCTATAGTGGAGCCCAGTACTGATGGACTTTCAATCTAATTTCTAGGCTGTGTTTGTGTGTGTGTGTGTGTGTGTGTGTGTGTGTGTGTGTGTGTGTGTGTGTGCGTGTGTGTGCGTGTGCGCATGTGTGTGTGTGTACTTTGTTAGGGGAGAGTATAGGATTAAGGTGAACTATAAACTGTGTTTATGATCTTATTTACATCTTTTCCACACAGAAAAGAAAAACCTAGAACCCAAAAGGATTTGCATAGTCATGATGTACCTTGCTCTTTTCAGTACTCCATAAACATCATGGTGATGGATGAAGGTTAAAACAGACCTGCAAACATTACAATCAGTTGCATACCCCTTCTTTGAGCAATGAGTCACTGGCTCAGCTTTCTCCCATTCAAACAATGACAAAGTGATTTTCAGCCGTATGTGAAGTAAGAAAAAACATGATGCCGACTAAAAGGCTTTGTAATGACAGACCAGTGCAGCACTCTGCATGAAAAGAAGGAAAGAAACTAGTGATTGGTCAGATTTCAGATCTCCCACCGTGATCAGAGTGATCAGTGTCCTTGTATATGAAATTGGAAAACACTTTATTGTCATATCTGCATGACTCATGGCACAGTTTTTCCAATAGAATTCATTCAAACCTTTATTTTCCGTCTCGGGTGTACAATTGAGGGCAGCCCTCATTTTCAATGTAGCCGAGATACACATAGAACAATAATATAATAACAGCAACCACTGAGATCACAACCATAATAAATAAATAAAATAAAATAAGAATTGATAAATATATAATAAAGAATATAGAATAAAGCTGTGAGTATTTTTAACTCCAACTCATACATAAAACACAACATAAACATGTGACTCTCAGGCTGCATTTACAGGCCTCACTTTTCAAATCACAGTTGCCTGTCTTGACGGTTTACATTTGGAATTATAAGTGAAATGTATTTAACTCCATATCCTCTAAAACACCAAGGATGCTCACATTAATAAGTTTTGGCACAAGCCATATCAGTCCCCAACAACAAGAAAATGATGCTGCATGATATATGTTTATACAGCCTGAAAAAAAACGGTCACATCATGGGGGCGGGGGGTCTGATTTTACTCACTTCTACCTAGTAATGTGAATGTAGCTTACTCTCTTTGGTGACAAGCCTATTTTTAGAGCATTACTCATGCGTGTAGGCCTTAGTGGTTACGTTAGTACAAGCCAATTGAGGTGACAGGTGTGGCAAATACATAAAACTATTCAGATTATGCCCACTCTCACTGATTGTCCATAAGAGTTTAGGGCCTTGGCTTCTCCTTTCCACAATGTCTAAATATTTGCTGAACTTATAAGTGTGAAAAGGAGAAGTGTACAGCGCCGAGCTAGTGACCAAAGCAGCAACGAGTGCAGCAGATCAGCCAGATTGGATTACAATGGTTGAGGTTCTGTTGTTGGCATGGGCACCATAGCCATGAGGCTGTCTAATAAGGACTTAAGACCTGGAGTCATTTAAAAAGGATATTTCCTCTGCGTCACTCATTATTTACTAAGAGTCACCCTGAGTCTTGCGTCCCCATCTGAACCCTCCCCCTTACACCACACACACACACACACACACACACACACACACACACACACACACACACACACACACACACACACACACACACACACACACACACACACACTTGTCCTTACAAGGGCAATGCATTCATTCTGGATCAGGCTCCTACTGAGAGTTTGTTGAGCTGGTAAACTGGTATGGCAGCCATCCCAGTGAGCCCATAGAAAAATGGTTCACCTGAAGGCCATTTCTTCTAGGTTAAGATTTTTTTTAAATTTTAAAACAGGTCTGCATCAAGTAGACTTTGACATACCAGACGTATGGTAAAATGTTTCACAGGACTTCCTGTGCTCCTCTCTTGAGCTGTTTGCGTCATGGTAGGTTCCTTATTGACACGGGAAAAACAATATTTAAACTCAGTTTAGGTGGTCACCTGAAACAACTTCACAGTTGTCACAAAAAAGTAACTCAAGGGTTGCCACCATGAGTTTGCAAGTGTACTGGTGAAATATATATCAAAAATGACTTTAACAGACAAAACAAAGAAAGCATATTTTACCAGGTTGTGTGCCAGAAGACACCAAAAGCAGCAGGGAGATGGCTAAGACGTTTGGCAGACCTTGTGACACACACACACACACACACACACACACACACACACACACACACACACACACACACACACACACAAATGATGGACAGAAATACTCAATGACAAGTTCAGTCACATGCCCACTCATGGTCAACATGCTTTCATTTCCCCTTATATCTAAGGTGATTTCCCCAGAAACAATGAAGTTTAGGATCACACGGATCACATGCTTGAGAATCTTCTTGCTTTGATATAAACTTACACGTCCTCTATCTAAGTGTGCATGCTAACTTTCAAACTGATAACTATAAAGCCTTTTCTTTAATTTCCTGTTGTGGGGTGGGGTGGGGTGGGGTGGGGTGGGGGGGGGGTCATCTGTGGTGGTGCAATCTTCTATCAGTGGTGTACAGAAGTAAAAGCTGCATAACTATTCTTTCAGTTGGCATTGCCATAATTTAAAAGCAGTTTTCAGAGAGTTAAAACCTTAATCTTAGTTGAAACTTTGTCTAATCATTTTTTACTGGCATCTTTGCTAGGTACAAGGTTTGAGGGTGTATACAAGGCCTATGTAGAGCTCCAAGCCTCCAACATATTGTGTTTTGGAGGAGCTTGGAGGAAAATGGCATGGCCAATCATCATGCATCCCCCTCATGTACTGTAGACTCTCTTGTCTTGGAGGAGAATGGCATGGCCAGTCATCATGCATCCACCTTTCCACCTTTTCTCTTGCTTCCTTGCAACTTTAGAGATATCACTTGAATAATCAAGAGACACTTCCCCGCCCAGGATGTGTGACATGTCTTGCTCTTGGGTGCTCCTTGTTGGTGCCCCCCACCCAATCCCAATCCTCCCCCACCTTTTTTATGCAGCCCTTGCCACTTAATCTACTAAACCCCTCTTCTACTGCACTCTTTACCCCCCCCCCCCCCCCATTAATGCACAAATAGGCTGACACCAGACATAATTTCACTGCATTTCTTACTTCCAGTAACTATATGCATGTGACAATAAACGTCCTTGTATCCTTGTATCCTTGTATCCTTGTATGTCGTGGAGAAACACTAATTTATTCATAGCCTACGAAAAACCACCATAAAACATCAGACAAGCCTGTAAAAATGAATCACCTGCTCAAGTGCATCCTTGTCAGTCATATCACGATTTATACAGGTAGGGTTGATTAGTGCAATGGGCTTTTCACAGGCCCTCCTTTTGTCCTTTTGTGCTTTTACTTACTGATCATTTACTAGTCTTTCCACTGTTAATGTAAAGCACAAAACCGTCAAAGCACATAACATTAACAATAAGTAATATATGTGAATGGCTCAGTGGTTCACCACCACATCTGTTGATTAAAACAAAAGCGAGTGCCCGTTCAACACTGTCTCCTAGTGCTGCCGTATTGTTGTGGGTCATTGGGATGATAAAGCACCAGCACTCCCTCATGTATTAGACTCCGTCTGTGAAACTGATGAAGGGAGATAGTTGATGGAGGGAGATAGTGGAGTACAGAGAAAGCAGCAGGGCAAGATGGAGATGGGAAGCAATCTGAGACAAGCTTAGTCTCTCACGGTCGTTATTTGAACCAATGCTTGAAGGCAGTCACCCGAGGCTGCATTTGCCTACGTCCGCTCCCGACTGTGGCACATTTACATCAGTCATCTGGATTAGATTATGTGAGGGGCTCGCTCTCTCTCTCTCACTCTCTCTCTCTCTGCTCTAGGATCGTAATTAGATCTTTTCTCGACCTAGTGGCTGCTACCAGCTTCCCCCATTGAGTGCTTTCTCCTCACATTGTTGTGGGTGGTGTATGGATATAATGGGATGTGAGAGGCTTTATAAAGGCAAGGTGTTTCATTCCAACATTACAGCAGACCTACTACATGCATTGGGCTTGGGACTAATGTAGCTCACTGTTTAAGTTGCTGCTAAATGTATGCTTATAGTACTATTCTCTTATTTTAAAGCACAACATACATTGGGTATGTTGTTTAGGTTGGCAGTGTAGATAAGAATGTGTAAATTACTTGCATGGGTATATGTGTAGTGCTTTACATTGTCAGATTAATTTTACTATGTCTCAATAAAATCCCCCCCCCCTCCACTTTTGGTGCTTCCCTACCTTCTAGCTGCAGTGTATATCCTTAGCAATATGCTAGATATAGCATATTGGGTCTTGATAGGGCTAGTTATGCAGATGTATAGTCCACCAATTGAATTAAAATAGATATTGTAAAGATTTATAATTTTTTGTAATTATTCCATATTTAGTGTAGTCATTCCATATCAGAACCCCTGAAGTATAATCCAAATACAAGCATGAAACATCAATGTGTTACCTTTCATTTGAGACCAAGATTATGCTTCTACACAAAGGGGTTCATATGCAGTAAGAATTTGATTGTCAGTATGCATTTTGGATAACCAAAAGTCCTATGGGGAGTTTCCATAGGACATTTTACAAAACACATGTGCATACCTTGGCAAATAATGGTCTAAAGTAAGTAGTTTTCATTCTTTATTGATCTACTTTTGCACACAGCTTCACAAGACCTAATGCTAGGGCTCAGTTGTGTTTCTAGAGGGCTGAAATGTGGTCAGTTCAGAGATGCTTGTTATCCGGCAGAATGAGAAAACAATATTCCAGCCTCTGTAACTCTGTGTCAGTACATCACACAGTTTTTCTGATTGTTTTCCAACAAACTACAGTGTCTCAGCTTTCCAAAGAGGTCAGGCCCAAGTATGTAGGAGCAATGATCTCCTAAGTAGATAGATAGATAGATAGATAGATAGATATACTTTATTGATCCCTAGGGTAAATTCAAGGTCACAGTAGCATACAGACAACACACACACACCTTCAATAACAGCAGAAAAATGTAATTAAAAGTATATAACATAAAAAAACACAACTAAGCAATAAGGACTGTAGAAGATAAAGAATATACTAAATATACAAAATACAAATTATACTAAATAAAACTTAATCAAAATCAATTCTAAAAAACAGTATCCACAGATACTCAGATGATGTGCAATATCGGGCAAAAAACTAAAAATGGGGCGTATGCATAAGAATTTAAAATAACAACTTCAAAGTCATTTTGGTGCAACACTGACAGTTGGGAAAATTCTTTACCATTGCCAATGCATGTCCGGAATACATTATATTGCACTATGCAACATTGTTGATTGTGTTGGATCATGACTCTTTGAGTTGTTTTTTGACAAACTGAGTTCTGTCTTAGTGATAAATACCATTGCATATTGTTGCCAAGGTGCATAAACATAGATTATTTCATGGTGTTGCTTTAAGGTTGTTGTGTGAGTTCTTTTTGGAGAACACACTGTAGTTTTTGGACCTCCAGGGGCCTGTGTGTTGGGAATCACACAGAGAGGGTGTGTGTTGAGTGAAGGACTTGGCTCTGTAATTTAAACCACGCTGTGTTTGACTACTTGGATGTCGCACGTGGCTGCAATAGATGGCCAGAGGTCAGAATGACTCCTCACCCAAATGTTTCTCTGATTGCTTGGATTATGTTCTTTTCATTCATTCATTCATTCATTCATTCAATGAATGGATGTGTCACTCAGGTCATCGGTCATGCTTGAATGGCGTGTGACCCATTCGGGTGGTGATGTGAGTCTTAAGTGTAGTAAACATGTATTATTTACTCAGTCTGAGACACACCTTCATCTGTACGCCAGTCACATACACATGCTCAGCATGACTTGTGTGCTTGAATATTTCCATATTCAAGAGAGTAACAATCACTCTCACTCTTACTTCTATCATAGAAACTCCCTTTGTCCACTCTTGGATAATGAACACCCACAGCTCATTGGTTTAAAACTTCCTCTGTTCGCTTCTTAGAAGTTCTTAAAACTTCCTCTGTTCGCTTCTTAGAAGTTTGGAGAGTGGTGAGAAATCAGTCAGGTGGCCCCACCTTGCTCGTGGCCACACCCCGGCGTTCCACCTCCAGGTTTGCTGAAGGCATGATCAATCTTGCAGTCCTTTGATAAGAAAATATGGTCTGAAACAGCAGAACAATGTCAAAAGAAAGACGTGTGTGTGTGTGTGTGGGGGCGGGGGGATTGGTGGGTCTGGTAATGTTCCTATGCATGAATGTATAGGGGACAAGATTCTCATCAGTGACTAGGCACATTCATAGATTTCAAAAGCTGGTGACATTTGATACTTCAGGTGGCATTCAGTCTTGGTATACATCCAAAATAAATACTGCCACACAAACTCCATTCAGTACTACAACATACAATAATTTAATATTTTTATTTTTCTGAAAGCAGAGCAAACATCTGAGAAACCCTCCACTTTGGGATTTCCCGGGTAGTTTACTCAACGCCATTGTTTGCCCAAGGCGCTCAAGGCGCCCAGTCCATACAGGGGAGCACTGGCTGAGCTTCACCCTGCTTTCAGAGGAACTAAATTAGGCTGCTGGTTGGGTGGGTGGCTGTCTGGCTGGCAGGTTGGGTGACTGGCTGGGTGGCTGGGTGGGGTTGGTAGCTGGATAAAGGAACACACCAATGCAGGGCTATGAACGAGACAGTGCTTAGTTTTGTTTGTGTGTTTAGGTAGACACTTCCTGGATCCCCGGCCCAAAAGCGGGGTCCTTTTCTGAGCTCTCATATCCTGTCTGAGCGGAGAATCCACTCAATTAATACACAGAAAATTACAAACTGGCGTGGGAAGGGGGCCAGTGGTGCATGTCCCTCATTTTATGCAACTTAAAAGAACAACACAGGGAGATGGGGACTTTTAAGTTGAAGGATTAAAATGGAAAATCTAAGTGAGTTTTTTAAACATTAACTGTAATTATAAACACACGTGAACACACACACGCAACAACAGCACACTGCATTTATATAGTGCTTTTGAGGTACCCCAAGGCGCTTCTCAGTAAAGGGGGAACCTCACTAAGCACCACACACTGACTGGCACGTAGACACAGACACATACAGGCAATCTGCACAGTCATGCAAGACTCATCGGGGGCCCTGATGGGTGTTCTGCTGTGGTTTCTCCGACACAGGCGTACACACAAACACACACACACACACGCACATACAATTACACACACACACACACACAGACAGAGACTCACCCACACTTAAGCATAAGGATATGCTCACATATTGGCCCACACACACACTCACACATGTGCATGAACACATTTAACACGTGGGCACTGACACACACACACACACACACACACACACATGGGTGGTGACAGGCAGTGGGAAACGCAAGCAGCTGTGTTTATCTTTTGATGTGCGTTTTCAGGGATGGGTCATGTTTCCGCCACAGTGCAGTTTGCTGGAGAGAGGTAGTTTATCATCAGGGGAACAAAGCGCCGTTCTCAAGATGGTCACCTTTTAGAGCTGATAAACATGAGCGCCAGTCCACGTGGTGTGGCCCATTTATCATTGGGCCTGTTTGCATTCAGATTGTGGTTTAAATGAAAGTCACACTATTGAATACAGAATTAAATGTAGATTTGATAAGTTGCACAGGTTAAGCATTTTTGCGTTAATGCGGTGGGTTGGCTGTAAATCAAATTCGGTAACTGCAGTTTGCACTTTTGATCTCTAAAGTGATGTGGATGAAAACGTTCTCATCCTTTTTCCAACTCTGCCAGAACATCCCTCAATAGAAATATTCTATAGAAATTGATATTATAAATAGTCAGTGCGACCAAAAATATCACTGTTGTAATAAAATAAAATAAAATGTGATTTTTTAACCCCTGTTGTCACAGTGAACCAGCTAGCGTGCAAAAAACCCCCAACTTTTTGGGCTTTTCGGCTCAAACTCAATACATAAAACGTTGTTGATTGGCTGGGATTATTTTTGGCTCAGTTCAAGCCACAATGTTTGTACACAATCCTGGCTCTGGGAATGAAAAACACACATCAGAAGTTTTTGAATGCAAAATACTGAACAGGCAGCTATCTAGGGGACTGTGAGGATCAATATGCTAAATTTGGCAAAAATTGTGGGGGATCAGAATCGCAGACTTAGCCTCCCAGCAGTTACATCTATCCACAAGGGCACATTCACTAGCGGTCAGTTTCTTCATGTTTACAAGTTGTGGAGCAACATTCGCCATGGTATGTTGACTTAACACGGATGACTTTGAAGAAATGCATTTGAGTTGCGCTGCATGCACTGAGCTGGCTTGCCCCCAAACCCCCATTACTGTGCATCACAAGGTCAAAGCTTGTGATGTAGATTTCCTTAGGTCTTGTATAAACCTGCTTAAAAGGTTAACACTGTGGTAAGGTGCCTGAAGAGCAAGCAGTGCCAGGGCAAAATGGCATTTTACTGCCACAAAATTTCTCACTTTTGAGCACTTTGAAACACCTTTTTCTTTTTCTTTTTTTTAATAACGGTTTCTTTTAAAAAAAAAGTTAATTCACTTTTTGATAGAGAGTCCTCACAACAGCGCAGACCTTTGGTGAACATGATGAACTGCTGCCTCATTCCTTCATGAGTAGTAACAAAGTGACAAAGTAAATTGCATTCTGTTGAATGTTAAACTTGACTCAATGCTATGGATGTGTGAGTTCAGTGCGGTTTGATTTCTGCCGAATTGAGTCAGATATTCTGAATCTGATCTTGATATGATTCCCTTCAAAAGTTCCAACAGCTGCAAAAAGAACTCTTTACACAAATATGTGGTTCGGGGTTCAAATATGATTGTCAGGCATCCATTCATAATGGATCATGTTGAGCGTATAGTATCTGAGAGAGCTGTGCACTCGGAACTGAGAAGTGTCTGACCTAAAGATACGGGAGATTAGCTTTGAGGCACACGGAACATGCATGATCGGCAGAAAAAAACATGAACATGCATGAACTGAAAGAAATAACCCATGGCCCTGTTTAACTGTCATGCTTTATACAACGTTTTTCCATTAAAAGGCATAGTTGTACTTGTATTTACCTGTAAGGTCTGTACTCAGGTCTTTGTTGTGGGCATGCATTCAATGAATTTAATCTTATCATACCAGATTGTTTTTTACTACTTGCTGATTGTATCATAAACGACCACAGCAACAAAGAGGATTGACTGAAGAATTTGCTGATATTGTTTTGGAATGATAGGAATATGGAGGGGGGGTGTCTGGGAAGCCTGTCACTACTGTTGAGCCCTCTGGAGGTATTTTGGGCCTGATTCAACCAAACACCAACGAAGGAAGGTTCTTACTTGATAACCTTAGTGAAATGTTCATAAAGGCTGCTCTGTTTGTGATGCTGTTTTTTTGTGCACGATGGTTGCTTTCTGGGTGATTTTGTTATTTTTGCTTTGGTTCTTTGTTTGGGCATTCAGGCTACTGGCAGCACATGTGGTACTGTGAAGGAAGGCTGTTATGGATCCCGGGTACAACATGCGGCACATTTGCGACTGCCACCATGCACAATGAATTGAACATCTCTCCAGTGTATATCTTTTAAAAAAATTCAGTTTGATTTAGTTTGAGTATTAACTCTTGGCTTTATCTTCTCCCCCACAATTCTCGGTTCCAGAATGTGTTGGTGTGTGGGAGTTACAGACCGGAGACAGAGGCTAGTGTTGTCACCCAGGGGAATACCACTTCCCTGTAAACAGCTAGAATTTTCCATGTCATCATGGTTAAAAGGTTAAAACACTGGGAATGATGTCTCTCTCTGTCTCTCTCTTTCTTGGTTTCTATAGGATGCAAACCTGACCCTCTACACAGAGCACCCCGACCTCTCAGAATGCTTTCAGCTGTCCGTGTTGTCATGGATACCTTGTATCTACTTGTGGTTGACCTTCCCGTTCTACGTCCTCTACCTCAAGAGGAACAACAAGGGCTACATCATGATGTCCATCTTAAACAGAGTCAAAACGGTAAATGTGCCACTTTTCCACTTCCCTGTGATGCTATAATCGCCATTTGTGCATAACACTAGAACACTTCGATCTGTGAGACCTGGGAGCCTGAAGTCTGACCCGTCTGAAGTCTCTCTATCTTCTGTCCACTCTGTGTCTGACCTTGTAACATAAACCCATTTAGATTCCACTCTCTCCAGGCTCTTTGTGGTCATCAGTCAGCCTTTTTGC